>NC_061112.1:102152046-102158648 GCF_002878395.1 Capsicum annuum
AAGTAGGGGGTATTTGTGGGCGATGCAATTTTATTAAATTTAAATCCATACAAAATTCGGATTATATTAAATTCAAAATATATTAGTCCCGAATAAATATTACGGATTAATATAATTGAATTAATTATTTAAGTCCAAATAGGTATGGATTTAAATAAGACCCAATATTTATTGGGTTAGTCCATTCATTTGATCTACAAATGATGAACTCACTTTACTAAGCCCAAAATATTGTCATATTCTAGAGGCCCAAATAAGCGCCACGTGTCAAATGATGTGGCATGTCAAATCAAGTGAAGGAGCCAATATAACCGTGATATATGTCAAACTGATGCAGCAGGCCCATGAAATAAAAGCCCATAAAAGGCGTCACATCACTTAAATCTGATTGGTCAAAGGAAATCCGTATTCATCATGACTCTTCCTTTCCTATAACTATAAATAGGGACCTCATAATTCAGAAAAAGGGACCCCCAGAACTCTAACAAGTAGCAAGAGAAAGCTTGTGAATCAAACTCCGTAATTTCTCTAAAAAGCTCAAGCATTCAAATTAAGTTCATTTAGATTCAAGATCAAGACCGTAATATTCAAGAACAAGTACAAAAATCCTTGAATTCAAGCACAAGTCAAGATCAAGTCCCTCAAATCAAGTTCAAATTCAAGATCAAGCTCGAAGCCCTTGAATTTATATTTGAAAAGGCGAATCAGAGGATTCATAGAGATTGTAACACTCGCATTGAAATTAATAAAACGATTGTTGCAATATTTTCTTGTCTCGATTATTTATTTTTCGGTTTCAAAAATTTTACTGTCCAATAGAACAATTCAAAATTGTTTCAGTAATTGAAGTAGTGAACTTAAGTCAAGTGGACCAAAAATAAGACCAGATAGTGAAATTTAAATTTAATAAAAGCAACAGAAGAAAATAAGATCAATACAATTTAAAGATGTCATGATGGGATTTTGTACTAAAAAAGAATTATATAATACATATTTATTTTTTTACTTTTTCAAATTTTAATGTAGACAATGTCTTTAGTATGCTAGTGATTGCTTAAAACATGGAGAATTTTTGAGGCATATTCTCAGTTAGATCAGAAGAAGAATTAGAAATTTAAAATTTTTAGGCGATGTGAGATGCAGGAAAGTAGGGGTGGGCATGGTATGGTATAGTACGGTATTTGAAATTTTGGTACGGTAATTTCGGTATTCGATTTTTAAAAAGATTATACCATTACCATACCATATTAGTTCGGTATGGTTTGGTATTTTGATGTTTGGTTTTGGTATTTTGTGATATGGTAATCGGTAACCATAGTTTGTTTAATTTTGACAATATATACTTGTATACTAGAGTATTATTACTTTGAGTTTTCAAAAGCATGTCTTAATTATATCATAAATACACATTACACATGTAAAAATATTGAAAAAGAAATACAAACATTAACTTTTATAAGTCTATTACACCAAAAAGACATTTCAATCAAGATAGAGTAGCGAAAGTTTTAATGTCTAAATATTTTTATACTAATACTAAGTATTATATATATATATATATATATATATATATAAGTTACTTATGTAACTATATATACTTCGGTATGGTATTCGGTATTTCGGTATGTCATTTGTAAATACCAAATTCCATATAATATACCAAAAAAAAAATTAAAATGTATATCATATACCATACCAAATACCATCATATAAAAAATCACGATATCAAAATTTCAATTCGATATAATAATTCGATATATACTATACCATGCCCACCCCTACAGGAAAGGACAGAAATGGCCAGTCAGTCAAAAAAATTGGTACCGACTAGGGGCAAGCATAAAATACCAAAAATTGAATTACTGAATTGAACAGAAAAAATTGGTAATTGGTATTCGGTAATTTGGTATTTGGGAGTAAAATTTAAAATTACGATATTTGGGTTTAGGATTGGTAAAAATTATTACTACCGTTTGGTAGTTGGTATTTTCCGAAATTCTAATTATAGTTAAGTGACCCATAGGCCACATACCTAGTCCACACTCCAAAGGTCACATACTTGTGTGAATATTGTCCAAGCAAACTTTGAACTGTTAAACACAGTCATAAAGTAGACTCTTAACTTTACACATCAGACTTTCTTGCAACCAACATATGACAATTTTTGAAGAAAATATCACGCTAAGACTGAAAATCGGAGCGTGAAAGGGAACAACAAAAAAAGAAGTCTTTATGATATGATACATAACACCATTGGTGGCTGCACTTGCCCAACTCTAATGTTCCTAACGTAGGTCGGAATATGGATTTAACCAAGGGTACTTGGTCAAGCTTTCTTAATCCTTGTGTTCATATGTCAACAACGGATAGAAGCAAAACCCAGCATTTGGCAGACAACATAACATATATTACTCTCCATCACATTTATAAAAAGTAATATTATGACTTTACATCACATTTACATCCAGTTTGTTACATCCAGTTCGTGTTGCATCCAGTTTGATGTAAATATTATTCGTGTTACATCCAGTTCTCTCCTTCTTGGAGTTGGATCAAACTACAATAACATAGGTTTTAAGATGTTTCATTAATTGAGTCACACGTATCAACGTGTAACAAGACCAAATAAAATTGATTTTTTCTGGTGTAAAACTATGTATTCAGAGGAATCAAACTACCAAACAAAATTGAATTTTTCTAAAAACGTTGGTTGGAAATCACCACTATTATCACCAAATAGGATCACTACAAGCATGTCCAACTTTAATATGGTAATACCGAATTTCATACCGAACCAAAATTTAATTTACCGATTACTGAATTACCGAACCGAAGTTTAATGGTATGGTATTTGGTATCTACTTTCAATTACCGATTATCGAATCACCAAACCCGAATTATGAAAATACCGAATCGAATACCGAATGCCCACCCCTTGTACCGACTGACCATTGATTTTGGTATTCCCCACTAAATAGTCATTTAGATCTTTTATAGCTATTGTCTCCTTTTTTTTTTTTTTCAAAAAGTAAAATATTGTTGCTTCACTTAATCTTTTTAAATTTTTCGTTAGTTCATTTTTTCTTTAAAATTTTGCTGATTATTTTCTTTTTTTATGCTTCATTTTTTTTTTAAAATTTCTTTTCTTTAACAATAAACAAACATATATCTTATAAATTATAAATAATCTATACAATAATGATATAATTTCTACACATCTCATGTACAAAAGAATATGTTGTATAGAACAATTATATAGTTTTACACATATTTTATACAATCTTTAACTACAATGAGTATTTAGATACATATTTTATACAAGAATTATACAATTTCTGTTAACATTTTATACATATACATATTTTATACAATAATGATGCAGTCTTTATCCACGTTATATATATATATATATATATATATAATAATTGTATCAATATGATATAGAAATTAAATCAATATTGTTTATATACTATACAGAATGTGCATAGAAATTATATACTAATATATATATATATATATATATATATATATTATATTATATTGATACAATTATTATATTATATTGATATAGTTCATGTACCATATTAATATACTTCTTATATCATATTGATACAACTCATATCTAATACTGATACATTTTCGATTGGTCATTTTTGAAATTAATTTGGACCGACTGATCATCCTATGTCCAATAGCCCAAATATAGGCCATTTTTTTTTAGATGAATGGAGCGAAATAAAAAAAAATCTTTTAAAAAGTGGATCGAAATGACCCAAAAAGGAAGAGAAGGTCCAAAGTAACCTAATTGTCACTAAATGGCAATACTTCGGCCCACTGACCATAATTTGATAACTTCATCAAATGTTGGCCCTTTATTATTAAAATGATCAGTGGGTGTCATTTTCTTAAATTTTTTTTTAAGGATATGCAGAATATAATGAATTGTTTATTTTTATAATATATTTAGGCAAGAATAACAAAAATTTGAGAGAAATTGATAGATAACCATTTTCTATATAAGCAGTAGCTAGCGTTTTAAAATTTATTAATTTTAACTACTTTTAATACATAAATATTACTTAAACAATTTTATTCCTACTAAATATGAAAATCTCTAAAATATGGGTGTGACTTAGAAGACAATTTTTTTTTAAAAAAATTGGGGGTAGGGGAGGGGATTACAATGTGGGGAATCGAATCCTTACCAATAAGGTGGATGTTCAGGTAACTAACCAACTAAACTACTAAGATTCTCCTAGAAGACAAGAACTAAATGAAATGTTTTTGAGCTCAAATTGACACAATTCAAATTTCAGAAAAAATACATAGGGTTTCAACTATTTATTTGGTCAAGCTCCAAGACTTTTCATGGAATTTTGAGTTCAGTTCAAACTCTAAAATTTTTACTGAATTTCATAACAAAATTTTGCAGTTTAAACTATGTAAGTTTGAACTCTATCATTTACTTGATGACAAAGTCGTAGAGTTTGAACTCCATATATAAATATATACGCTTGATGACAAAGTTGTAGGGTTTCAACTTTACTAGTTTTAATAGCGTTTGACCATGAAAATTAAAAATTTTTGAAGTTGGAGTTGGAGTTGTGTTTGACTATGTCTTTTTGGATTTTTTTTTAGATTTTTGAAAAGACTTTTTTAAATATAATTTTGTACCTCAATCTTTTAAAACTATCAAAATCGCTTAACTTAATTAATTTACCTACAAGATACAATCAGATTTGAGAGGAGACAATCATATTGCGTTTGTTGTTGGTGCCGCATAAAGAATCATAAGAATGGATAGATTAAGGTTCAGTTGTATCATGAAAATTTTTGAGGAAGAAGAAAATTGAAGTTGCCTTCAATTTTGAGGTATGGAAGTAGGAAGAAGTGAGAAATGTGGTAGTTAGACATTTAACTCCGGTTGTTTGATGAAATTAACATGGTGTTTTGTAAACATAAAAAAATTGGATCATTTGTAACGATAAATAAAGTTGAAATTGAAGTTGGAAAAAAGTGAAAACAAGTAAAACTTGTTTTCACTTTTTCAAAAATAATTTAAAATTGAATTGGAAATCTCATGGCCAAACACCCTAATTTTCGCTAAAGTAAAATAATTTTTTGAAAAAAAGTAAAATTTTCTTATGGACAAACGGGTCCTTAAACTCTTGAGCTCAGTATTTAATTTTTTATATACTTCTTCCGTTTACTTTTACTTGTCACTTATTTTTTAATGAGAAGAGAACAAAAATAACACCTAAAACTAAAATAATTCTACAAAACTAGTACCTAAATTCTAAACCCCGGTAAATAGCCACTAGGCGAAACTAATTCCAACCGAATGACCATTTGGCGTGTGAGAAGAGTGGCATCTGGGAGTGGGCGTCATTAGTAATGCGAATTACTTTCCCCAGTTGTAATAGTTACTCATATTATTTGAATAAAAAGCCATTACACCACAAACTTAACAAATAACAAGAAGACAAGTCAATTACTATTTAATTTTTTCAGGTTATTTTGCATTCACCAATATTATTAAAATAACATACTAATTATTTTGTTTAGTTTTACTTATTTATACAATAAAATACAATATCATATACTTTTAATATAATACAATTGTTAAAGATATATATTTATAAATAATAATGATATAGTTTCTATACATATACATATTCTATATAATAATTATAGCATTTTTATACTCATTCTATACAATTTTTAACTACAATTATTATTTAGATACATATTTTATACGACTCTATATAGTTTCTACACGCATTTTAAAAATGTATCAATCTAATATAAGAGAGTATCAATTGAGTATATGGACACTGCAAGTGTATCAACGTAGTATAAAACTATATTAATGTGGTATAAAAGAGTATCAATTGGGTATAGGGACTGCATGTGCTTGCATAGAATTTCTTTTTTCTTTTTTAAAAAGTATATCAATATAATATAAAAGTGTATCAATTTGTTATAAAAGTGTATCAATTGAGTATACAGATTGCATGTGCCCAATTAGGCCAAATGGCTAAAAAAGGGTATTAAATTGGGCCGACAGGTCAAGGTTGTCCACCTTTTCAATTATGGACCATTTTTTTTTTAAAATAGCCATGCCATGTCCTTTTCCCTTTTTTAAATTTGATTTTCACCTTTACTTATCATTTTTGATATATAAAGTAAAAACAATTTTTTCCCCCTATTTTATCATTAACATTAATTTTTGTTTCTAAATTAATCTCTAGACACAATATTAACCATCAATTAATAAAGGTACAAATATGATAAAACAAACATGTTATAATTATTTTTTTTAATAAATATATCAAATCAAAATATATATAATAAATAAAAGCCAACGAAATATAATAGCTTGTTCCATCTCCAAGACAGTCATGACTCATGAGCTTTAATGTCTTATGGTCTTAGTCGAAACTCTTAAGAGATTCTCCTTGATTTCAACTAATTTACATTAAGTACTTTTTTTATATAGCTATTTTACTTACTATACATAAATTAATCTATATTTTAGAGAAAATACATCATTTTTTCTTTGAACTTGTCTTCATAACTTATTTTGAGACCCTAAACTACAC
>NC_061112.1:102161648-102318072 GCF_002878395.1 Capsicum annuum
CACCCCCACCCCCACACTATTACCCCCGCCACCATTTTCCATCCTCTCTGCCCTTGCCCCCACCACCATCCTTCATCTTCTCATCCAACCCCACCTCACTTTCCCACCTCCAAATTCAGCTTCACTAGCCCCCCGTCCCCTCCTTATTCCTCATTCTTTCTTATTCAACTTTTTTTTCTTTTTGATTCTAAACTTAAATTTTTGAAATTTGATTTATGAAAATTTAAACTTCGATGAGATTGTATTTTGTTAGTGAATTGACTGTGGATTTTAGATTTTTCACATAAGATTCGATGGTCTCACTATCATCCTTTTTGGTGTTGTGAAATTGCATTTTGATTGTTTGAGCAATAATTGTTTCATCTTTCGAACTCAACTCGAATTTTGGTATAGGGATACTACTGTCTATCTTTATTTGATGGAAAACTAATGATTGATTCTTGTCTTCTGCTAATATATATTTTGATCACTGGACGTTCGTAATGCCGCATTAAAAATTGCATCGGAGGAGAAGGAGAAGACTAGATGAAGGAGGAGAAGCTTAGAGGATTGAATTGTTTAATTTATGTTTGGAAGCTTTCAACTAAGAAACTACAATGGAGAAAAAAAAGTTGGAGAAGACAACCAAAATTAAAAATAAAAATAAAAAGTGGGACCACATATTTCATTTATTTTAAATAAAAATTCAAACAAGTCAAAAAAATTAAGTAATATACTCAAAAAAAAATATTAAACATCTAGTTATATATTGTCAAATAAAATAATGCCACGTGTATGATTATATTGATTCAGATTTTTTTTCTCTTTTCTCACATGATTTTTGAAAAGTGTCTCTCTTAGGGAGCTATTTAATATATTTGAAAGTTATTAATGGGGGTATATAATTGCCCGTGTAGTTTAGGGTTTAAAGTAAGTTATGCGGATAAGTTCAGGGATGAAATGATATATTTTTTCTATATTTTATTATTATTTTATTTATAGTATTTATTTCAAAAGTTCATCCTCATTTCACTTATGATATCATATTCAAACACCACAACTTTTTTTTTTTTTTGAAATTTATAAGGTACAAAAATTTGAAATGTAAAATATGGAAGACGTTATAAAGAGCGTTGCAGAATGATTGATCAAGATTTATATACTTTTGAATGTAAGGAATGTGATACAAATCAACAAAAGAAATGACAATATCATGTTGAAGGATATTGGATCGGATAAATCAGGTAGGTCAACCCGGATTCATGTGTGGAGAAGTTAGATATATAACTATGTATCATATATTAATAAATAAAAGAAAGCGACACAACTATTTAAAAAATTGTGTTCCTTCAGAATTATTAAAGTATTCTCACAAAAGAAAAAAATTAAAACATCTTTATATTCTCTGCAATTACAGAAGAACAAAAAAACTTCTCTTCGTCTTTTTTCAATTTCTCTCAAATTCGTGTGAAGATTCGTTGAAGATTTCTTCTCCAAAAAGTGTTAGAACAATTCTATAACAGGTACACGATTATAGACTGTGATCTTTTGGTGAAATTTGTATTGTATACACGTGATTTCACTATTAGGCTAGTGAAACAAACTAAATGATCCTTCAAATTATGTGTCGAATTAGATTTTTCATTGGCTTCAGAGCCTATGATTTTATTTGTTTTTTCTAGTCTAAATATTTCTTCGATGAAGAGTGAAATAAGGGAAGAAACATATTTTTGTGGCGTGATGTTTAGTCTTAGGGATCATTTATTTGCATTTAATGGAGGTCTAAATCTGATTGGTTCAGACTTCAGACCATTAAGTGCATTTATTTTTTATTAAGATTTTAGCTCTTAATAGGTTTGAATAGGTCTTAATCATTCAGATCTAGAATCAAGTCTTAATAGATCTGAAGAGGTATTCTGGTGTTGAATAATATTCACCGCCACTTTGTTCATAATCATCAATCACCACCTTTTCCACCACCATCATTGTCAACTACCACCCATCACTACCATCCACCTCCACCATCGACAATACATGTCACTACCAACTACTATTGTCAACCGCTGCCACACCTACTACCTCTATTATTCTAATTATATTTACCGCCACCACCACCATCAACACCACTACCATCATCAACCACTACTGACCAATCCCTACTATCGACCAACTCATCTATCACAACTAGCACCACCTCTAACTACCACTAATACATCACAACCTCCACACATTCTTTGGCGACCACCACTATTGTCACTAGTAACGCCATCTCTACCATCACTTCAATCACTATCGTCACTATAATTTATCTCTACTAATAACTATCTCCACCATCACAACTAACAATATCTCCAACTAGCACCAACACATCGTCAACTATCATGCATTCATTTTTCAGTCATCACAACCAATACCTCCAACAACTAACATCAAGCAACGTCACATCACAACCACCATCACCACTATCAACCGCCACCATCATATCAGTCACTACAATACCAACCATCACAACTATAACCACTAACATTACTAATCACTAACATCAATCATTGTCACCGCAACCACCATTATAAACCATCTTCACTATTACTAATAAACATAAATATTTTTTTTCAATCAAATAATAATTTTATTGTATTAAATTACATACTTTTATGATATATAATTAATTTTTTATTTGAATTGTATTTTTATTTTATTATATATACAAATAATTTATTTTTTCACATTCAGATGTTAAAAAACAAACAATCTTAATCATTCAGTCTTCAGATCTAGAGACAACATTTTAATCATTCAGATGTGCATTAAGATTCAGAAGTCTGAATCTTAAAAGAACAAATGCAGCCTTAATCTGAAAGGATTGATTAATAGAGAGTTTTTTTCTTTTCCACCGCCTATTTCAATTTACAAGAGTCTGTTTTAATATGAGAAGGAAAAGTATCTGTATTTTTTTAATCTAGTATTTGATGAATATGTCATGTTTCATCTATTCTATGCCTAGTTGAAAATGTAGTCTTGAAATAGTGGGGGCAAAGGAATCCATGCTTATTCTCTTGGTTTGAGTGCAGTTTATGTAACTGCATATAGGATCGATAGAATGTGTTTTTCTTTAGCAACTTCAATTCTCATTGAGATCATTGCCAATAATTTTTAAGAAGTTTTCTATTCAAAAGTGAAAAGTTTTTTTTTTGTGTGTTAATGAAAATTTTGGTGCAGATTCATTTTTTTCTTGAGTTAAATATTTCTCCACTATTTTCGTTATAACAAGTTTTTTTTCAACAACCTTAATTGTTCACTTGTTCTGTGATAAAACAATGATGGAAATAATGAGAAATCTAACCTTCTTAGTAAAGATCAAAATTATCTTTTGGCAAGAATTTTGGGCTTCTTAGTAAAGATCAAAATTATCTTTTGGCAAGAATTTTGGGCTATTTTGAATATTTACATATGTATATGTGTATGTATTTATGAAGATCTAATATTTTTCTGTATGTGTTATAGAAAATAATGACGATAATAAAAATATCCAGACGAATTTCCACAAAGAAACAGAAGAATAGAGTGAAAATATTAATTGACAATTTGGTTAATCTCTTATCAGAATTCAATTTTTAAGATTATGATCTTATAATTTTTGTGGAACACATAACGAGGATTAACAAGTAAATTCAAGAAGTTGTGTGGGCTGGGGGTCTATTAATTGTAAGGAAAAAATATATGGTTTTATGGTCTGCATTGCCAAATAATTTTCATATGAAATTACTCGACAAATCTTGACATAAGTTAAATCTCAAAATGTCTAGATCTTACGAGTCGTTAAAACAAGATTTTATACGAAAGTACATTGACTTGAAGCTTCAGATGTCATTCTCACTGACTGCCTAAGAGAAATTTGCCTTTGCACTATATGTCATTCTCATTGTTCACATCAAAATATGGTCATGATATTGCACATTTATTTTGTACAATGGTTGTGTTGGGTTCAAAGTATATGAAAAAGTGTGAATGAAAAAATGAAGGAAAAATGATGGAGAAGGGAGACACCAATTTAGAAAGTGTACTCCCAAATTGGAAAGTTCACTCTTTCTCCCACATTGATGGAAGAAGAGAACTTGTGAGTGTTTAAAATAAGGAAAACTTACTCCACATGGTAAGTGAGGTAAGAAATAAGAGATGCCTCGCGTCGTCGTCGCTCGCTCACTCAGCTTGGCTTCGGCTTCTTGATCGATGAGATCTATCTGTTTGGACAAAATTTATTCGACAAAAAATTAATCCAAAGGGAAAGTAAAAATGCAGTAAATTTTTCTGTGTTTTGATCCTCTAGTTATATGCATGCATACCACTGTTTCGAACTGATGCTTCTGAGAGATGTATTGTTTCGAACCGATGCTTCTGAGAGATGCACTATTTCGAACTGATGCTTCAGAAGGATACAATCCTTCAACGAAATGACACACTGATTCATGAAATGGTCTGCCTGTTCAGAAAAGATACAATTTTTGGACGAACAAACATGATTTTTCAGAAAAGGTCACACCTTTTAAGTGAACCACTGCCACTTTTCAGAAGAGGCATATGAAAGCTATATAAACCTGTTTTCATCCACAGATTTAGACACAAAATTTTTCTGAAATAAAAATTCTCTTCTTGTCTTAAAAACATTCTGTATGATCAATCAAACTGTTGAGTGAGTTCGTAGAATCCGACAATTTGAGGTACTGCTATTGTTTGGATTGTAGGCCATTTTATCCTGGAAGGAAATTCCATAACCTTGGGTACAGTGAGGGGAATTATTCCTTAAGGACACTCCGTGAAGTCGGGGGACTTGGCCTTAAATTCTGTCTCATCTATTTTTTGAAATCTAACACACTTCTTGGATAAATTATTAAGTAATCTTGTGTTGAAGGTGTTAAAGAACTTCAAAGGTGTTCTTGTTTATACATAAACTATTGTTGAAGTTGGTGTTGCAATTATACAAATTCTTGTACCCGAAACTACATAAAATAACAGATTGTTTATATGTGACATGACTTGTTTAAATTTAAATTTGTTGTTTTATGCAATTATGTTCTTGATTGAGTGTTTCTATATCTGTTATAGAATTTATATTGGTTTAATCTTGAGTTTATGTGATTTAGGATAAGCTATTCTTAAATGATTGATTGTTTTAGTTTTATGACACATTAGAATTCGGATGATGATTGAAAACTTAGTGAACTTCCGATGTAAACCTGATGTGAAATAAAATAATGACATAGTTGATTATTTTAAGAATTATTATGAATATGAATTTGGACTAAGATAATATACATAGTTGTTTCACTATATGTCACACCTCTTTTTCGCCGAAGAAGGTCAAAGGACTTTTTCAATTAAAGTGACGATTTTGAATAAAGACTAATTGTTTACAGAGTCGCCACTTAGAATTGAGTTATGGTGTTCCAATCACCTTTTTGAATCCCTAATCAAAAGGAAATGACTCTTTATTGATATGCAAAAATAGAAGACCGAATAAGGAATTCTGTTGATTGAGGGGAAGGTATGAGGCACCCTTCGAGTCCCGTGGTTCTAGCATGATCGCTTTATCAACTTATACTTAACTAAAACTATTTTGATAAGCTATGTTGTTGGCCTCGATTCACTCACTTTTAACATCTAATAGCTAGTAAAAATGAATTTTAGGACGATCTTTGTCAAGGTGCATTATTGCATTCTTGAATTATTTTTAAACGTCTCAGAAAGATGCATACACCGTATTCTTAATCGAGACAAATATATTAAACATGTCTAAAGTGTATCTAGCGTTAAAGACATTTGTTTCGTCTCTCGTAAACTCGAGATAATTTTATCTTTATCCATTTTTATTCTTTTCACTCTTTATTTTGCAACGAGTTTTGGATTATTCCGCAATTCGTCTTGCTCCCTCCCAAATGGGTTTTCCCTTTCTTTTCTTTTTTCTGGATACGATGGGGTTTAAAATAGATTTAGATCCCATCTCGCTCCCTTATAAATATAATTTTTTTTCTTTTAATCATCATGCTGAGTATTGAATACAAATACATAACAAATCTCTTTGAACTAATTGCTTATACACAGAGAAGAACTTATAGAATCAGTGGCGTAGTTATTGATTAAAAATGAGGTCAATCCTAACTTTCTGTTCTAGGACAATTCAAGCAATCAAAAATGAATTTAGAAATAAATGAACAAGTCTAACTCAAGACTAATTTTTTTTTGTCAAACTTATTCATTATTAAAGTCAATTTGAGAAATCATTTTTTACAATATGAGAGCAATTTAATTGGAAATATCAACAATCATCTTTCCCAATCTGCCCATTATGATAGTAAATTTTCACATCTCATCAAAAGCAACAACTAAAATGATGGTTTTTGTATTATAAATTCACCATTTATTGTAATTAGGGAAAAGGGTTAAATATGTCCCTTAACTTTGCAAAAAGGTCTAAATATACCCTTCGTTACAAGTTTGGTCCAAATATGCCCTCGCTGTTAAAGTTTAGGAGCAAATATACCCCTAAACGTTGTGACAAGGTTCAAATATACCCTCCGTTACAAGTTTGGCCCAAATATGTCCTCACTGTTAAAGTTTAGGAGCAAATATACCCCTTAACCTTGCGAAAAGGTCCAAATATACCCTCCATTACAACCCATAACCTGACCCAATAATTTGAACCAACCCATAACCCGACCTAAACTTTGTTTATCAAAATTTCAATCTTATAATGTTATCAAAATATTTCATCAGTTCAATGACACTTCAAATATTATGTTAATGTTGTATTTTTCTTATTACCAGTGTGTTCTACTTCAAATATTGTGTTAATATTGCGGTTTTCAAACTTTGGTTTGTTTCCATTTTATTTGATTTTATCGCGAAGGACTCTAATCTACTAAAATATTTCAAAATAGTTGTAAAATGTGAAAGAATCAAGGTCATAGCTTCTCTAACTATTTCAGCTCCTAAGAGAGAGACAGAACCCCCCCCCCCCCCCCCCCCCAAAAAAAAAAAAGGATTGTCATACCTGAAATAGGCCTTGTTTCAATCTTTGGAAGTAATATCAATAATTTTTACAACAAACTTCTCAAGGGGCAGAGTAGAATCACTTTAATGTACAGATTTGATGCCTCAAGTTACACAGTTAGGTTCGCGAAACAGATTCATAATTTCTCCTCCGAAGGCTAGATAGACAGAAATAATGATCCTTGTTTAGATGACCACTGGAGATATTGTCTTGTTGCTGGAAAAAGAACCCTTAATGATGGAAAATAAAATTTGGGTTGGGTTATGGGTTGGTCCAAATTGGTGGGTCGGGTTATGGGTTGTAACGGAGGGTATATTTGGATCTTTTCAAAAGGTTAAGGGGTATATTTGCTCCTAAACTTTAACAGTGAGGGTATATTTGGGCCAAACTTGTAACGGAGGATATATTTGGACCTTTTTGCAAAGTTTAGGGGTATATTTGCTTCTAAACTTTAACAGCGAGGGTATATTTGGACTAAATTGTAACGGAGGGTATATTTAGATCTTTTCGCAAAGTTAAGGGGTATATTTGACCCTTCTCCCTTGTAATTAATTTTCTGTTTAAGCAAATTAATCAGAGAATAATGAACATTTAGAGAAAACGTTAGATATTAAAAGAATTAAATTTGAAACCAAGTAAAAAAAATTATTACTCGAAATTTCTTCTTAAAATGATGATCTCGAATGAGAAATACTTCATCAAATAAATCAACTTAACTATCTATCTAAAAAAAATGAGGCAAAAAATAAACATATCATATTTATGCAACAAAATTTATGCCAACGTTATAAGGATGAACTGAAATTTTGACTTAAAAATGGGCTTTTGGCAAAGTTATAAACAACCAACGTCGTTCGGTTAATCCTAAAAAAAATGCAGCATCTAAAGTTGACTTTAAGTTTGGTGATACCCATTAGATCAAATGAAAGCCTTCCGATAGCAACACGAGACATTTTGAGTATCATAATGATCAACTATGAATCTGAAAACCATACATGATTTGAATGTCTTAGAGGAAAATTTTTAACGAACATAACAAACAATTATCCCGTCATAAACTTGAATATACAGATAAAATCCTCCCCGCTCTCTCTCTATTTTTGTAATCTTTGTTGTTTATGACTTTGCGTATATTTTTTTAATGTTTTCTGTCTCCTTCTTCTCCTATCTTTTAACTTTTCCTTTTGTGTGTGCATGTATATGATTACTGCATAAATAATGTATTCTTAATCCTTTTTTTTATTTTTTTGTTTTTGCATACGTGCATGCATGCGGCTAAAGTTCTAGTTTATAATACGACTACACTAATCACATATCAATCGAGTGTAATGTTGCATTTTTAACGCTAATCACCCTAACAATTATCTCATTTAAAATTCAAAACTAATCTAGTTAACTTCATTTCAAAAATGACAAACAACTTATAAATGAAGACATAGAGCAATTCACATAGAAATAATAAACTATACACACTAAATAATATAAAAAGTCATTGGAACAACTTCATTCATACTTTGATTCCACAAAATTATGAATAAAGAAACCAAATAAGAACCTGTGTGGTAGTATAATTGAAGTAGAAACAAAAACGCCTTCACCGAAAACTTGAACGGGAACCCAAACTCAAACTTCAAACTACAATCTTCAACAATGCTCTTCGTATTTTACTGTACGTTTTCTCTCTTTTTACCATTTTTTTTCTAATCTCCTATTCTTCTTCTCCAAGTTCTTGTTTTCTTCCTTTCTTCTCATTGTTTTTCTTTAACTTTCGTCTAAGTTTTTTGGTTTGTGTATCCGTCCTTTTTTTCTCAAGTGTTATCTTCTCTGTTTTTTTTCTTTTCTTCAATGTTGTCCTCTAAATCCGTGTGTTTTGTGTGTGTATTGTGTTGTCTATATAGTGTTAGGAAAGTTGAGAGAGTTTGCTGAGAAAAGAGAATTGTGGGAGAGTGTATCGCCCTGAGAGTACACCCAGGGCGCCACACGGTGCTTACCGTCACAAGTGACCTTAAGATAGCCCATGATATTGGTACCTGCTGTGAGCACTGAGTATAACTGTTACATATGCAGAAGTAAACTGAAAAATGCTATAAGGTTTTAAAACATAGTTCCGATAATATCTACAAAACAATACTAATAAAATGACTGAAAATTGACTAACTGTTTGCACTAGTCTGAAAGCCTCTAACTGAATAACTAAGTAGTTAATGGGAAAATCCCCCAACTAACTCCGACTGACTGCTAAAAACTGAGAAACTGAAATAACATATTTGGTCCTTAGAACATGAGGACTCACCACTACTGCTGCGACTGGTACGCTGAGATATCTAAGTACGGTCGAGAACCTGAGCGCCCGAACCTATGATATGAAACATCATAGCGTAAGAAAAGAGTGTGAGATCAGTACTTTGAATGTACTGGTATGCTAAATGAGGTTAGGCATCATGCATGGGCTCATGAACATGACTAATACAGACTGAATAGCATGAAATAACTGAATAACTGACATGAATGCCTGAATGCTATAAAATTTGAGAATGCATGACCAAACATATAACATGATTCTAAAAATAGTCTGTAACCTAATGTACTGAAATATGATAACTGAATAACTGATAACTGTATGCTATGGTCAATGCAACCTGAACTGAAGTATACTGAATACTAAACGGAGACTGTGGGAGCTAGCTATAACCGACATGCCCTAATGTACTATCACTGTACAACCTGTAACCCCAATTGGAAGGGTATCAATACCATGCCACGGGTATTAATGCAGGCTATGTGGATCCACTAATCTGAAGTCCTGAAGGACGAGGGTGTCATGCCTATCTGACGGGGGACCCCTCAACTCTACAGTAGCACCGTAGGTATGGAACTTAGGTACTACTAACGTCTCATGCCTATTAACGGGGGAGACGAGTGTCTCATGCACTGACGGGGGAGACGCCATCCCTATGTTCACTCGGTGCTAAGGTATACTCCCAACTGAAAGACATTGATTTATTAGACTGAACTGAGTTTAACTGACTCTAAATTCTAATAGTGTTCATTATGGTAGTAATAACTGAGAAATCAACTATGCTCATGGTTTATATGCACTATTTTGTAACTACTAAAATTCTGTAAGCAGCTAAGTTCTTAGGTATTCATAACCCCCAGGACTCGATAGCAGTAACAACAAAATCTTACTAAAACTTTCAGGACATGACGTAGTCAATATTCAAAACTCATTCTTTGAGGCATTTCATCAAACACTTGCAATGCATGGTCTAAGCTAAGCATGGAAACGGTCTTAAGCATGTAGTAATGGCATGATTTCACTATTAAAATCACCAAATAAGGTTTAATTCAGCAAACAACCATTTAAACAACAATTACGTGTAAACATGGCATAAAATCAAAATTCATTAGGGATTCATGGTTAAAATCATAAAAACTTATAAAAAAATCATAACTTTAAATTTGAAATTGGATTCTTAGACTCCATGGGTGGAAAGGACCCATGGATGAACATCTAACATACCTTGGTTTGTGAATTTGTGAGAGTTGTTGGAAATTTCTCGGAGCTTGAACTTGAATGTGATGAACCTAGGGTTTTGTTCTTGAGAGAATTTGAGTGAATTATGACAAATTATGCTATTTGGGGTTTTAATCCTGTGTTTTAGATTAGTTGGGTGAAGGGAAAATGACCCATTTTCCCTTAAAAATTCAGAACAAGAACTAAAAAAAATACACAGACCGGACTAGGCAGGCAACCGCAAGCTCTGGAGCACCGCTCTAGGCAGGGCGCCGCAGGCTACATAGTGCCGCTCTGCGAGAGGCGCCACGGGATAATTGCCCTGAGTTTCTATTTTGGAATTCCAATCACGCCCTTATGCTTGTCCAAAAATTTCGAAACTCACTCGATATGTACTATTGGCTCTCTCAGTAATGAATCAACTTAAAAACTAACTATACGATGTCGTAAAGGTCGAGAATAAATTCATCAAAGTTTTAGGGATTTAGAAATGACTAATTCCTACCACTTAGTAAAATATTCTAAGTCCTGGACCCCTTTTCTACATGCAAGAATGAGATGAAACAAATCTAGAATCTTACGGGGTCTTACAATATCTCTTCCTTGCGAAAATTCATCCTCGAATGAGACTGATTAAGCTGAGAGGCATTGAGGTACTGCGACTATACTGACATACAAAGTTGAAACATGACTGAATCTTGAGACATGACACATGACTGAGTTGGTTCATGAATGCATAAATAATATGAGAATGATATGAGGTTGGAGCTAAGCATGGGACAGAGTAAATCTAAGAAAAACTGTTATGTTAGGTTGAATATGAGTTTGCAGAGAAGAGATGAGGGTACTTGGTTCGCATGTCTGCTTCTGCTTCCTAAGTGGCTCCCTCAACGGACTGGTTTCGTCATAGAACTTTGTCCAAGGAAACTTCTTTGTTTCTTAGTCTACGAATCTGACGATCGAGGATTTCTACTGGGACTTCTTTATATGATAGACTGTTCTGATCATTTACACTCTCTACAGGGACTACAACTGCTGGGTCACCTATGTACTTCCTTACCAAAGAGACATGAAAAACTGGGTGCACAGATTCTAAGTCTATAGGCAACTCAAGCTATAGGCTACTTTTCTGAAATGACTCAAAATTCTATAAGGACCAACATATCGGGAACTAAGCTTCCCCTTCTTACCGAACCTCTTCACCCCTTCCATGGGAGAGATTTTTAAATACACAATATCGCCAATCTCAAACTCAAGATCTTTTCTTCTTACATCTATATATGACTTCTTCTGGCTCTGGGCTGTCTTAATCCTCTCTCTGATCAATTATACTTTCTCTAAAGCATCAAACACTAGATAAAGTCCTATCAAAGCGGTCTTACCTACCTCAAACTAACTAATCGGAGATCTATATCTCCTTCTATAAAGAACCTCAAATGGAGCCATCTAAATACTAAAATGATAGCTGTTATTATACGTGAACACAATCAAAGACAAGTGATCATCCCAATTACCCTTAAAATCAAGAACACACGCTCTCAACATATCCTCTAAAGTTTGAATGGTCCTTTATGCTTGACTATCTGTCTGAGGGTGAAAGGCCGTACTAAGGTGGACTTGGGTACCAAGACCTTTTTGGAAGACTTTCCAAAAGAGAGGTAAACTACATACCTCTATCTGAAATTATGGACAATGGGACATCGTGTAATCTAACCAACTTTCTAATATAAATCCTGGCATAGTCCTCAGCTAAAATAGAAGTATGGACTGGCAAGAAGTGGGTAGACTTGGTCATCCTATCTACAATGACCCAAATCGAATCATGCTGATGATGAGTACGAGGAAAACCCATCATAAAGTCCATGTTCACTTCTTCCCACTTTAATATGGGAATACTGAATTCCTATATAGAACCACTAGGCTTATGGTGCTCAATATTCACTTGCTGACAAGTAGAGAAATTAGCCACAAACTCTGCAATATCTCTCTTCATCCCACTCCAGCAATATACTTCTCACAAATTACGATACATCTTAGTGGCCCTCTGGGTGAATAAAATATTATGCACCTTGCACTTCATCAAGAATTTACTATCTTACATCATCTACACATGACACAAGTAGCCTACCCTGGCAACGCAACACACCATCTCCTCCTTGGGAGAAAACCTTTACTTTTTGATCTCTAATTGACTCTTTCAGCTTAACTAAACTGGGATCCCTGTCTTTCTTTTCTTTCACCTTAGAAACCAAGGAAGATTCCAAACTATTCTGCACCCAAACACTACTCTCAACCGAATCAATCAAACGGATACTTAGTTTGGAAAGTTGGTGAACTTCCTGAACTAAATTCTTCTTACCATTCTCAACTTGAGCAACACTACCCATAGACAACCTACTGAGAGCGTCTGCCACTACACTGGCCTTGCTCTGGTGGTACAAAACACTCATGTCATAGTTTTTCAATAACTTTAACCACCTTCTCTGACGCAAGTTCAGGTCTTTCTATGAAAACACATACTGTAGGATTTTGTGATCAGTAAGCACATCAACATGCACCCCATACAAATAATGCCTCAAAATTTTCAAGGCAAACACAACAACTGCTATATTAAGATCATGGGTGGGGTAATTATTTTTATGCGACTTAAGCCACCTAGAGGAATCGGCAATAACCTTAACTCTCTGCATCAAAACACACCCCAAACCAACTCTGGAAGCATCACAGTACATAATAAATCCGTCTGAACCATCAGGCAGAGTCAAAACTGGGGCTGTATTGAGTTGAGTCTTCAACTCCTTAAAACTGTTCTCACAAAAATCTGACCACTGGAACTTGAATTTCTTCTAAGTCAATCTGGACATGGGGGATGCAATAGATGAAAATCACTCAACAAACCATCGGTGATAGCCAACCAAACATAAGAAACTCCTAATATCTGACGGAGATATATGTTTAGGCTAGTTTATCACTACTTTGGTCTTTTGAAGATCAACTCCAATACCATTACCAAAAATTATATGACCAAGAAAAGCTACTGACCTTAGCCAAAATTTGGATTTACTGCATTTGGCGAACAACTAATGGGCTCTGAGTGTCTGTAATACTATTCTGAGATGGTCTGCGTGATCATTTTCATTATGAAAATAGACAAAGATGTCATCTATGAAGACTATGACGAACATGTCCAAGTACTACTTGAACACTTTGTTCATCAAATCCATGAAAGCTGCTGGGGCATTGGTAAGGCCAAATGACATGACTAGAAATTCGAAATGACCACACCAAGTTTTGAATGCTATTTTCGGAATGTCATATTCTTTTACTCTGAGCTGATAATAGCTAAATCTGAGGTCTATCTTAAAAAAGTAACTTGCACCCTGAAGTTGGTCAAATAAATCATCAATTCTTAGAAGTGGGTATTTATTCTTGATGGTGAATTTGTTCAGCTGACGGTAGTCTATACACATTCTAAGAGAACCATTTTTCTTTCACAAAAATAGGACTGGAGCATCCCAAGGAGATACGTTGGGCCTAATGAATCCTTTATCTAAGAGGCCTTTCAATTGTTCTTTCCAATCTTTAAGTTCAGTTGGAGCCATTTTATATGGCGGAATAGAGATGGGCTGGGTATCTGGGAGAAGGTTTATCCCAAAGTCGATTTCCCTTTCGAGAGGAACTTCGGGAAGATCTTCAGGGAACATATCTAGAAATTCTCTCTCTACTAAAACTAATCAAGACTAGGAGTCACGAAATTGGAGTCTTTAACTCGAACAAGATGCTAGACACACCCCTTGGATATTATTTTTCTTGCTCTAAGGTATGAAATAAGCTGACCCTTAAGTGCTGAATTACTACCCCTCCATTCTAGGATTGGTTCATCTAAAAACTGAAAATGAACAATTCTGTTTCTATAATCAACTGACACATAGAATGAGTGAAGCCAATCCATGCCGAGAATGATATCAAAATTAGTCATCTCTAACTCTACAAGATCAACTAAAGTGACTTTTTGGAATATAGTGACCGGATAGTTCCTGTATACCTGGTTGGCTACAATAGAGACACTTACTGGGGTAGACAATAAAAAGGGTTTTTCTAAGGTTTTGGGACTGACTCTGAAATTGATAGCTATATAGGGGGTCATAAAAGAGATAGAAGATCCGGGATCTAACAATGCAAAAATATGTAAATGAAAGACCTGTAACGTACCCGTAACCATATTTGGAGAACTTTTCTGATCTTTATGGAAACGGAGTAATAAAGTCTGTTTTGGCGCTGACCACTGGTGACACTAGAACTGGCGCCCCGCTAAATTGGGTGATCTAATGGTACTGTTGAAGAGGTAACCTGACCTTGTTGGCGATCATTCCTACCTATCCACACACTTCTCGAACACTCCCTCAATCTGTGGCTTGGTTTGCCACATTCTAAACACACATCACTGCCAGCCCTGCACACACCTTGATGATTCTTCCCATACTTCTGACAAAGAGGGTTAGTTCGAGCATTGTTAATAGTACCCTGAGGCTTAGGGCTGGCGCCCTATCCCTATTATAACTTCTAAATCTCCTCACTGGGGCACTAGCTGAGGACAGAGCTGGGGCTGAAGATTTTTGTAGAAACTGAGGTCGGTCACCACCTTTCAACCTTGGCTAATCAAAGTTGAAGCTACCTAATTTGGCTCTTTTATTCTCTCTCTCTTTCTCTTATTCTTCTGTTCCTCAATCTGTTAAGCATGGACCATCAACCTAGATAAGTCTATCTTTTTAATCAGCATTGCGGTCCTATACTTCTTGATCACACTGTCTGATACACTAGACACAAACTTACTCATCTTAGACCTATTATCAACGACCACATGTGGAGCATACCTGGCTAACTGAGTGAATTTGAGAGAATATTCTTTCACACTCATATTGCCCTGCTTCAGGTTGATAGACTCTAACACCTTAGCCTCTCTCAACTCTAATAGAAAGAATCTATCTAAAAAGGTAGTAGCAAACTCTTCCCACTCTATAGGCCCTGCATCTGCGCCTCTATCAACTTCTACTACTTAAACCACTTATGGGCTATATCTTGCAACTGATAGGCAGCTAACTCGGCACTCTCACTAGTAGTTACCCCCATGATGTCTGTTACTTTCTGTACCATGTTAAGGAATTTCTGCGGATCCTCGTTAGACTTGGATCTAAAAAAAAAGGGGGATTCAAGGAAGGAGGATTCATTCAGGTAAAGTCCCAAATTCTAGCTGCAATAGTATTGGCCACTGGGTTGGCCTGAACACCAGCTGGCCAAACATTTTGAGCTGCCACAGAATTTCTAGAGTGGTAAATGCTGCTTTGAATTATGCATGAGAAACATGCTCATTCAGTGGATCTTTCTGAATTGGTGGAGGTACTGGCTGGTTCCCAATTCTTCTTTCATTAGTCTTTATAGGAGGCATGTTCTAGAAGCAGAAGGAAAAGTTGAATTAGACAGAGTTTAACTTGAGGTCATGCTCACTCGCACTATATGAACACTGAAAGAAGGAAACTCTTCCTAAAAGCACCTCGTAGCCTCTTGCCCATAAGTGTGGTGCGCTACACAACCATGCACAAGACTCTACTTGACGTGGATTTCAGACTCCCTAGGATACTTTAAAACCTTAGGCTCTGATACAAAGTTTGTAATGCCCAGAGAGTACACCTCGGGCACCACACATGCTTATAGTCACTAGTGACCCCAAGCTAACCCATGATATTAGTACCTGCTGTGAGCACTAAGTATAACTGTTATCATATGTGGAAGTAAACTGAAAAATGCCATAAGGTTTTAGAACATAGTTCTGATAATATTTACAAACAATACTGATAAAATGACTGAAAATTTACTATTTGTACTAGTTTTAAAGCCTCGAATTAAATAACGGAGGAGTTGATGGGACAATCTCCCAACTAAATCCGACCGACTACTAAAATCTAAGAAACTAAAATAACATATTTGGTCCTCAAAACAGAAGGACTTACCACTGCTGCTGCGACTGGTACACTGAGATATCTAAGTACGGTCGGGAACCTGAGCATCCGAACCAATGATATGAAATATTATAGCATAAGAAAAGAGTATACGATCAGTTATTTGAATATACTGGTATGCTAAATGAGGTTAGGCTAATATGCATGGGCTCATGGACACGACTAATACTAATTGAATAGCATGAAATAACTGAATAACTGATATGAATGTGTGAATACTGTAAAATATGAGAATGCATGACCAAGATAATATGATTCTGAAAATAGTTTGTAACCTGAAGTACTAAAATCTGATAACTGAATAACTGATAACTGTATGCTATAGTCTACAGAATACTGAATGAAGACTGTGAGAGCTATATATAACCGACATTCCCTAATGTACTATCAGGGTCTAAATTGTAACCCCAATTGGATTAGTGTCAATACCGTGCCATGGGTACTAACGCTGGTTGTGTGGATCCTCTAATCTGAAGTCCCAAAAGATAAGGGTGTTATGCCTATCTGACGGGGGACCCCTTAACTCTACAATGACATTGTAGTTATGGAACTTAGGGACTGCTACTAATGTCTCATGCCTATTGACGGGGGAGGCGAGTGTTTCATACCTACTGATAGGGGGAGACACCATCCCTATGTCCACTCAGTGATAAGGTTTACTCCTAATTGAAAGACACCAATTTATTAGACTGAACTGAGTTTAACTAACTCTGAATTCTAATAGTATTTATTATGGTAGTAATAACTGACAAATCAACTATGCTCATATTTTATCTGAACTATTCTATAACTACTAAAATTATGTATACAACTAAGTTTTTGGGTATTCATAACCCCTAGGACTCGATAGCAGTAACAACAAAATCTTACTAAAACTTTGAGGACATGACATGCAATCAATATTCAAAACTCATTATTTGAGGCATTTCATCAAACACTTGCAATGCATGGTCTAAGCTAAGCATGAGAATAGTCTTAAGCATGTAGTAATGGCATGATTTCACTACTAAAATCACCAAATAAGGTTTAATTCAGCGAACAATATGATTTAAAAATCAGTTACGTGAAACATGGCATAGAATCAAAATTCATTAGGATTCAGGGTTAAAATCACAAAAACTTATAAAAAAATCATAACTTTAAATTTGAAATTGGATTTTTGGAATCCATGGGTGAAAAGGACCCATGGATGAACATTTAACATACCTTGGTTGTGAATCCGTGAGAGTTGTTGGAAACCTCTTGGAGCTTGGACTTGAATTTGATGAACCTAGGGTTTTGTTCTTGAGAGAATTTGAGTGAATTATGACAAATTATGCTATTTAGGACTTTATTCCCATGTTTTAGATTAATTGGGTGAAGGGAAAATGACTCATTTGCTCTTAAAAATACGGAACAAGAACTATAAAAATACACGGATCAGACTGGGTAGGGCGCCGTGGGCTTTGAAGCATCGCTCTGGGTGAGGCACCACGGGCTAATCGCCCTGAGCTTCTATTTTGGAATTCTAAACACGCCCTTACGCTTGTCCAAAAATTTTGAAACTTACCCAAGATGTACTATTGACTCTCCCGATCATGAATCAACTTAAAAACTAACTATCCAATGTCAAAAAGATCGAGAATCAATTCATCAAAGTTTTAGGGCTTTAGAAATGACTAAGTCCTAGCACTTAGTAAAGTATTCTAAGTCCTGAACCCCTTTTCTACATGCAAGAATGAGCTAAAATGAATCTAGAATCTTACGGGGTTTTACAGAGGGGTTGAGGAAAGTGGGGGTGTACAGATTGGGTGGTTTTATTAGGATAGGATATTTTTTAATTAAAACCTAAGCTTAATGAAAACATATATTTTTAAAAAAGATTTTTATTGTTAAAAAAGAAATAAAAATAATATATATCCTAAAATGTAACTCTATTTTTAAAGAAAAATCTTTTCACAATTTTCAAATAAAATCTACTAAAAATAAAATAAAAATAAAAGCTGAAAAATATATTAGAGAAAAAAAAATATTTTTATGCTAAAAATACGTAAAATTTAGGAGAGTATCAAAATTACGTGTCTACACTATACTTTATAATTATTTAAATCAGTATTTTAACTTTTGCAAGAAATATTATCGCCAAGCTTAATAAAGGTATAAGCTTATAGGTGATAACTATGAACTGTGGATTATGAAAATTAAATATGTCCTGGAAGAGCAAGAGGTTCATGAAGTTCTTAATGTGTCTATGACACTTTTTGAAAATGGTGATACCCCCAACATGTGAAACATCTTGAGGCATAGCAAGTTTGTAAAAGGAAGATTTGTTTTGCTCGTATAACATTGTTGAGCAACATGGATAACGATATCATGGGAGAATTTCAAAACTATAATGATGCTAAGGATATGTGGTCTGCATTAAAAGAAAAAGTTGTTCGTATTTAATTGTCAATTTAAGGGCTCTTACTATTAATTTTGATACTTATAAGAAATGTCTTGATCATATTATACATAAGCATCTGCGTCATATGTCAAATATGGTAAATGAACTGAAAGATGTTTGTTATGTGTTGATCGAGGAGCAACAACTCCAAGTTGTGATTCTCTCCCTATACCTGAGATGAAAAAATATGAAAATACACTTAACACACAATATTCGTATCAAAATTATGAAAGATGATAAGCGTCTTTTAGAACTTGAGGAAGAGCGCGTTGGAGTAGTCAATGATGCCACAAATGTGTATATCACTAGTTCAGACTCTAATGATGAACATGATATCATACACAAAAATGATAAACTTTTTCATTAGGTTGGCCTAAACTATATAAATTCCTTCCCTAGTGAAAGTATTTACTTAAAATACTGGTTGGCTTTCTCTCTCCCAATTTTGAATAATATACTTATACATTAGGTTGACCCTCATACATTACTGGAATGTATGAGAAAATTAATTAGCCTATATTTATGGAAAGTGATATCAGATAATATCTTTCTCTTCCTTAATTAACGCCATTAATTATCTATCATCATGTGGTGTATGGTTAAATATAGTAACTTAAGTTCAAATGAAAAAAAAATCTTAAACATCACAATTAATTTTCTTTTTTGTTGCATTATGTTTTGAAAAAAAGTCGACATCTGCTTTCTTCAATTCTCCAAATATCAATATGAACATCCCCATATTGTTGCGTCATTCAGGTATTTAAGAGTCGAAAATTATTTATCAATATAAAAGTGATGCAATTATTGTTTCAAAAAGTATAACCTTCTTGAAATTGATTGCGACGATCACGATGGAATTGAATATTGATGAAGTTCAGAAAAAAATTGAAGTAAAATACATTATTGAAGGTAATTCCTCTTCAATTATCATAAAGAATGACAATGGAGTGAGGGTTTACATTATTGAAGGTAATTCGTCTCTGATGTGTAGGTCACAACTGACGTACCTATGATTTTCTTCCCAAATGAAACGTGAACATGATAATTTCATTATGATAACACTTTTTTTGAATAACTAATTTACAGTGTACCTACAAACAATTTGGAAAACTATTATGACTTTATTTGAAATTATTGTTTTTGGTTCATTTTAATTTATAGTTTGTAATTGGTATTTCGTGTTTTTTATTTTGATTGAATAATTATGATTTGCAGTATTATGGTACATGACTTTGGCGGAGTTACTAGTTTTAACATATGTTGCAAAATCCAATTCTCATTCCTTTGGTTTTGAGAATTGGTTCTAATTGTATTTCATTATATACTCAGTATGAATGATGAAAGGTATCTATATTATAATCACATATTGAATGTATTATGTTGCCTATGTTATACTTAAAAGATTATTTAAAATATCTGAGGTATGGAATATGATAACTTTTTGATTAAGTGTTAAGATTAAACTAGCGTGCATACTTATGTATAAACTGACTCATACATAGCTGCTTGCATATATAATAAAATTTGTTTAAAAGTAGCAGTGTTAATTCTAATGTATGAGGATGCATTATATTATTACTTGTATAAGGTTTACACATACATGTTTACCTTTTGTATGAGGTTGTCTTTTATTTATTTTGGCAATATGCTTCTACATATAAGATTTCATTATAGCTACAGCCAAAACAAATAAAATACCTCATACGATATTTTTACATATATGGGAAAACCTTATACTAGTAATAATATAATCTGAACAAATGTATAATGAAATCAGTTGATAGTCTGGACAACTATATAATGAGATCAGTACAAAATTTCTTTACACGTAGCAGTATAAATTACAATGTATGAGGATGCATTATACATGTATTTTATTCTATAATTTTATTTCCCTAGTTGGTTCTAGTCCTTCTCAAGGTGAGGTGACTAGTGCAGAATTTCATAAATCTATTCATGTTATTACCCAGCTGGTTGCTGCTCAGGCTAAGCAAGATACATCTGGTGGTTTTTCTGCTAAAGACACAAGGGTTGGTTAGTTTATGAAACTGAATCCTCCTACTTTCACTGGTGTGATGGCGAAGAAGGATCCTCAGGCTTTCTTAGAGGAAATTGAAAAGATATTTTGGGTGATGCAGGATACCAATGTTGAGGGGGTGAACTTTGCAGCTTTATCAGCTCAAAGATATTGCATACCGATGGTATAAAGAGTGGGATAGGGATAGCGGTGATGTGGAAGAGTCATCTTTGTGGGAGACATTTTCTAAGGCCTTCTTAGATTGTTTCTTTCCTCAAAAGCTGAGAGAAGCAAAGATGAAGGAGTTTGTGAATCTCAAGTAAGGGAGAATGTCTCTTAAGGAATATGCCTTGAAGTTCCATCAGCTGTCAAGTATGCTCCTGATTTGGTGGCTGACATAAGGGTGAGAATGAGAAAGTTCACTTCTAGGCTATCTCGAGATTTGATGCTTGATAGCAAGACTACTTTGCTGATTGAGGATATGGATATTTTGAGGTTGATTGTTCATATGCAGTAAGTAGAGGATAAAAAAAGAGACAAACAAAGTTTGGGGACAGAAAGGAAAAGAGGAGCAGGTTTTTTGAGTAGGGTAGAGCTCAGCAATAGGGTAGTCAGGATGGAGGTAAATGGCCAAAAAATAAGTGAGGGAGTTTAGGTTCCTTCTCTACTGCTAGTGCTCCTTACTCGAAGAAGTTGGGTGATAGGCGTCCATAAGGTGGTGATAATTTTCGAACATAGGGTAAGCAATCTCCGGCGAGTGAGGGTTAGTCTGCTTCTTCATGCCTTTTTTTTGATTTTTTAGTCGTCCTCTATGGGGTTATTATGATAAGGGGAGGGAAAAATGCTTTAAATGTGGCCAACCAGTCCTACTCAGGAATTGTCTGGTTAATAAGGTTGCTAGGAGTGAATAAGCTTCATATGGCTTCATTTTCTCTTCCTGCACCTAGTGGTGTGACTTCTGTGTTTATTATTGATTTTGGTATCGGCATAAGATGGAATAGGTTATATGCTCTTGCATCTCGATAGGAATCTAAGGCATCACCTGATGTCATTATTGTACATTACAACTCTTTTCTTGTGACGTGTTTATTTACTTGATTCGGGGTCTACTCTCTCTTATGTGACCCTATTTATGGCTGTATGTATTGGTTTTAATCCTGAGGTTATCCCAAATATTCTTTTATTTCCACCCAGTAGGTGACTCGGTTATTATTAAAAGAGTCTATGGGGGTATATGTTATCAATTAGGGATAGAAGGACATTGGTGGATCTGTTTGAACTGGATATGGTAGATTTTGATATTTTTCTGGGTATGGATTTGTTATACTCATGTTATGCGTCCTTAGATTATCGAACCTGTAAGGTTATCTTTAGGTTCCCCGGATAGACAATTATAAAATGGGAGGTTCTTTCTCTAACTCTTAGGGAGGGTTCATTTCTTATCTTAGAGCTCGAATGTTAATTTTCAGAGGGTGTCTGTATCACTTGGTCCGGGTTAAAGATTCTTACTCGGAGGATCCTTCCTTACAGTTAGTTTCGGTGGTCAATGAATTTCCTAAGGTATTCCTGGATGATCTTCCTGGTGTTCCTCTAGATGGGGAAATCGAGTTTAGTATTGATTTGGCTCCAGACACTCGTCCAATTTCTATTACTTCATATAGAATAGCTCTGGCTGAGTTGAGGGAAATCAAGGGTCAACTTAAGTATCTTCTGGATGAGGTTATTCATCCTAGTGTATCCCTATAGAGTGCATCGGTATTGTTCGTGCGCAAGAAGAATGGTTCCTTTTTGATGTGCATCGACTACAGGCAGTTGAATACGATAATGGTCAAGAACAAGTATCCTCTTCCAAGAATAGATGATTTGTTTGATCAGTTGCAAGGTTCTAAGTTTTTTTCTAAGCTAGATCTTTGATTTGGGTATTATCATCTTAAGATTAGGGAGGTGGATATTCCTAAGATGACTTTTTGTACTCAGTATGGGCACTTTGAATTCTTGGTGATGTCATTTGGTCTGACTAATGCACTAGCAATATTTATGGACTTGATGAATAGGGTTTTCAGGCAGTTCTTGGATCTTTTGGTCATTGTGTTTATTGATGGCATTTTAGTTTATTCTAAAAGTGAGGTGAATTATGCTAATCACCTTCGCGTAGTGTTGCAGACCTTGAAGGAACAATAGTTGTATGGCAAGTTCTCTAAGTGTGAGTTTTGATTCAACGATGTGACTTTTTGGGGTCATATTATTTCTAGTGAGGGGTTAATGGTGGACCCTCAAAAGGTGATGTTGCTTAAAAGATGGCCTAGACCCGTGACTCCTACTGACATTCGAAGCTTCATGGGTTTGGCTGGGTATTATCGACTGTTTATGGGAACCTTTTTGATGATAGATGCTCCGTTGACTAAGTTGACTCATAAAAAGATGAAGTTTTCTTGGTTAGATGCTTATGAGGGTAGTTTTGAGAAGTTGAAAGATAAGCTATCTTCGACTCTTGTTTTGACATTTCCTGAAGGCAGTGAGGGATTTATGGTCTATATGCAACTCCAGTAGGTCTTGGTTGTGTCTTGATGCAGTATGGAAAGGTAATTGCCTATGCTTCTAGGCAGTTAAAGGTGCATAAGAAGAATTATCCAACTCATGATTTGGAGATATTGGTGGTGGTCTTTGCTTTGAAAATTTGGTGGCATTATCTGTATTGAGTGCATGCTTTTATATTTTCTAATCATAAGAGTTTGCAGTATGTGTTCACACAGAAAGAGCTAAATCTTAGGTAGAGGAGATGGTTGGAGCTTCTCAAGGACTATGATATGAGCCTTTACTATCACCCAGGTAAAGCTAACGTGGTTGCTGATGCTCTTAGTAGGTTGTCTATGGGGATTTGGCTCAAGTGGAAATTGGTGAAGGAATTCACCATTTGGCTAATCTTGGAGTTTCCCTCTTGGACTCCGACGATGGTAAAGTGATGGTACAAGAGTGGTTTGGTCATCTGTTGGCACAGAGATAAAAGAGAATCAAACACTAGATACTATCTTGATGAAAAACAAGAGTGATGTTGGTGGGAAAATGGTAATGGTATTTGAGATTAGTGGTGATGGTACTTTGCGGTACCAAAAGAGGTTGTGTGTTACTGATGTCGATGGCTTGCGACAAAAGGTTTTGGCTGAGGTGCATGGATCACACTATGTTGTACATCCTGACTCGACAAAGATGTACCATGATATCACAAAGAATGTATTGATGGAATGGTATGAAAAGGGATGTGGATGATTTCATGGCTAAATGCATGGTATTTCAACAAGTTAAGGTTGAGAACATGAGCTCTAGTGGGATGTATCAATAAATTGATTTATCAGAATGGAAATGAGAGGTGATCAATATGGATTTCATTACCGGTCTTCCTTGGTCGTGAAACCAATTTTATTTGGTTTGGGTCATCATGGATAGGATGAGGAAATCGTGTAATGCCCTAAGAGTACACCCTGGGTGCCATACGGTGTCTACAGTCCCATGGGACCACAAGCTAACCCATGAACTGGTACCTACTATGAGCACTGAATGAAAATTGATAACAAAACATCATATGCAGAATTAATTGAGGAATGCCATAAGGTTTTAAGCCATAAATATGATAAAGTCTATAAGACAAAACTGATAAAACGTCTGACAATGACAACTAAAATCTGAAAATTGAATATCTGACTGTAGCGTTTGAAAGCCTCTAAACTGACTAAATAAGAGTTGATGGGAAAGTCTCCATCTAACTCCAACTAACTACTGAAGTGAAAACATGGAAATAATTATAGTCCCGTCCTCGAAATATGAGAACTCACCACTGCTACTACTGATAATCTGGAAGGTCTATGCGTGATCTGGGAACTGAGCGTCCGAACCTATGATATGATACATCATAGTGCAAGAAAGAGTATGCGATCAGTACTTTGAATGTACTGGTATGCTAAATGAGGTAGACTGATGTGCATGAATAATAATAACTGGCTAAATAAATAGCATGAAGTACTGAATAAAACACATAAAATCTGTAATACTGAGGATGCATGACCAAGCATAAAATATGTTCTGAATAAAATTTATAAATTGAAACACTAAAGTATGATAACTAAATTTTTGATATCTGTATGCTATAGCAAACTAAAACTAAATTACTGAACTGATTACTGGACTGAGACTGTGGGAACTATTATCTAACCGACATGGCCCAATAAGAAATTCGGGGTCCAATCTCTAACCCCAATTGGAAGGGTGTCAGTACCGTGCCACGAGTACTAACATTAGCTATGTGGATCCACTAAAGTGTTGTCCCAAAGGACTAAGGGTTACCCTCAACTGGCAGGTACCTGTATGAGATCAACCCTTAACTGGCAGGTTAACATCTCAACCTACACTCGCTACGTAGTAATGGAATATGGGGACTACTACTAAAGGTCACACCCTCGGCTGGTAGGTGAGCCCCCATCCCTGGGTTAGCTTGGTGCTAAATCCTACTTCCAACTGAACTGACTCAGAATACTAAACTGTTCTAAGCTTAACTGAGTATGATAACTGACTGAACTGATAATGCTCATAACATATCTAAAACTGTTCTGAATATACTTAGACTAAGTAAACAACTATATTTTTGGATATTCATAACCCCCAGGACTCAATAGCAATAATAGCAAACAAGTACTAAAAATTTGATAGCATAATGTGAAAGCATTTATTCAAAATTCCTCCTTGTAGGCTTTTTATCAAACACTTGATATGCATGGTGTAAATTAAGCACGGGAATAGTTTAAAGCCTGTAGTAAAGGTATAATTTCAATACCAACATCACTAATCATGAATTTAATTAGTGGAAAACAACGTTTAAACATGTGGAGTATAATAATCAACATCAATTTCATGAAAAACATGGTATAAAACAAGATTCATGGGGATTCATGGTTAAAAATTACAATTAAAATCATAATAACTTCTAAAGATCATAACTTTGGATTTAAAGTTGGATACTTAGACTGGACTCCATGGGTGAAAGGAACCCATAGATGAACACTTAACATACCTGGGTTGATGATCTCATGAGAATTGACGTTGAATTCTTGAGATTTGATCTTGAATTTAGAAGGCTAGGGTTATGTTCTTGAAAGATAATTGGTTTATTAAAGAGGATTTGTGAGTAATGGGGCACATAATGCCCCTCTAGGGTGTTAATTATGTGTTTTAGGTGGATTTTAACTTTAGGAAAAGACCAAATGATCTCTGGAATTAAATCGCAAAAAATTGGAAATCCTAATTTTGACACCCGGCGCGATGCGGTCCAATTGCATCGGGCTACTGGAAATATGAAAATTCCCATTTTTCCCAACAACACAACATGGTGCTATCGCGTTGTGCCATTGAAAATGGACATTTGCGAACTGGAACTTTGGTGCGACGCGGCACCATTGCAATGCCTCACTAAACGCAATTTTGGCCCTTGGCGCAATGCGGTGAAATCGCGTTGGGATCACTGGAAAAGGACAAACACCATTTTGACCATCACCGCGATGTGATGAAATCGCGTCGCCTCAATGGAAAAGGACGAGTGCCATTTTTGGGGTCATTGTGCTGTTTTCACTAAAAGTGCCATAACTTCTCACCCGAGTATCGAATTTAGACAAAATTAGTATCGTTGGAAAGCTAATTCAATTTCCTACAATTTGGTAGGTCTTGATATGGAAAATTCTCAATAGATCAACATATATACTCATTTTAAGTTGTTTCTTGACTCACTAGGAGCTAAACGGGACTAAGAAAGGTGCGAGGTATTACCATATCTCCCGTTGGGAACATTCGTCCTCGAATGACACTAATTAAGCTGAGAAACTGAGGAATCTAGGTTACATGCTGAATATTCATGATGAAAACATGATTACATGACTGCATCTATAACATAACACATGATTGAACTAATTTTGTAAATGCATGACTGACATGAGAATGATATGCAGCTGAAAGTGAACATGGAAAAGAGGAATTCTAAGAAGATTGTTACCTTAAGTTGAACCTAAGCCCGAGGAGAAAAAATGAGGGTACTTGGTCCGCATATCTGCTTTTGCTTCCCAAGTGGCTCCCTCAACGGACTGATTCTACCAAAGAACTTTGACTAGGGGAACTTCTTTGTTCCTTAGTCTGCGAATATGATGATCTAAGATCTCAACTAGGATTTCTTCGTAAGAAAGGCTATTCTAAACATCTTTGATTTCTAGGGAAACAACTACAGCTGGGTCACCAATACATTTCCTCAACAATGAGACATGGAACACTGGGTGCACTGATGCTAAGTCTGTAGGTAACTCAATCTCATAAGCTACCTTTCTAAAATAGCTCATAATTTTGTAAGGACCAACACATCGGGGACTAAGCTTCCCCTTCTTACCAAACCTATTCACTCCCTTCATGGAAGAAATCTTTAGATATATGAAATCACTAATCTTAAACTTAAGATCTTTCCTTCTCGCATCTGCATATGATTTTTTCTGGCTCTGGGCTACCTTAAGCTTCTCCCCGATCAATTGTACTTTCTCTAAAGTATCAAACACCAAGTTAGGCCCTATCAAAGTAGTTTCACCTACCTCAAACCAACCAATCAGAGATCTATATCTCCTCCTATAAAGAGCCTTAAACGGATCCATCTGAATACTAGAATGATAGATATTATTATACGTAAACTATATCAGAGGCAAGTGGTCATCCCAAATGCCCTTAAAGTGAACAACACATGCTCTCAATATGTCCTCAAGGTTCTGAATGGTCCTTTATGCTTGACCATCTATCTGGGGGTAAAACGCTGTACTAACGTAAACTTGGGTATCAAGATCTTTCTGAAAGGTTTTCTAAAAGTGAGAGGTAAAATTAGTACCTTTGTCTGATATGATAGATAGCAAAACACCGTGCAACCTAAACAACTCTCTAATATAGATCTTGACATAGTCCTTGGCTGAATAAGAAGTATGGACTGGTAAGAAATGGGCTGATTTGGTCATCCTATCCATAATGACCCAAATTGAATCATGCCGATGACGAGAACGAGGCAAACCCATCACAAAATCCATGTTCACTACTTCCCACTTCCAAGTAGGAATACTGAACTCATGCATAGACCCACTAGGCTTCTGATGCTCAACCTTAACCTATTGATAGGTAGAGCACTTTACTACAAACTCTGCAATATCCCTCTTCATACCACTCTACCAATAGACTTCCCGTAAATTGTGGTACATCTTAGTAGCCCCTAGACAAATGGAGTAACGCACACCATGCGCTTCTTCAAGAATTTTCTGTCTCAACTCATCAACACACGATAGACACAATCTACCCTGGCAAAGCAATACACCATTTCTTCCTAGGGAGAAAACCTCTACTGACTGACTCCTTCAACTTTACCAAACTAGGATCCCTATCCTACTTTTTTTTCACTTCAACAACCAAAGAAGAATCCGAAACATTCTGCACCCATACACTATCCTCAGTCGAGTCAACCAAATGAATGCCTAATCTAGCCAACTGATGAACTTCCCAAACTAACTAACTTCTTTTTGTCATCCTCAATATGAGTAACACTACCCATAGACAATCTACTTACGGTATCTTCCACTACATTGGCCTTTCTTGGGTGATACAAAACACTCATATCATAATTTTTCAATAATTCTAACCATCTTCTCTGACATAGATTCAAATTCTTCTACGAAAACACATACTGCAAGTTTTTGTGATCTATGAACACATCAAAATACACCCCATACAAATAATGCCTCCAAATCCTTAGGGAAAACACAATAGCTGCTAACTCAAGATCATGGGTAGGCCTGTCTAGAAGCATAGGCCACAACCTTACCCCTATGCATCAAAGCACACCCTAAACAAACTCTAGAAGTATTACAGTACACAAAAAACCCATCTGAACGATCTGGTAATGTCAAAATTAGGGTTGAGGTGAGTCGAGTGTTCAACTCCTGAAAACTCTTCTTACAAGAATCTAACCACTGAAACTTAACTTTCTTTTGAGTCAATCTGGACATGGGGGATGCAATAGATGAAAACCCTTTAACAAGCCATCGGTAATAGCCAGCAAAGCCTAAGAAACTCATAATATCTGATGGAGAGATAGTTCTACACCAACTTCTCACTGCTTTGGTGTTTTGAAGATCAACTTTAATGCCATTATCGAAAATAATATAGCCAAGGAAAGCTACTGATATTAGCCAAAATTTGCACTTACTGAATTTGGTGAACAACTAGTGGGCTCTAAGAGTCTACAATACTATTCTGAGGTGGTCTGCATACTTATTCTCGCTACGAGAATAGAAAAGAATGTCATCAATGAAGACTACGCCAAACATATCCAAGTACTGCTTAAAAACTCTGTTCATCAAGTCCATGAAAGCTGCTAGGGAATTTATGAGACCAACAGATATGAAAAAAAACTTAAAGTGATCATACCGGGTTCTTAAAGTTATTTTTGGAATGTTGCATTCTCTGACTCTGAGTTGATGATAGCCAGATCTGAGGTCTATCTTAGAAAATAACTGGCACCCTGAAGTTGGTCGAACAAGTTATCAATTTTGGGGAGTGGATATTTGTTCTTGACTAAGAATTTGTTCAACTGACGGTAGTCAATACACATCCTAAGAGAACTGTCTTTCTTATGTATGAATAGAACTAGTGCACCCATGGGGAGATGCTGGGCTTGATGAATCCCTTATCTAGGAGATTTTTCAACTATTATTTTAACTCTTTAAGTTCAGTCGGAGCTATTCTATATGGCGGAATAGAGACAGGCTGCATATCTGGAAGGAGGTATATTCCAAAGTCAATTTTTCTTTTGGGAGGACTTCCAAGAAGATCTTTAGGGAACACATTTGGAAATTCCCTCACTACTGAAACTAAATCAAGATTTGAAGTCTCAGAATTTGAGTCTTTGACTCAGACAAGATGATACATACACCCCTTGGATACCATTTTCCTTTCCCTAAGGTACGAAACAAATTAACCCCTAAGTGATGAAATATTACCCCTCCATTCAAGGACTGATTCATTTGAAAACTAAAAATGAACTCTTCTATTTTTGTAATCAACTAAACCATAGCATGAGTGGAGCCAATCCATGATGAGAATGACATCAAAATCTGTCATGTCTAACCCCACAAGATCAACTGAGGTCTCTTTATAAGACACTATAATCGGGTAGTTCCTGTATACCTATTGGGGTATAATCGAGATACCTACTAGGGTAGACACTGAGAAAGGATCTGCTAAGATTTTAGTACTGACTCTGAAGTTGACGGCTATATACGGGGTTACAAAAGAAATAGAAACACCAAGGTCTAGTAAAGCGTAAACATGTTAATGAAAGATTTGTAACATACCAGTAACCACATCAGGAGAATTTTCTTGATCCTATTGGGACTGAAGAGCATACAATCTATTTGGACGCTGAATACTTGTGGCACTGGAAGTGGCACTATGCTGGGTCAGGCGGCCAGCTGAAACTAGGGGACGACTGGACTGACCATGTTGACCATTCTTTGGAAAATCCCTAACTTGATGGCTTAGGTTGCCACACCTAAAAGATATATCACTACCGTCTCTACTAATACCTTGTTGGTTTCTATTGTACTTCTAGCAAAGATGATTTGTACGACCACTATTCACACTTCCTTGGGACTTAGAGCCTGACGATCTATCCCTATTATTATTTTTGAGTCTGGGTACTGGGGCACTAGCTGAAGATGGAGCTAGGACTTAAGATTTTGAGTAGAATTGAAGATGATTTCCACCTTCAGACTTTGGCTGAGAAAAATACAAGCCACCTGTTCTAGCTCACTTGTTCTCTCTCTCATTCTCCTTATTTTTATGCTCCTCAATCTATTATGCATGGACCATGAGACTAGATATGTTGATCTTCTTAATTAACATCGTAGTCATGCACTTTTTAACCACACTGTTAGATACCACATGAGGAGCATACCTAGATAACTAAATAAACTTAAGGGAATACTCCTTCACACTCATGTTACCCTACCTCAAGTTGATAACCTCTAACACCTTAGCCTTCCTCAGCTCTAATGGGAAAAATCTATCTAAGAAGGCTGTAGCAAACTCCTTCCACTCAATAGACCCTACATCTGCGCCTCTATCTTCTTTCTACTGCTTCAACCATGTATGAGCCACATCTTGCATCTGGTAAGTAGCCAATTCAGCACTTTCACTAGAGGTCACCCCCATAATATCTGTTACCTTCTGTACCATGTCAAGGAATTTCTGTGGATCCTCTTCAGACTTGGATCCCAAAAAAAAGAAGGATTCATTCGGGTGAAGTATCAAATCCTAGTTGAGGTAGTATTGACCACTTGGTTGGATAGAACAGTGGCTAGCTGAGCATTCTGAGATACTACAGAGTCAGATAGAGTAGTAAATACAACTCTGAATTCTGCATGAGAAATATGCTCATTTAGGGGATCTTCCTGAATGGGCAGAGGTGCTGGCTGGTTCCCAGTTCTTCTTCTATTTGTCTTTTTAGAAGGCATATTCTGTAATCTTAAGGGAGAACAGATTAGACAAAGAGTTTAACATGATCTCATTCTCTTTCATATGACATAAATACTAAAATAAGGGAACTTTTCTTAAAATACATCATAGCCTCTTGTTCATAAGTGTGGTGCACTTCACACCCATACATAAGACTTTACTTGATGCGGCTTTCAGAGTTCCTAGGATACTTAAAAACATCAAGCTCAAATACCAAGTTTGTAAAGCCCCGAGAGTACATCCTAGGCACCACACAGATCTTACAGTCTCGTGGGACCATAAGCTAACCATGAGCTGGTACCTGTCGTAAGCGCTAAATGAAAACTGATAACAAAACATCATATACAAAATTAACTGAGGAATTACATAAGGTTTTAAGTCATAAATTTGATAAAGTCTATAAGATAAAACTGATAATACTAATAAAATATCTGACAATAAAAACTGAAATATGAAAATTGAATATCTGACTGTAGTGTTTGAAAGCTTCTAAATTGACTGAATAAGAGTTGATGGAACAGGCCCCAACTAACTCCAACTATCTAATAAATTGAAAATATGGAAATAAATATAGTCCGTCCTCAAAATATGAGAACTCACCACTACTACTGCTAATCTGGAAGGTCTATGCACGATCCGAGAATTGAGCATCTGAACTTATGATATGATACATCATAGCCCAAGAAAGAGTATGCGATCAGTACTGTGAATGTAGTGGTATGCTAAATAAGGTAGGCTGATATGCATGGTTTCATGTGCATGAATAACTATAACTAACTAAATAAATAGCATGAAGTACTAAATATAATACATGAAATCTATAAATACTGAGAATGCATGACCAGGCATAAAATATGTTCCAAATAAAATCTGTAAACTAAAATACAAAAGTTTGATAACTGAATATCTAGTATCTATATGCTATGGTCAAGAAATCTGAAACTGAATTATTAAACTAATTACTAGACTGAGACTGTGGGAGCTATCATTTAACTGACATACCCTAATGAGAAATTTGGGGTCCAACCTGTAACCCCAATTAGAAGGATGTCAGTACTATGCCACGGGTACTGGCTGTGTGGATCCACTAAAGTGCTATCTCGAAGGACTAAGGGTTACCCTTAACTGGTAGGTACCCGTTATGAGATCAACCCTCAATTGGCAGGTTAATATCTCAACCTACACTGGCTATGTAGTTATGGAATGCGGGGACTGCTACTAAAGGTCACACCCTCGACTGGCAGGTGAGTCCCCAACCCATGGTTTAGTTGATGCTAAATCCTACTCCCAACTGAACTGACTTAAAATATTGAATTGTTCTAAGCTTAACTGATTATGATAACTGACTAAACTGATAATGCTCATAACATATCTAAAATTATTCTGAATATACTGAAACTAAGTAAACAACTATGGTTTTAGGTATTCATAACCCCTAGGACTCAATAGCAATAATACCAAATAAATACTAAAACTTTGAGGACATAATGTAAAAGCATTTATTCAAAATTCCTCCTTGTAGGCTTTTTATCAAACACTTGATATGCATGGTGTAAATTAAGCTTGGGAATAGTTTAAAGCCTATAGTCAAGGCATAATTTCAACACCAACATCACTAATCATGAATTTAATCAGTGGAAAACAATGTTTAAACATGTGGAGTGTAATAATCAACATTAATTTCATGAAAAACATGGTATAGAACAAGATTCATGGGGATTCATGGTTAAAAATCACAATTAAAATCATAATAACTTTTAAATATCATAACTTCAAATTTAAAGTTAGATACTTGAAATAGACTCCATGGGTAAAAGGAACCCATAGATGAACACTTAACACACCTGGGTTGATGATCTCATGAGAATTAATGGTGAATTCTTGAGATTTAATCTTGAATTTAGAAGGCTAGAGTTTTGTTCTTGAAAGATAATTGATTTCTTGATGAGGATTTGTGAGTAATGGGGCACACAATACCCCTTTAGGGTGTTAATTATGTGTTTTTCATGGATTTGAGACTTTGGGAGAAGACCCCTGGAATTAAATCATAGAAAACTAAAAATCCTAATTTTGACACCCGACGTGACGCAGTCTAATTGCATCGGGCCACTGGAAAGATGACAATTCCTATTTTGCCCAATGATGCGACATGGTTTTATCGCGTTGCGCCACTGAAAATGGACATTTGTAAATTGGAACTTTGGTGCGACGCGACGCCTCACTAAACGCAATTTTGGACCTTGGCACGACACGGTGAAATCACATTGGGTTCATTAAAAAAGGATGAATTCCATTTTGACCATCACCGAGACATGATAAAATTGCATCACCTCATTAGAAAAGGACGAGTGCCATTTTTGGAGTCACCATGATGTGGTGCTATTTATTTTGAGACACTGTCTTCACTAAAAGTGCCATAACTTCTCACCTGAGTATCGAATTTAGACGAAAATGGTATTGTTGGAAAGATAATTCAATTTCCTAAAATTTGGTGGGTCTTGATCTATAAAATTCTTAATATAGCAAAATATATGCTCATTTGAAGTTGTTCCTTGACTCACTAGGAGCTAAATGGGACTAAGAAAGGTTTAGGGTATTACAAGTCTGCTCACTTCTTAGGTGGACTACCTTTTTAGTGGAGTATTATGTGAAGTTGTACCTTTGCGAGTTATTGAAGCTGCAAGGGTACCTATCTTGATTATCTCTGATCGTGGCACATAATTTTTTATCTCATTTCTGGTGGATATTTTAGAAAGGGTTGGGGACCAAGGTTAGTTTGAGTACTTCTTTTTATCCTTAGTCAGATGGGCAAGCAAAATAGTCTATTCAGACATTTTTGGATATGATTCAATCTTGCTTAATTGATTTTGGTGGCAATTGAGTTGAGCATCTACCTTTGGTAGAATTTGCTTACAACAATAACTATCATTCTAGTATTGGTATGACCCCTTTTGAGAAATTGCATGGTAGGAGGTATAGATATTCTATTGGGTGATTTGAGCTTGGTGAGGTAGATATGTTTGGTCTAGACTTGGTTTATTTGTCTATGGATAAAGTAAAGGTGATTCGGGATAGGCTTAAGGCTGCCCAAAGTCACTAATAGCTATGCGAATATGAGGCGTAGAGACTTGGAGTTTGAGGTTGGGGATAAGGTTTTCCCAAAGGTGTATCCCATGAAAAGAGTAGTGCGATTTGGTAAGAATGGGAAGATCAGTCCTCGGTATATTGGTCCTTATATATTTTTTCAGAGGATTGGAATTGTAGCTTATGAATTGGAGTTGCCTTCTAGATTAAGCTTCATTCATCTAGTATTTTATGTTTCCATGTTGAGGAAATGAATTGGTGATCCTTCTTTGATAGTTTCTTTGGAGGGGTTGGGTATCTCGGACTCTCTGTCTTATGAAGAGGTGTCGGCGGAGATATTGGATAGGCAAGTTCATTGGTTATAGACCAAGGATGTGGCTTTAGTTAAGGTTCTATAATGGAACCATAAGGTGGAAGAAGATACATGGGAAGCGGAGGAGGACATAAAGTCCAAGTATCCACATCTAATTTTTTCTCCTAGGATTCGTATGGGAGCTATATGTTCTTCAACCTACTTTTGTTTTCAAACTTTGTTAAAGAAAAGATTTATATCCTTGTATCTTTGTTTTCAAACCTTGTTAAAGGGTTTAAGGATGTTTGATAATTCAATGACTCATGCGTGTGGTTACCCTGCCTTATCCATTATTCAAGGATGAATGCTCCTAGTGGGGGAGACTAAAACACCCTAGTTTTTGGACCTTAGAAAATTTTCTAGATTTTTGGATTCTGGGCAGGATACGACATAGGGGTCTAGTCAGATGTTGGGGTATAAGCCGTATAGGTCTTATATATTTTGACAAGTGTTGGTTGGTGGGATGGATTTAATCACTGGAATGGGTAAAACTTCGGTAGTACAAGTTGTACCGGTGAATACGGATCATTTGGTTCCTTTACTTAACGTTAGTGAATTAGGTTGGATATGAGTATGAGTGGCTTACTATAATCTATAAGCAAAGGTATGAGTCTTACCCTGCACTCGTATGGAGGACAGTGTTCAAACCTTTTTGGATTCTATTCTGCCAGGGGTACACTTTATGGTAATAGTCATACACTTGAATAAAACTAAGGCTTGGGTATGTTATACCTTGGACAATGTTAGGTCCAAGGGGGGAGACCTAGGGTATGAGAGGTGGGTACCACTCGTACAGTATGGGTACGACTCGTAAGGTTCAGTCGTGCCCTATGATGGGAATTAAATGTAGTTTAAGTGAGGGTAATCTGGACATTTTCCCACTTATCCTAATAAGTCCCCATGACTTATATTGCACTTGGTAGGTTATTTTCCTTATCATTCTATTCTTAAACACTTAGAAAACACTCTCAAATCCTCTCTAAAGTTCTTTGGTAAAGAAAACTAAGGTTTCATCTTAAGGAGTAAATTGGGGCTTGTCTTGGTGATTTCTCTCCATCATCATCTTGGTTTAAGACATGTTCTCTTCCCTCATTGTTAGTTCCAACTAAAGGCATGGTTTTATACAATGTTTGCATAGTTTGAATGTTGTATGGTTTTAGGTTTTCAAATATAATTCAGGGGTTTTGTTTATAAATGCTTGGTTTTGGTATTCCTATGCTTTAATTATGTTTTTATATGCTTGAACGGTGGTTTTGGATAATTGGTCACATGGGAATGGTTATTTAGTAATGGATTTTGATTTTTGGAAATACTATGCCCCCAATGTGTTTTATAAAATACCTATACCAATGTTTCCACTATAATATATGATTTTTAATGGAACTTCTGCATGGTTTGAGCTTGTTAATGGAACCCTAAATGATATAAATGATTTAAATGGTTTTGGAATGGTTTAAAGAAATGGTTTGGCTTAATAAACATACTTGTGGGGTACATGGGAATCCCCCAAGTTAATTGGTTAACATGGTCTATTGGTACATGAGAATCCCTTGATCACTAAAAGGTTTGGCTGAGGACAATACTTACAAGTTATAGTCAGTATGATGATACCACTACTAATGGCCTTGGTTAATAAATAGATAATGGTTTGGTTGTTTGGTAATGGCTTTAATTGGTAATAATGTCGGGGGTGTGATAGCTAACTGTGAAAGTGTAAATCTAATGGACGGACACTGGAAACTCATGTTTGCCAACATGAGGAATGGACTTGGTGTCCATATATTTGAGGGGTACATGGGTATCCCCTAATACATGCATATATGTATCATAGAGAGCGGCGGGTACACTGGAATCCCTTACTCCTATGGTATCTCCAGTTCATGTGGCTACATGTATCGGGACTCGTTCAGGGGCTTACACTGGACCCATATAGACTGTGGGTGGTTTTATGATGGTTAATCTACACATGCCCAGGTTAATGATTTTAAATGCATGATAAACCCGGTTTCCTTTTCTAGCATGGATATATATATATATATATATATATATATATATGGTTGTATTCATTATGGATGATTTTAATTGGTTTTCATTAAATGGAATTATTTTATCCTTATCCTGAGTTCTTGCTAGCATTCACCTGCTAACCCATTTTCGGGAGGTTGTATCCCTATGCAATAAAGGAATTGACCATTCTCCTCCTGCTTAGCTTTTAGATTTCGAAATCAATATTTGGATTGAAGTGGTGAGCTTCCATCTTTCTGAAAATCTCCTTTTAATGGATGTTATTTTATACTTTGGATTATTCATGGATTTTGGTTTTGGCTATGGTTGGGGGCATATCCCAATCCCATATTTGTATTCCTTTGGTAAGAGGCTTTTGTTGAACTACTATGGGTTGGCATGGGCGGGATCGGCATTAGTTTCAACCTTAGTATTGGCATTGGTATTAGGGTTGACATAATTGGACAAAATTTCTCACTGTTCCATTGTATTTTATTTTGGCATTATTTTATCATTAATGGAATTTATTTGGTTATGGTTGGATTTATGGTTTTTGTTTGGCTTGGTATGGTTGGACGGTTGGTATGGGATAGTTGGACTTGGTTGGGTCGGTCATGGTCGTTATCCTATCCCAGAGTCTTCATGGGAGCTATTATGCTATCTTTTTATATGTTTGAAATTTAGCCGACATGAGGTGAACGTAGGTTGGTTGGGTTAGGTAATGGGGGTGGTCCCCGATCCTGGTTGGACTTGGGAAGCCCATTACAACAAGGCCCTAGTCTGGGTCGTGTCATAGAAACTATAAGGAGGGTGGGATGGAGACGACTAAGCCCCACTAGCCTAAGATTGGGCAACCTGTGTCCAGAACCCACCACTAAAATGAGACCGATGATCACCCGATGGCCTCGGGTAGGGAGCACTACCCGTATAATAGGAATTGGGATTCACCCAATTCTTCCTCTTAGATCACTTACCACTAAATTTTTGGCCTCTACTTTGATCAGAAAACTAAGACCTCTTGCTCTTCCTCTCATCAATCTCAACTTGTCTCTTTTTCTCTTCTTCCACTTGTTGTATGTACATAACTAATCTATAGATATCCATATCTTTGATTAACAAGGATTCCTTGCTCACAAGGACCAACTCACGATATAGTCCCGAGGTGAACTTCCTCATCCAAGCACTCATATCCGACACCATCTCCGGAGCATACCTAGAAAATTGGTGAAACTTCATGGCATACTCCTTGAAAAACATTTTTCATTGGTTAAGATTAACCTTTGCTTCCCTCAACTCTAGAAAAAAGAAGTGATCCAAAAAAGCATTAGTGAAATCCTCCCACAAAGATGACTCTTCAACATCATCCCTTGTCCGTTCCCACTCCTCGTACCATTGGTATGCCATATCCTTCAAATGATAGGTATTGGCCACCTTGGGTATTTTCCTTCACCTTAACACCGTTAAAGGTTATAGGATTCAACCTCATAAATTGGCTAACCCTTGTGGACTCAGAAGATGGAGTAGAATATGCATCTCTCTAAGCCTGAGAATCTACCAACTGAGCAATCATATGAATCGACTGATGAAACTCAGCATTTGACACGTCAGCCTGAGGAACTGGGGGAGGACTAGAGGGAGATGGTGAAACTCCTGAACCATTAGGTACCAGACCCCCAGACCGAGTATGGACTCCATAAGTAGAGTGAGTCCGATCAACATCATCCCCACTTGGGATAAAAGGGTTTGCAGGAACTTCAGATCTTCTTGGAGGCATGATTTGAAAGACGAGCAAAGGGAAATTAGAAGAATCTAAGATCTTAGACTCTATATCTTGAAATTAGACATCAAGAAAGTGAAATATTCCTAAGTGCCTTGTATCCTCTTTCTTATAAGTGTGGCGTGCTATACACCCATAAAAGAGACTCTACTTGATACAACTTATGGACACCCAACTGACCATAAACCTAGGCTCTGATACCAACTTGAAATGAACCAAAATTGGGCCTTGTCATATATGATCTCAAGACCTATAAGGACCGGAGATCTCTCTGTTAACCCAACCTAACCATCACATTAATCCACAAGCATTGAATGAACTTCGAGCATATAATAAGATAGTGGAAACAAGACTAATAAATATAACTTAAGAATGTCTAATCTTTTCATTCATGTAAACATACAACATCCAACCTACCTAGTCCGCAATTATCCACAAGACTTTACCAATTTGATGACTATAATATGTTGGGACATGCCCCCGACAATAGCTAAAAACCAAGTCTAATACAAGTCTATGACATAATATAGAAAAACTGTGAAATGTATGTCTTTCGAAGTAGGAAAGCTCACCACTTTAAAGTCAATATAAGACCCTCTCAAACACCTGATCACTGCGCAGGAAGAGAAGAAGAAGCTCTAGCCCCTGTTTCGCTTGTGGACACAATGTTTGGAGATAGTTAGCGGTTAGAGTGATAATATGTAACTCAAGGATAAGAATAAAATAGTGTCATTATTCAATACCAAGTCACACCATTATAAGCCACCATATTCATACACATAGATATATAGATATATGTACATACATCAAGTGTCAGGAGATAACAACTCCATAGAGCCCAATCATGAACCATGAAGTGGAGGACTCTAACCTTTCATCCACGTAGGTTATGTCAAGCAAGACTCTAACCCTATGCCATCATATTATGCAAGTGGACTCTAACCACAAGCCTCTTGTTAGACAAGTTAACTCTAATCACAAGCCATTTTATTAGAAAAGTGGACTCTATCCACTTGTCATTTTATTAAACAAGTGGACTCTAACCACAAACCATATCATTTCATAACTGGACTCTAACTAAAAGCCTCTTATACATTACTAGTCGACATTGGGACTCTAACCCTTTACATATGAGGAATTTAACCTACTTAGACATTTCCAGCCATCAAGACCACAATTCAACACCATACACGACCATAAGGTCTTCATGAACTATTTATCAATCAATCACTTTAATAGGTCAATACATTAGTTTCAATCACCTTTCAAGTCAATTTGTCATCATCAAAACCTATACAACACCATTCATTCTTCATTAGCATTCCTACACCAAACTTTGGTTTGACATAATTTAATTTTATGTATAGGGACTCCAACCCATTTAACCAAGCAAACCACCAAAGTCACCAATTAACGCATTACATAGCCAACAAGGTCTTTACAAGTCACTTACCAACCATTCTTACTCTTTAATCCATTGCCTTAGTTCCAAACACTATTAACATATAACTAGTTATTTCACTTAAATATTTTCACAAACACCTTGAGGGCATACCTTACCATAGCATAATCCAAGTGAAAATCATCAATGTTAGGGTTAACATGACCCATTTTATAAACCACAATCAACAAGAACCAACATGTGCAACTACTCACCAAAAGCAAGTGTAAACACAAGTTTGCATAAGAGAAAATAATACCCATCATAATACGTCAAAACCCTTAATATTTGATTTCAAAATCCACCATTCAAGAATAAAATAATTGTTTAAAACACATGATATTTTAGAAATAACAAATATGTAAGAGTCACATTCCTTATACAAGATGATTCATGGAAGAATTCTTGGCCCTCACGCCTCTAGAAGGACACCTCTTGAAACCTTAACTTTAATATTAAGAGAGAAGTTGAAAGAGGATTTAGGAGTATTTTGGAATGTTTTTGATCTTGTATATATGAAGAATGAAGGGCCAAATGAGGTTATAGGTCGTGGGTTAAAAGGGTTGAGGGATGGGAAATGTCTAAAATATCTTCAGCTTAAAAGTTGAAATTTGCACCTAAGTGGGTACGTGTTCCATACCCAAATTTTACCCTAGGGCACGAGTAGTATCCTAACTCATACCCTATGCTTCACCATGGACCCCTAAACTAACCAACATATGACTCCACATGCATAATTTATATCCTAAGGTATGAGTGGTACCCTACAATCCATACCTAAGTCAGAATGCTTTGGCTAAGACTTCAAGCAACATATGACTCGGTATCATATGACCCATACCCTAACATACAACTTGGGAGACGCTAAACTGTACCTTGGACAAAATATAACCCCCACTACACTGCCTAACATATTATTGAGAGGACCCCAAGTTGTATCCTAGGGTACGACTAGTACCCTAAAGTCGTACCTTGCATAAAAACTTCAACTGAGGGAATTTTTATAATGGTCCAAAGCCTAGATGTTTCAATTTTAAAATATTACATGTTATGTGTGACCATGTGGGGTCCTATGTGATATTTATAACCTTATATACATGATAATAATTATATCTTGTTTGATGAGAAAGCATGTTATGGTACCCATTATTTGTTGTGATGTATTCATACTCTATTGTCATATGAAAAATATGGAAAATTATGGATGAAGGGAAATAATAATTAGATATTAGTCCACGTGGTTGTGGAAATGTATCACTATGGTTGGTTATGGAAATACATCATTATGGTTGACTTTGAAAATACTCATTGTGATTGGTTGTGAGCATTACATCCTCATATCAACTCATTCATAAAACATTAGTACCATCATGGCAACACTTGAGAAACACTGAGAACACCTTTTTATAATAGAAAATGTGACATCTTATAAAACCCTCCCTAAGGGATATGCTGGGGAGGAGATATATATATGGATTGACTACCCCTCCATGGGTCCTATGTTGGGAAGCTTTACCTTCGTAGGTTTATATGGAGATTGTCCGATTATCTGGGAGGTTGTGCACAACCTCGTGCATCATCATCATCTTGTACATTGCACTTACTATATTGTGTTTATGTTGTGATTGAATTACTATATTGACTTGTCTTATATCTAATTATTCTATCTTTTGTTATTTGTACTTGCAAATCTCGTATATACATGTCTTTCTTTGTCCTACATTATATGTGTTATGATGTATACTTGTGTTCTACCTTGTTGTGTTGTTGCAATATATGTGGTATATATAATAGAATTATTAGTGCAAATAGTATGGGCTACCATTGTGGGATATTTTTTTATTACAGGTGACATGCCCTTTGTGTGTGTTTTGTATGTTATATTATCTACATTGCTCGGTTGGCCTATGATACCTACTAAGTATAAGTGGATTTTACTCACGTCTACTATGCTCTTTCGGTGTTGGTCCTAGTTTGAGTGTACCCCAACTTAGTTGATTCACGTGATATTTAGTGCTTTCAAGGTTATGGTTGACTTTCAGGCATTCAGATGTCTTCTACTATCTTTTTTATTATTAGACTATGTATTTACTAGTTTTCAAAGACAATGTTGTGTCTGTTAGATTTCTTATGTATTAATTTGGATTTATGTTATACTAGATACATTCTTATACTATTGACATCAAGTTTTGGGAGTAGTGGTTATATTATTGATTTTGTTCTTCCCATATTTTTTTATAGTTATATGGTTTGGCTTCGTTATAAAAGCCTTATATTGGGGGCATTTCTATTTTTTATATCAATTTAGGTGATAGTCTTACATGTTAAGGTTCTTCATGATGAGTGCTATTATGACACTTGGATTTTGGGTCATGGTCATGATAATTTGGTATCAGAGCAGTCAGGTTTTATTGGTCTCAATGATGTAAAAATGGGATGTCTAATAGAGTCCTACAGATTAGTTATAGACGTCTATATCTATCTTTGAGAGGCTATAGGATGTATTTAGGAAACTTCCTTTATATTATTCCTTATCCTATAAATTTCTTTCATACCTTATGTTTGGAGTTATTTTTTACCCTTTCTACGTATATGGTGTTGACTAGGTCCTATAAGAGTAGAGATGTTGAGCCTTCTCCTAGAGAAAGAGAGAGCCTTAAGTCATGGATGAACTCGAGAAAATAGATGAGCCCATGGATCAGCCCTGTCTAGAAGGAGTGCTTGAGGACTCTTCCCTGAGCATTAGGTTGAGCATTTTGGGGGTGTAGGTTCATCTCTAATTCCTCAGATTTTGTCTGCCCTAATTTTAAAAAAGTTGTTGGTAAGCTTGTTGACCTATTTGGAGGGTTCTTATTTGTTTATGTCGGGTGTTCCTCTAATTCTGAGTATGGATCCTCCAGTTGCACCTTTTTTGATTTTGGGTACTCCTCAGACCTCGAGTACTATTTTTGTTTCAATGCCAACATCTTCGTATGGTGTTCTGGGATCGAGATTTCATCCTTCATCTATGTTACCTCTTTACATGGGATCTTATCCTGCCAAATTCACTATGCCTTCTCATGTTACGAGTGTTGTTATGTCTTCTAAGGATCAAAAGAGGTTTGAGAGATTTACTTATTTATGTCCTCTTAGATTTAGTGGTGTTGTGGATGAGACTGCCTATGAGTTCCTAATTAATTATGGAGAGAAGTTGTATAATTTAGGTTCACTTGAGTTGCATATAGTTGCTTATGTTGCCTATCAGTTGAGAGATGCTACTAGATATTGATGGAGGTCACAGTTAGTTTTAGACCTCTTGATTCTCGTAAAATGACTTAGGATTTTTTTTCGATGCATTTTTAGAGAATTTGTGCCTTACAATTAAAGGGATCAAATGTGTAATGAGTTTGATAGCCTGGAGTAGGTCTCCGTGACTATAGCAAAGTATGAGGTAAACTTCTATGCCTTGTCTAGCTATTTTTATGCTAGTATTTCCACCGTGTCTAAGAAGATTTAGAAGTTTGTAAAGAGTTTCAATGTCTCTCTTCAGTTAGATACATCTTAGATGGTTGTATATGAAGCATTCTTTTAGAGTATAGTGGATAATGTTAAGATGACCGAGGGTATTATACAAACATCTTAGGTAGGATCCAAGAAGGTGTACCATTTTGGTGAGTTAAAGGTTAATCTTCTCAAGGTAAAGATCTCAGAGGTTCCTATGGATATTAGGGTAGGTTGGTACAAGAACATTTTGGTGAGTTAAAGGTTAGGCTTCTTGGGGTAGAGATTTTAGAGGTTCTGGTAGATATCAGGATAGGGAGATACATGCATCTTAGTAGAGTTCGGGTGGTGAATCTTATGATTCAATAGTTCAGGGTGGTCATCAGGGCCTAGTTGTACCTTTTCCTATTGAATTGGGCTATAAAGTTTGCTTTTTGTATGATGAGACTGGCTATATGGCCAAAAATTATCCCCGTGGTGTGTTTAAAGCTACTTGTATTTTAGTTGTGAGAGGTAGGAGTGCTACCAGGGGTGCGAGAGATAGAGATAGTGGAGCTCGTATTGGTCGTCGTGGAGCTTCTTAGTCGGTTGTTGTCTATGGATAGTGTTTAGCTATACCAACCAGATCTGAGGAAGAGGCTTCAGATATTGTGATCACAAGTATCGTCCCCATTTGTTTCAGATTTGTATCTGTGTTATTTGATCTCGGATCGACCTTCTCCTATGTATCTATATATTTTTCTTAGGGTTTTAATTCTATTAGTGAGCTTCTTTCCATACGTATTCGTGTATCAACCCAGTAGGAGATTCTTTAGAGGTGGATTGAGTGTACCGATCTTGTATTATGACTTTTTTAGGTGTGAGACTATGGCAGGCTTGCTTGTGTTAGATATGGTTGATTTTGATGTTATTTTAGGTATGGATTAGTTGAAACTTATCATGTTGTCCAGGATTATTATGGTAAGGCCGTGACTTTAGCTTTGTTGGGTGTGCTGAGGATAGCTTGGATGGTTGTGCTTCACTTAGTTCCTAAGAGGATTATATTATCTGTTTAGGATTATAGATTTGTTGAGAGGGGATGTTTATCTTATTTGGTTCATATTCGTGATACTAGTTTTGCTTCACCTCATCTGGATTTTGTTCATGTTGCTTGTGAGTTAATGGATATGTTCCCTACTAATTTGTTTGGTATGCCTCTAGATCATGATATTGACTTTGCTATTGATGTTTATCAAGACCCGAGACTGCCCCCTAGTCGTAACACGGTGCCTAGAGTCACAAGTGACCCCAAGCTAACCCATGATTTGGCACAAGCTGTAATTACTAAAAAAATAACAAGGTACCGTGTGGAGTCATTTAAAACACCCGATGATCAAAATAAAGTCAAAGATGTCTAAAATACATCAACTGTATAACATTGCTAGCTGCCTGACCATTTGAAATCCTCTAAATCTAATGAGTTATCGGGACAAGTCCTCAACTAACTCTAACTAGCTAAAATAACATGAATTAAAATATTGGAATGAAAAACTAATAAAATAACTAGCCCTAGACTTATGAGGACTCACTAGTGCTGCAACTGAGTGACACAGAAATAAACTATGTGTGATCTTGGAACTGAGCATCCGAACCTATGTTATAAGACAACATAGCACAAAAAAGAGTATGTGATCAACATTTTGAATGTACTGGTATATGATATGGAAGATAGTTGATATATATATAATTGATCATCAGTGAATGAACATGAGGATCGAATGCAAGACCAAGTATTAACATAAAGTGAAATAATCTGAATAGTTGGATCATTGATATACTGTACACTTATCATGAAAACCTAAATGAACATAATTTAAATACTGACTTGAGGACTGTAGGAGCTAACTACAACTAACATACCCCAACCTAAGATAATTGGAGCCCAACCTATAACCCCAGTTGGAAGGGTGTCAATACCTTGCCAAGGGTACCAACACTGACTGGTGTGGATCCACTAATTCGGTGTCCTAAAGGACTAGGGTGTCATGCCTTTATTAAAATCTATGATGGTATCGTAGGTTTGGAACTTAGGGGATGCTACTAACGACTCATTCCTAACGGATGAGAGAGCCACTATTCCTGCATTCACATGGTGCTAAGTGTTACTCCCCACTTTATGACTCTAAAGTATAACTAACAATAACTAATAACTAGAATGTTCAAGTCATGGAATTCTGAAAATAATACTGCATACATAACTGAAGAAAATCATGAACTTGTACACTGATGCTTGCTTAAGCCCTAGATATCAAGTGTTCATAATCCACCAGCACAGACTAATGCAATTGATCATGTGAATAGTGAAACTGACCATTGTATGAAAAGTCATGAATAGTACTAAATATCTTAATAACTGACTGTGACATGGACAGTGGAGATTAACAAACATATAGAAACTCAATTCCTATAAGAAAATCAATTTTCATGGTACATAATCCAAACAATTGAGGGAGATAATGATAAAATTCATATTTAACTTGAAACTCAATAAAAGGGAAAAATAATTATACTTGTAAGATTATGAAGTTCTTTGGGACTCAATGGGTGAAAGGGGCCCATTGATGAATATTCACATACCTGAGTGTAGAAGCCTTGAAGAAATCTATAGGGGTTGTGTGATATCTATTTATGGTAGAGACACTTTGTTGGATTTTAAAAAGTTGGATATAATAGACTTTAATGTTATATTAGGGATGGATTGGCTTCACTTGTGCTATGCTTCTTTGGATTATTGAACCTGAAAGGCCATTTTCTAATTCCCTGGTGAACAGGTTATCGAATGGGAGAGAAGTTCTCTATTACCTGAGGGGAAGTTTATTTCTTATCTCAGTGCCCAAAAGTTTATTTCTTATCTCAGTGCCCAAAAGTTGATTTCCAAAGGGTGTCTATACCACCTAGTTTGGGTTAAGGATTTTAATTCTTAAAGTCTTTATTTGCAATCTGTCCCCATGGTAAATGAGTTTCCTGAGGTATTTCCTGATGATTTTCTTGGTATTTCTCCTAATAGGTAAATAGAATTTAAGATTGATCTTCTACTGGATATCCAGCTTATTTCCATTCCTCTCTATTGAATGGCTCTGGCTGAGTTGAAGGAACTCAAGGAAAAGCTAAAGAATCTCCTTGATAAGGGTTTTATTCATCCTAGTATGACTCCATGTGATGCTCCTTTGCTTTTTGTGTTTAAGAAGGATGGGACCTTTCAATTATGTATAGACTACCATTAGCTGAATAAGGTGATAGTGAAGAATAAGTACCCTCTTCCTAGGATTGATAATTTGATTAACCAACTTCAGGGTGCTAAATATTTCTCTAACATTGATCTTTGGTAGGGATATTATCAGCTGAATATTAGGGAGGTGGATATCCCTAAGACTGCTTTCTATACCTGATATGGTCATCATGAGTTTTTGGTTATGTCTTTTGGGTTTACCAACGCCCCGACGACATTTATAGATCTTATGAACTTGGTATTTAGAAATTTTCTGGACTTGTTTATTATACTTTTATTGATGATAATTTGGTGTATTCGAAGAGTGAGGAGGATCATGTCAACTATCTCTATACTATTTTATAGACTCTTAAGGGTTAGAAGTTGTATGCTAAATTTTCTAAATGTGAGTTCTAGTTAAATGCTATGACTTTTTTGGGTCATATAGTTTCTAGTGAAAGGATCAAGGTGGATCCCCAAAAAGTTAAGGTAGTTAAGAAATGACCTAGACCCGCGACTCTAATCAATATTTGAAGCTTCTTGGGCTTGGCCGGGTATTATAGGAGGTTTGTGGAGAGTTTCTCTTCTATTGCTACCCTATTGACTAGATTGACTCAGAAAAAGGTAAAGTTTGTGCGGTCTGATGATTTTGAGGGAAGTTTTAAGAAATTTAAGGATAAGTTGACTTTGACTCCAATTTTGATCCTACTAGAGGACACTGATTGTTTTGTTGTTTATTATGATGAGTCCCATATGGGATTGGGTTATGTGTTAATGCAGTGTGGTAGGGTTGTGGCCTATGCTTCTATGCATCTTAAGGTGCATGAAAGGAATTATCTGACTCATAACCTAGAGTTGGCAACTGTGGTTTTGCTCTGAAGATTTAATTTTGTATGGGGTTAATGTAGATATATATTCTGATCATAAGAGCTTGCAATATGTGTTCACTCAGAAGGATTTGAATCTTAGGCAAAGAAGATGTCTTGAGTTGCTCAAGGACTATGATATGAGTCTCCATCACCATCCAGGTAAAGGTAACATGGTTGTTGATGCTCTTAGCAAGTTGTCTATAGGTAGCTTATCTCATATGGATGAGGAGAATCAAGGAATGGTGAAAGACATACACTATTTGGATAATTTAGGAGTTCATCTATTGGACTCTAAGGATGGAGGGGTGATTATTTAAGAGGCAGTTAAATTATCTTTTGGTGCTGAGGTGAAGGAAAAATAGGATTTGGATCCCATCCATATACAGACTAAGGATGATGTGGGTCAATAGAAGGTTATGGCATTTGATATTGGTAGAGATGGTATCTTGAGGTACCAAGGTAGATTGTGTGTTCCTGATATAAATGGACTACAAAAGAGAATTTTGACTGAGGCTCATAAGTCAAGGTATATGATTTATCCCATTTTGATAAAGATGTATCATCATTTAAAGGTGATCTATTAGTGGAAAACTTAAAGAGCAATGTGGTTAACTCTGTCGCTAAGTGTATGATTTGCCATTAAGTCAAGGTTGAACACTTGAGACCAAGTGGAATGTCTCAAGAGATAGAGTTGATCATGTGGAATTGGGAGATGATCAAAATGGATTTCATTATAGGTCTTTGGCAGTCTCGCAATTAGTTTGATTTGATTTGGGTCATTATGGATAGAATACCAAGTCCGTTGACTTTTTGCCAGTGAAGACTAATTACTATGGAGAGGATTATGCAAAGTTATTCATTGAAGAGATTGTCAAGTTGCATGGTGATCTGGTTTTTATTATTTTAGATCGAGGTATGTAATTCTCTTCTCTTTTTTGGCATTCATTTCAAAAAGGTTTGGGGACCAAGGTGAACCTTAGCACCGCTTTCCACCATTTGATGAATGGATAAGCAGAGAGGACTATTCAGACTTGTAAAGATATGTTAAAGGCTTGTGTGATAGATTTTGGAGGTAGTTAGGTGTATCATTTGCCTCTCATTTTGTTTGCATATAATAATAGTTATCACTTTAGTATTAGAATAGCTCCTTTCAAGGATTTGTATGGTAGAAGGTGTATCTCTCCTATTAGGTAGTTTGGAGTTCAATGTTAGTGATTAGGTGTTCTTGAAAATTTCCCCTATGAAAGGAGTAATGCAATTTGGAAAGAAGGTGAAGATCATTCCTTGGTATACTAGTCCGTACTTAATCTTGATAAGAGTTTGGAATGTTGCTTACGAGTTGGAGTTTCCTCCAATTTAGGGTTCCATTCACCCCATGTTTCATGTATCAATGTTGAAGAAGTGTGTGGGTGATCCTTCATTGGTTGTGCCTATTGAGAGTGTTGATATTTCAGATTCAATGTCATACGAAGAAGTCCCAGTTGATATTTTGGATAGACAAGTTCATAGACTGAGGACTAAAGACGTAGCTTTAGTAAAAGTCCTTTAGAGGAACAAAAAGGTAAAAGAAGCTACTTGGGAAACTAAAAAGGATATGAAAGCTAAGTACCCATTCTTGTTCCATGCGTCGGATGAAAGTGCTTAAGATATGAGTTTCACCTTCCTCTTATTAATTTTTGAGTCTTTCATTTGATTCTAGTGCATTCTTGCTATTTTTGTGCTAAAAGTATCCTAAATCATTATTCAGGGATGAATGATCCCAAGGGGTGATAATATAAGACCCACAAAATTTCATGCATTTTATATTTGGCCTTCTCGTATTTGAAACATCAATTTTTGACTTAAATTGTGTTTATATATATTAATAGGGTGTCTAGGAAGAGTTTTGGAATTTTTTAAAGGGATTCAGGGCAATTTTGGATCATCGAGGCAGTGAGCCACCACAATATCACCATATCACGGAGGCTACCCTACCCGATATTGGCATGGCATGAAGGAAGTATGCCTTTATGACATCACCATGTCACGGAGGATAATCTCTATGATAGGCAGCGTGGCACGGAGGATAGCCTCCAGCGTGCCATGTTGTTGTGTAAAAATCATGCAGTTTTATTTTATTTCATTTGGGATGAGGGGTATTGGGGTCTTTTCACCCATGTACGACCTTTAAAAATTATATAAGATTATTTCCATTAGTTTTTCAAGGATAAATTTCTCTTTTTTATTCTCAAATTCAAAACTCAAGAAAAAGTTAAGGGTTTCATTGTGCATTTATCTTTCGGGCTCCAAGGTCAAAATTGCATTTGTATTCTTGCATAATTCAGGCATGTATCTCTTCCCCAAACTTTAATTTTACATTGTTACATGAATTTAATGGGGTTTTATGTAATTTCAACTTTTGAGTTTTGAAATTGGGTTGAGGGGTTTTGGTTAAGATTGATTTAATTACTTGTCCCATGCTTTGATATCTTATTCATGGTTTTAAATTATGTTTTTATGACTGAATTATATATTATTTAAATGGTTGGAATAGGGGACATGGGTTTCCTCAAATTGGGTGAATTTTAACTTGGAATTGCATTAACCTCAACCCACATTGTGAATTTGACTTGGTTTATGGAAAGTTGCATAGTTTAACTTGCTTTTGAACCCAATGCATTGCATCAATTGATAAATGGATATAAAACTGGTTTTGTATTGCCATGTTGGCCTTGGTTTGGTTTAAATGATTTTAAAAGGCCTTGGTGACCATTATATGAATTTTAATGGAACTTTGGCGTCCAATTTGATTATGTGGACTGATTTGGCATGTTTATGTTACCTTGCAAGCGTATTGGTATGATGATACCAAATGGATGATGCCTTAATAAATGACCCCCGATTTAAATAATGGAATTATGCACAGATTATTTTAATTGGGCTTAAAGGGGGTTGTGTATTTCTCCGTAAAGGTGGAGGTCCCGAAGGGGCCAATACTGAAAACGGCATTTACCGGCATGGGGATCGGGTTTTCAAGTCACCCTTGATGTTTGGGGGGTGTTCAAGTCTCCCTTGATGTATGACCAGGTGGTTTGAGTTCCCCATGGTTCATATGCATATTTTATTTTGGGTCAGCTATTTCCTTGGTGGTTTTATCTTCCTCATCTTATTCTTTGGTTCGTGCATCTAACATGCACTAGGGCCCTTTTGATGGGGAGAGTCAGACCCATATTGCCCATGGGTGACTTTTTATGTTGGTAGCAGCTCCGTAGCCTAGTTCAATGTTTGAAATCTCAAGTTAAACCTTGTTCATTCAGACAACATCATATATCTATATCTATATATATATATATTTATGATTGTGTGCATATGGTTTTGAATTGAATTTTGACTTGGGATTATATCCTTATTTCCTAAGTTACATGCTAGTGATCATCCTACTAATCATCCTCGGACTTTGTATCCCTACACAATGCCGAGTCCTAGGGGTGTTTTAGTTACCTTTTGCAGAGCTGATGATTCAGAATTATTCCTTGATTAGCTTTAAAGTGGTGAGCTTCTAGCCTATGGAAGGCCTTATCATTTCCTTGTTCCTTCTTTATTGACTTAGTACTTTAGGATTCTTTTGGTCATGATCAGGGGAATGTACCGACCTATTTGATATTTGTTATTTAGAGTTAGAAGCTTTTTTGGACAATTGTGGATTGGGATATGTGGTTGGATCTTAAAACCTTTATCTTGGTTTACTATCTACCATATTTTCATATGGTTTGCTTCTGTATTTGTTATTATCATTATTTTGTGCTCATAAGGTTAGGTGAATGGGGGTGTTCTATGGTCCTTTGTGAGCTTGAGATACTCATCACGTCCAAGCCGTGGTGCAGGTCGTGATAACCCCCTAGTTATAACACGGTGCTTAGAACCACAAGTGATCCCAAACTAACCCATGGTACTGGCATGATGCTTGAGCAACTGAGTAAAACAAATACAAAAGCTAAATTAACTAAGTGGAAGCATAATCATGAGATAAACTATTTTAATACATTATTGTTCAAAGTTTACAACACTGTAATCTAAAGAAAAGAGGAACTGAAACTACATACACTGACTCTGACTGACCATCTATGAATCCTCTATTCATACTGACTATAGGTAGTCGAGACATGCCCTCCAACTATCCTTAATCAATACATATGGATAAGAAAATAAAGTGCAAGAACTACAACTTACTTTAATCCTAGAAATAAAAGAACCGATCACCTGCTGGTTGAATATTATGATCTGCTTGGCTATAATCCCATATAAGCACCTGAATCTACATCTGCAATAACCGAAACTTTTAATAAGGGAAAATAGGTAATTTGGCTTATATTATTAATATTAATTAATAAATTAAAGTGAACAAGCCAAAAGCCAAAACCCTCTCCCCTGTTCAATATCTTTTTCACGTTAAGTTCAAAAGAGTAGAATATTAGGGCTTCTTTTTTTGGTTCTATTATTTCTAAAAAAAAGCAAGAAGCGCATAGAGGAAATTTTAAGCAACTCTTCATGCTACTATTTCTAGTGACAAGCATCAGGTAAATTGGTATTAAATTATATTTTCACAGGAGATGAAATTAGAATTAAATTATATTTTCATGGAAGATGCAAATAGTGATTTTAATCCCTACCTTTATTATGATTGATCAATGATAAGTGGATAGTGGGAAATAGTCATAAAATATTGATTTTGAAAGCTAGTGTAGAAACTTTTCTTATCCACTTTTTCCATTACTGGTTCATATATTGATAGTGGGGGTTAAGCTATTTTCTTTACCTTTGAATTCATGGGTTAAGGTATGAGATATTAAGATTGAGCTTTAAGTGTAAAAAAATTACGGATATTGAGATGTGACCCGACTACTATGATTGATATCTTTAATTAATATTTTGATAGATTGAAAAGATTGAAGGTTGTTTGGTTAGTATTCTAACATTACAAGGTCGGGAAACTTTTACTGAGGTAAGTGAGACTTTAAGATTTGAGTGCTTGATTTTTAAATTTATTTTTAAAAAATATTTTTATCTGCTCGGTCCATGTGTTGGGACGAGCGTGTGCTTGAAAGAATCGACGGTCTTCAAGGCCAGCCACATATACTTTATGATTAAGAATACTAATTCTCCCTTTATAAATTATTTCATGATGTGATATGATTGTGTACTATAAGATTGGGTCATTCTGTATGCTTTTTAATTCCATTAGGTCATTGTGTATGCTTCTTATTTTCGTTGGGGCATTGTGTATGATTCTTGATTCCATTGGGGCATTATGTATGCTTTCCTTGAGCATTGTGTATGCTTGTTGAGTTGATATGGGACATTGTTTATGCTTCTCTGAGTATTGTGTATACTCCTAATATATTTGGCACATTGTGTATGTTTCCCGAAACTCCGGGTGTTGGCTAATTACTTAGTTTACAAATTATGATATGTGCTTTGTATGAATTATATTGAGGTATATGGTTCTTGATGAACGATTGTTGGGCCTCGGTGGTCACCTTATTATGATATACTTCCTGTGTGTAATAAATTTATGTTCTTGGTGTTGTATATTTTAATACTTGTCCTAGGAGTGCTTAAAGTAGCGAGCCGTTGATCTTACTGGGTTATATTTTATATATAGCTTACTCCTTACTTGCATGTCTACAGATTCTACCATGCAATGTGCAACTACTGGTTGATGGTTTCTTCTTAAGGATTCTATTATCAAGGTGAGCCTTCACATTATTTCTGGAGGCTTTATTATTTTGCAGATGGTTAAGAGATGTGGTTCTTCCTTTGTTAGTCGATCTAATGCACCTGCTGGATGTGGTACTGGATAGGATCCTACCCGTGGTGGTGGACAAGTTGGGTTTTATCCTACCAGGCCTCGAACTAGAGCATAGACTAGTCCTCATTATGGAGCTGGGATGAGGGCCAACCCCAAGTTGTGGCTCCCGAGCGAGTGTAGGACCAGGTTAATCGGGATACTCCAGCTGTAGTGCCAGTTGTTATACCTATTATAGCATTGCCTGCAAACATAGTGGTAAGAATGTTGAATGCATTTGACGCATTGGTACCTATACATGGTCGAGCTCCAGCTCCTTAGGCTATTTCGCAAACATAAGCACAAGTTTAGTTGAATGTTGTAACTTCTCAAACACCTCAACCAGTTGATCATTCGGTTGCAGCTATACCACAACCCAAGGATCTTAAGAATTTCATGGATCTTAAGCCACCGGAGTTTGATGCTACACCATCTTCTATTAAGCCTCAAAATTTTATAGATCGTTCTGGGAAGATACTAACTACTTTGGGATTAAATGAGACTCGTGGTGTAGAATTTACTACTTTTCTATTCTCAGGGTCTCCCAAGGCATGGTAGACTTCCGTTTGGAGGGCCAGACAAGCAGGGCTACCACTGATCACTTGGTCAAAATTTTCAGCCATGTTTTTGGATAGATTTATTTCATTGAGAAAACAAGATAACATGAGATGCCAGTTTAATGATTTACGACAGTGTCATGACCCGAACAAGGTCCTGGCCGTGACGGGTATCTCAAGTCCAACAAGGACCGGAGACCACCCCTTTTAGCCTAAACCAACCTAACCAATACATAAATGTATCAAAATAAGGGAGATAAGCTCAGAAAGTTCCAAGTGATATCACTGTCCCAAACATTTACCATACCCATGTCCACAGTATCCCCAAAGCCTCTATCATACTCGAGTACCAATAAGAGGGTCGGGACATGCCCCAGACCATAGAAAAAATCAAACTGAAATAAGGTTTAAGATCTAAAGACTAATACATGAAATGAAGTCTTTAGATAGATGAAAGCTTACCACTTCAAGACAACTTCCCCGATTACCTAGTCACTGTGCAAGATGAGTGGAAGTATGGTTGGTTCCTTCATTGTGTGCGGATACAACATACGTAAATGGTTAGCGGGTGAGCGTGAACATGTAACTGAAGGATAAAAGATAAAATACTGCCATGATCCATAATCCAAAATCCAGTAAAAACCAATGCACAACATCATATGCAATACACAAATATATATCAAATTTTGGGGAAATAGACAAGGTTTACCATACACTTTAAACTTTAACTTGGGCTATGTAGCTAAACCGTTATAAACATCCACTTACGGTCTATATGGGTTCAGCTCCCCTTGTGGAAAAGGCCTCGGTGGGTGTTAGCTACACGAACCAAAGGTATCAAGGAATACTAGGGAATGCCCCGACCCTACATCAATCAAAGATACAAATATATCAATAATGTGAACCACACACACAGATCATCAAGACCAAACCTCATGTCGGCAAACTCGAGTTTCTAGTACAAGTCATCCAAGACCCACACCTTCACGACTTTGGTACATAACCATCATTAAGCCTAAATTAAAACAAGTTTCACGTAACCCATTTATAAATCAATGAACCAACTGTTTAGGCATACACACATGGGTATCGTCATACCCTTACACTTGCAAGCTTAATTTTATGCCATAACAATCATTTTTAACTTAGAGGAATGCCTCGACCCCATTTGGTTCATAAAAATCAATTTGGATGAATTCTTTGACCACCTTTAGCTCATTAAAATCAATTTGGAGGAATACCCTGACTTTCTTTAGTTCATTAGATCAAATATGGGGGAGTTCCTTGACCCCTTTTGTTCATTAAATCAAACATATCCAACAATGCCTTTAAAATCCGTGGTCACCGTTTAAAATATTTAAGCCATGCAAATACGTAGTTGTTTAAGTCAAACCAAGTAACAAAATCATATTCATTGACAATTTCACAAACAGGTTGAGGGCACATAATTTCCAAAGTCACAAATCAAGTCAAAATCATCAAATTGGGGATTAACCATGAGTCCTCAGTTTAATATCATTCCCATGCATCCCACAGAGTTCAAAATCAGAATTAAAACATGAATGATGCATAAATAACCATGGAAAATCAATTAAACAACCAACCATGTCAAAAAGCCCTCAACTATGTCAAACCCAAATTCAAAACCATGCATTAATAATCACTTTAATGCTATGAATAAAATAATAGTTCAAGGGAAAGAGATACATGCCTTAATTGCCAAGAATTTTGAATAAAACCACACCCCTAGGACCCTAGATGATAACCTCCTTGAACCTTAGCCTTGAGATAAAAAGGGATTGTTGAGAGATAAAATATTTGAGAGGGAATAATGACCTTAGCATAATGAAAACTTGATGAGAATTGGTCCTTGTATGTTTAATAGTCGCGCATGGGTGAAAGGAACTTAATACCCCTATTCCCCTAATTAATTAAAAAAACAGCCATGAATAAACACAGGTCTGCATCGCGGGGCTTATTGCGGAGTACAACTTTCACGTTATGGAACCCAGTTTCCGTAATAGCCTCCGCACTGCTATCGCGGAGGCTTGTAGCCTCTAGGGTCCAAAATCCCTCCGAACCCCATCCAAAATTTCTAAAACTCTCCTGTTACCCTTTTAACATCCCCTAACATAATTTGGGCCAAAAATTGATATTTAGAGTACGGGCAAGCCAAAAATAAATTGCCCAAAATTTGAGGGTGTTACATTATCCCCCCTTAAGATCATTCATCCTTGAATGATGAGCCAGGACACATTTCACTTGAGTACAACCATAATATACTAGAATCAAAGTATAAACCCAGATAAAAATGAGAAAGAACAAAATTCATTCCTCATTCTTCTACATCTGTCACATGGAATAGAAATGGATACTTAGCCTTCATATCTGCTTTCCGCTTCCCAAATGGGTTCTTCCATATTATGGCTCCTCCAAAGGACCTTTATCAATGCCACATCCTTGATCCGCAACCTACAAACTTTCCTATTTAAGATCTATACCAGGACCTCTTCGTAAGACAGGGAATTCAAAATACCAACTTTCTTAATAGGAACCACCAAGGAAGGATCATTTACACATTTCCCTAACATGGACACATGAAACACAGGCTGCATAGAACCAAAACTTGCAGGCAAATCTAACTCATATGAAACATTTAGCACTTTTCTTAGAATCAAATATGGACCAATGTAATGGGGGTTAAGCTTTCCCTTCTTCCCAAAATACATCACTTTCTTCATAGAAGACACCTTCAAGAACACCCAATCACCTACTTCAAACTCCAACTCTCTTTGCCTCATATCCATATAGGACTTTTGGTGACTTTGGGTAGTCTTAAGACTATCTTGAATCACCTTTACCTTCTTGATAGCTTGATGAACTAAATCAGGACCAAATAACCTCGCCTCGCCAATTTCGGGAAAGTCACTTTCGAGGACTATTAAGATAAGGAGGTTTAAACTTAAGCTAAGTTCCCATTACTTAGCTAAATTTTTCAAGTGCTAAACCCCTTACATTAGTACTAGGAGCTGATCGAAAGTTATAAAAAATATGGGGTATTACAATATCTCCCCCTTAGGAACATTTATCCTTGAATGAGACTGAGGTTCAGAGATTACACACTGATTATGCATAACTGAAAACATAATTACATGACTGAGTTCTGGAGATGACACATGACTGAACTATTTCGTGAATGCATAAATGGTATGAGAATGTTATGCAGCTGTAACTGAGCATGGAATAGAGTAAATCTAAGAAAGTTGTTACCTTAGGCTGAGTTTGAGTTTATGGAAAAAAGGTAAGGATACTTGATTAGCTTGTCTACCTCTACTTTCCAAGTAGCTCCCTCAACGGACTTGATTCCGCCAAAGAACTTTAACTGAAGGAACTTCTTTGTTCCTTAGTCTGTGAATCTGGCAATCAAGGATTTCTACTGGGACTTTCTCATAAGAGAGACTATTTTGAACATCTACAATCTCTACGGGGACTACAACTGCTGGGTCATCTCTGCACTTCTTTATCAAGGAGACGTGAAACACTGGGTGCACAGATGCTAAGTCTGCAGGAAAATCAAGTTCATAGACTACCTTACCAAAATGACTCAAAATACTATAAGGACCAACATATCAGGGACTAAGCTTCCCTTTCTTACCAAAACTTTTTCCCCCTTCATAGGAGAGATTTTTAAATACACATAATCACCAATCTCAAATTCAAGATATTTCCTTCTCACATCTGTATAAGATTTCTGTTGGCTCTGGCTATCTCAAGCCTCTTTCTGATTCACTACACTTTCTCTAAAGCATCAAACACCAAGTCAGACCCCACTACTGCAGCCTCACCTACTTCAAACCAACCAATGGGAGATCTACATCTCTTACTATAAAGAGCCTCTAACAAAGCCATCTAAATACTAGAATGATAGCTGTTATTATATGCAAACTCAATCAAAGGTAAGTAGTTATCCCAACTACCCTTAAAGTCAACAACGCATACTCTCAACATATCTTCTAGAGTCTGAATGGTCCTTTCTGCCTGACCATATGTCTAAGGGTGGAAGGCTGTACTATGATGAACTTAGGTACCAAGAACCTTTTAGAAGGATTTCTAAAAGTAAGAGGTGAACTGCGTACCTCTATCTGAAATGATTGACAATGGGATACCGTACAATATGACCAACTCTTTAACATAGAGCTTGGCATAATCCTTGGTTGAGTAAAAAGTATGAGCTGGCAAGAAATGGGCTGATTTGGTTATCCTATCCACAATGATCCAAATTGAATTATGCTGTCGACAAGTACGAGGCAAACTTGTCACAAAACCTATGTTTACTTCCTCCCACTTCCAAATGGGAATACTGAACTTCTGCATAGATCCACTAGGCTTCTGATGTTCAATCTTAACCTGCTAACACATGGAGCACTTAGCTACAAACTCTCCAATATCTCTCTTAATCCCACTCCACCAATAGACTTCCCATAAGTTGTGGTACATCTTAGTGGCCCCTGGATGAATAGAGTAACGCGCACAATGTGCCTCTACAAGAATTCGCTACCTCAAGCCATCTACACATGGCACACAAATATGACCCTGGTAGCGTAACACACCATCTCCTCCTTGGGAGAAAATATCTACTTTTTGGTCTCTGACTGACTCTTTTAGCTTAAAGAAACTGGGATCTCTGTCCTGCTTTTCTTTCACCTCGGTAACTAAAGAAGACTCCAAACTATTCTACACCCAAATACTTTCCTCACTGAATCAACCAAACGGACACCTAGCCTGGCAAGCTGATGGACTTCCTAAACTAACTTCTTCTTACCTCCCTCAACGTGAGCAACACTACCCATGGATAACCTATTGAGGGCATTTTCCACTATATTGGCCTTGCCCGGATGATACATAACACTCATATAATAATATTTCAACAACTCTAACCACCTTCTCTGATGCCAGTTTTGATCTTGTCTGCAAAAACACATACTACAGGATTTTATGGTATGTGAACACATCAACATGTACCCCATACAAATAGTGCCTTCAAATCTTTAAGGATAACACAACAGCTGCTAGCTCTAGATCATGGGTGGGATAATTATTTTTATGGGGCTTAAGTTGTCTAGAGGCATAGGCCATAACCTTACCCCTCTACATCAAAACACAGCCCAAGCCAACTTTTAAAACATCACAATATATAACAAAGCCATCTGAACCGTCGGGCAAAGTCAAAACTGGGGCTGTAGTGAGTCGAGTCTTCAACTCCTGAAAACTCTTCTCACAAGAATCTAACCACTAGAACTTGACTTTCTTCTGAGTCAATCTAGACATGAGGGATGCAATAGATGAAAAGCCTTTAATAAACCATCGGTAATAGCCAGCTAACCCCAAGAAACTCCTGATATCTGATAGAGAGATGGGTTTAGGCTAGTTTTTCACTACTTTGGTCTTTTGAAGATCAAAACTAATGCCATTATTGGAAACTATATGTCCAAGGAAAGCTATTGACCTTAGCCAAAATTCGCATTTACTTAATTGGCGAACAACTGATAGGTTCTAAAAGTCTGTATTACTATTCTGAGATGGTCTGCATGATCATGTTCATTACGGAAGTAGACAAGAATATCATATATGAAGAATATGATGAACATGTCCAAGTACTGCTTGAACACGCGGTTCATCAAGTCCATGAAAGTTGCTGGAGCATTGGTAAGACCAAATGACATGACTAGAAACTCAAAGTGACCACACCAAGTTCTAAAAGCTATTTTTGAAATATCACTTTCTCTGACTCCGAATTAATAGCCGGATCTGAGATCTATTTTAGAAAATTAACTGGCACCCTGAAGTTGGTCAAACAAGTCATTGATTCTAGGAAGTGGGTACTCATTCTTGACTATGATTTTGTTCAATTGACGGTAGTCTATACATATTCTAAGAGAACCTTTTTTTTTTGCACCAATAGGACTGGTGCACCCCAAAAAGATACGTTGGGCATGATAAATCCTTTGTCTAAGAGGTCTTTTAACTGTTCTTTTAACTTTTTAAGTTCTGCTGGATCCATTTTTTATGTCAGAATAGAGATAGGCTGAGTATCAGGAAGAAGGTCTATTCATAAGTCAATTTCCCTTTCGGGAGGAACTCCGAGGATATCTTTGGGAAACACATCTGGAAATTCACTTGCAACTGGAACTAACTCAAGATTAGGAGTCTCTGAACTCGAGTCTTGACCCTTAAGCGCTATGGTACTAACCCCCCATTCAAGGATAGATTTATTCAGGAACTAAAAATAGATAACTCTATTTCTACAATCAACTGAGCCATAGCATGAATAAAGATAATACATGCCGAGAATGACGTCAAAATCCATTATCTCTAACTCTACAAAGTCTATTAAAGTAACTTTCTAAGACACCATAATCTGATAGTTCTTGTATACTCACTAGGCTATGATAGATTTACCCATTGGGGTAGAAACCGAGAAAGGCTCTGTTAGGATTTCGAGACTGACTCCAAAGTTGATGGCTATGTAAGGAGTTACAAAAGACAGAGAAAATCCAGGATCTAGCAAAGCATAAATATGTAATGGTAAACTTATAATGTACTAGTGATCACATTAGGAGAACTTTCTTAATCCTGTCGGGACTAAAGTGCATAGAGCCTATTTGAGCGTTGCCCACTGGTGGCATTGGAAGTGGCACCCTGCCTAGATGGGCGATCGAACTGAGCTGGGGGACGATTATGCTGGCTTTGTGAACCCACATGAGGACACTCTCTAATTCTATGACCTGGTTTTCCATACCCGCAATATGCATTACTGCTAGACCTGCAGATATCCTGATAGTTTTTGCTATATTTCTGGCAGAGAGGATTTGTTCGAGCACTGTTAACACTACACTAAGATTTAGAGCCTGGCGCCCTATCCTTTTTACCATTTCTGAATTTAGGCACCAGAGCACTGGCTGAGGATGGAGCTAGGACTAAAGATTTTGGGCAAAATTGAGGATGATTACCACCCTCAGACTTAGGCTGAGTGAAGTTGAAGCTACTTGTTCTAGCCTTCTTATTCTCCTTCTTTTTTTCTTTAGTATTCTGTTTCTCAATCTGTTGATCATAGACCATCAACCTAGCCAAGTCCATCTCCTTAATCAGCATTGCAGTCCTACACTCCTTGACCATACTATCAGACATACCAGACACAAACTTGCTCATCTTAAACCTATATCAGCTACCACATGAGGATTATACCTAGCCAACTGAGTAAACTTAAGGGAATACTCCTTCACACTCATGTTGCCCTTCTCTAGGTTAATTAACTCTAGAACCTTAGCCTCCTTCAACTCCAACAGAAAGAACCTATCTAAAAAGGCAGTAACAAACTCTTTCCATTCTATAGGCCCTACATCTATACCCCTATCTACCTTCTACTATTTAAATCATACATGAGCCACATCCTACAATTGATAGTAGCTAACTCAACACTCTCACTAGTGGTTACCCCTATAATGTTTGTTACCTTCTACACCATGTCAAGGAATTCCTGTGGGTCCTCTTCAGACTTAGACCCTAAAAATGAAGGAGGGTTCATTCAGGTGAAGTCTCGAATTCTATCTACAACAGTATTGACCACTAGGTTGGCCTGAACAATATTTGGACATTTATTCTGACCTACCACAGAATAAGCTAGAGTAGTGAAAGCTTCCCTAAATTTTACATGAGAAACTCTCTCATTCAGGGGATCTTCCTGAATGGGCGGAGGTGCTGGCTAGTTCCTAGTTCTTTTTCCATTGGTCTTTATGAGAGGCATGTTCTGTAAACGGAAGGAAAAGTTAGATTAGATAGAATGTTTAACTTGAGCTCATGCTCACTCGCACGATATGAACACTGAAAGAAGGGAACTTTTTCCTAAAGATGCCTCATAGACTCTTGTCCATAAATGTGGCATGCTACATACCCGTGTACAAGACTCTACTTGACGCAACTTTTAGAATCCCTAGGAATCCTTAGGACCTTAGGCTCTGATACCAAGTTTGTAACACCCTAAGAGTACACCCTGGGCATCACACAGTGCTTACGGCTCGAAAGGACCAAAAGCTAACCCATGACTGGTATCTGCTGTGAGCACTAAATATAAAATTGGAATATATATACTGAAGAAATCTAATAATGCCATTAGGTTCTCAAAATACTGAAATAATAATAACTGATTATAAGTGATAATAACATCTGAAAAACTGAATAACTGACTATGCTAGCCTAAAATCCTCTAACTATCTGAATGTGGAGTTGATGGGATAAACTCCCAACTAACTCCAACTAAAATAACTACTGAACTACCAAAATAAATAAACTCTATCCTCGAATTATGAGAACTCACCACTATATCTACTGCTGATAGCTTGAGCTGCTAAGTACGGTTAGGAACCTGAACGTCCAAACCTATGATATGAGATATCATAGCGCAAAAGAGAGTATGCATCAGTACATAGAATGTACTGGTATTCTAAGTAAGGCAAGGCTGATATACATGGGTTCATATGCATGAGATGATAATTGGCTGAATAAACATCATGAAGTACATGGATAAGAATACATGCAAGACTGTAACTACTGAATATACTTAACATACAACAATGCTCATATAGGTATACAATATGTATCTGAGATTATACTGAAACTAAATACTGATTTCTGATGGATAGGTAACTGATAATTGATAGCCATAGTTCTATAGAACTGACTGAGTTCTTTACTGAAACTGAGACTTAAACTGTAACTATGGGAATGTTCATCTAACTGACATACCTCGGTATAGACTGATTTGGGGTCCAACCCATGACCCCAATTGGAAGAGGGTTAGCACTTTGCCACAGGATACTAACAATGTTGTGTCAACCCTAATCTGATGGGAAGACTCATGAAATATATATATGATTGTGTCAACCTAGTCTGGAAGGAGGACGACTATAATATAGGGACTACTACTAAGGGTCAAACCCACTGCTGGCAGAAATTCCCCCATCCCTGGGTTCGTTCGGTGCTGAATCCTACTCCCAACTAAATTGACACTGAACTGATCACTAAACTGTACTAAGCTTGACTGAACTAACACTGATTGTGTTGATTGATTGAACTGGACTGAGTTCACTGAGTTCTGTTGACTGACTGAGTACTACTGTTCTTGTCCTTTACTGACACTATTCTATAACTACTGTAACTAAGTAAACAATAAGATTTTGGATAATAAATACCCCCAGGACTTGATAGTTAATAGATAAACTCATATCATAACTTTAGCAACAAAACATTAGGTTACCATACATAATTTACTCATATGAACATTTTATCAAACACTTGGGAAGCATGATTGTTATACATGAGAAATAAACATGAAGGGGATCATAACTACAACATGCAACTTGCAAATTCAAGGGTTTTAACATGAGAAATTCATAATTCAATATACATGCTAAAGTAATTTCATGGAACTCATAAAAGATCTTAACTTGAAACCCTTACAACAACACAAACATGAGCATAATTCAATTCATAACATGGGAATCATAATTCAAGTTTTGAAAAGGGTTCTTGAATTCCAAGGGTGGAAGGAAATCCAAGGATGAACACCTAACATATCATTGGGGTTTTAATCTTGCAAGGAAATTGTAGTTCTTGGTCGTTCTTGAGGGGAGAAGCTTGAATTCCTAAGATTTCTTGTGGGATTAATGGTTGAACTTGATGAACAATGGGAGGAATTAGGGTTTCTTGTTGAATAAAATTGGAGAAAGTGAGCAAAGACGCCCCTTCAGTTGTTAAATCTCATGTTTTCATGATTTAGAGCCATGGGAAAGGACTAAAATGCATTTAAATTTATAATTGGAAACCCGCTTTTGACTTTCACCGCATTAAGGTGACAGCCTCACGGCTATACTCACCGTGATATGGTGCAATCGCGGTGAATTACTAGTTTTGACAACTGCCGATTAGGCCTTCACTGCGATGCGGTGAGGCTCCCATCACAATTTCCACTGCGATGCAGTGGAATCATGGTGGCTTACTGGAATCAGCCAACTGATGATTTTATACCCATCGTGACATAATGTCTTTCCCATTGCCATAGTCACTGTGACACGATGAAATCGCGGGCACTTGCTATTTTAGAAATCTAAACATGTTCCAACCCTCGTTTGAAAAATTTGAAACTTATCCGAGACACGCTACTTAGACCCCTGAACATGAATCAACTCATAAACTTACATCAGGGGGTCAAGAAAGTCACTTTCGAAGACTATCAAGATTAGGAGGCTTAAGCTTAAGCTAAGTTCCCATTACTTAGCTAAATTTTTCAAGTGCTAAGCCCTTTACGCTAGTAGTAGGGGCTGATCAGAAGTTAGAAAAATATGGGGTATTACATGCAAGCTCTTATGATTTGAAAAGATATCAACATGAACCCCATACAAATAGTGCCATTAAATCTTTCATGCGAACACTAAGCCAACAATTCCAAGACATGGGTCAGATAGTTTCTCTTATGAAATTTCAATTGCTTGGAAGCACAAGCTACCATCATACCATTCTGCATCAATACACAACCAAGTCCTACCTAGAATGCATCACAGTAAACCACAAAACCATCATTACCCTCGGGTAGGGCCAAAACTGGAGCGGAAGTTAATTTGTCTTTCAACTTCTTAAAACCCCCTTCACAAGAATCAAACCATAAAAACTTCACCTTATTTTGAGTTAATTTAGTCAAAGATACAACAATCGATGAAAAGCTCTCAACAAATCTACTGTGTTATCCCGCTAAACCTAAGAAGCTCTGAATGTCAGTTGGAGTTGTAGGTCTAGGCCACTTCTTAAAAACTGCAACATTCTGAGAATCCACTACAATCCCCTCACTAGAAATGACATGACCCAGAAAAGTAACAACATTTAACCAAAACTCACACTTAGAAAATTTAGCACATATTTGTTGATCCTTTAGGGTCTGTAACACAACACGGAGGTGATTGGCATCATCCCCATCATTCTTTAAATATGACAATATATCATTATAAATACAATCACAAATGAGTCCAGAAACTGAAACATCTGGTTTATGAGATTTATAAATGTCGTCGGCGCATTGGTCAAATCAAAAGATATGACCAAGAACTCAAAATGCCCAATCGAGTATGAAAGGTTTTCTTTGGGATATTCTCTTCCCTAATCTTTAGTTGATAATAGCCCAAAGAAAGATCAATTTTAGAGAAATACTTTGCACTCTGAAGCTAGTCAAACAAGTCATCAATCCTAGAAAGAGGGTACTTATTCTTCAATGTTACCTTATTCAACTTGCGGTAATATATAAAAATCCAAAGGGAACCATCCATCTTACGTACAAACAAAATAGGAGAACCTCACATTAACATACTAGGGTGGATGAAACCCTTGTCAAAAAGATCTTTCAATGCTTAAATAGCCCCTTCATCTTAGCCGAAGCCATTTTATAAGGAGGAACGGAGATAAGATGAGTGTCCAGATTAATAAAAATCCCAAACTCAATTTCTCTATCAGGAGGAACTCCAAGAATATCATCAGGGAAAGCCTCAGGAAAATTACTAACCACGAGAATGGATTATAAAGAAGGACCTTCCAAGTTAGAATCTTTAACCCAGACCAAATGATAAAGACACTTCTTTGAAATCTTTTTGGGTCCTAAGATATGATATGAACCTCCTCATGGGTGCTAAGGAACTCCCTTCCCACTCAATAACTGGCTCATTCGAGAAGTTAATGATGACCTTAAGGGTCCGACGGTCTAAAAAAGCATAGCACGAATGCAACCAATCTATCCCTAAAATGACATCAAAATCAACTATGTTTACTTCAAAGAAATCCACAAGAGTTTCTATGCCACCAAAAAATACCATACAACCCCTATAGACCCTTCAAGATACTATAGAGTCACCCACTGGGATAGATACAAAAAAGGAGTTTGAAATACACTCAAGATGGATACAAAAATGCACATCTATAAATGGGGTCACATAAGAGAGACTGGACCCTAGATCAAGCAAGCAATACACATCATGAGAAAAGAGTTTTAATATACTAGTGACGACATCAGGTGGTGCCTCGGACTCCTGAAGAATAGTGAGAGAATAAAGATAGTTTTGACCAGTGCCAGAGTCAAAGGTGGCACCCTTTGGTGCAGGAGATAATAAAGAAGCAACAGGAACCTTATTTGCCTCTGTAGCAACATCGCTTGAAGGATAGTTCCTCTAAATTTGGCCTGGTTGGCTATATCTAAAACACTTATTCTTCTCTTCATCACCAAACCCACGATGTAACCAACCATAAAATCTTCAAGGAGGATGGGATGGAGCTGACTGGGCCTTATTAACCTGAGATTAGGCATCCTACTCCTTTAACCATCACCACTCTAGAAACGATGATCCTAAGATGACTTTGGATAAGGAGCACTAGCCGTCGAATAAGAACCAGAGTTGCCCCACTTATTCTTAGAACACTTACCACCATCCCTACCACAATTTTGTTGACCTATACCCAAATCTGAAAATCAAAACTTTTTACTCTTTTTGTCTGCCATATTTGCTAGCTTCTTCTCCTTCTCAACTTGCTATATATATACCATTAGTCAAGAGATGTCTATGTCCTTGTTAAAAAAGACAGCCTTGCACTCTAAAATCAAATTACATAATAAACCAAAAGCAAATTTTCTCATCCTAGCCCTCATGATAAACACTAGCTCAGGTGCATACCATGACATGGTGGAATATCAAGGCATACTCCTTTAGTGTCTTCCTGCCTTGCTTCAAGTTCATAAACTCCTCTGTTTTTTCCTACTTCAACTCCCAAGGAAAGAAACGATTAAGGAAAGCACTAGAGAAATCATCCCACAAAGTAGACTCAGCACTATCTCCCCTAAGCTGCTCCCACTCCTCATACTACTGGTAAGCTACACCCTTCAACTGATAAGAAATAAAATTCACACCCTCTACCTTAGTAACATACATAAATTGAAAGATCTTCTCCATATCATTAATAAAACTCTGAGTATCCTCTTCAATTTTAGTACTAGTAAAAGTAGGAGGACTCAACCTCATAAATTCTCCAACTCTAGTGGCCTCAGATGAACTCCCAGCAATACCAGCAGAACCCATCTAACATGACTGAGATATAACTAACAAAGTCAACAGATGAATAAACTAGCGAAACTCAGCATTGGTAATACCTCCCTGAAGTGGCTGAGTATGAGTGCCACCGGCTAGAGAAAGATCAGTGGGAACAGGTGGAACCCTACAAAAGCAATCTGAAGTAGCAACCCTAGATCGATTCTACCCCAGGGGTAGGATGAGCTTCCTCCATATTGTCCATATATGGGACTAAGAGTCTCTACGAACATCAGATTATTTTAGGAGGCATGATCTGAAAGGCGAATAATAGATATTAGAGGGAATTCAAGACCTTAGAATCTATAGCTCAAAAATAGACAACAAGAAAGAGAAATATTCTGAAATGCCCCATAGCCTCTCCCTTTTAAGTGTGGCACGCTACACACCCATAAAAGAGACTCTACTAGACACAGCTTTGTGGACACCCCATGAAACTAAAAACTAGGATCTGATACCAACTTTGTCATGATCCAAACTAGGATCTGACTGTGATGAGTATCTCAAGTACAATAAGTACCGGAGACCACCCTCTTTAGCCTAAACCAATCTAACCAACACATAAATATATCAAAATAAGAGAGATAAGCTTGAAAAGGTCCAGGTGACATCATTGTTCCAAACATTTACCATACCCATGTCCATAGTATTAGCAAATCCTATATCACACTAGAATACCAATAAAGGGGTCAGGCCATGCCCCCGACCATAGCCAAAATCAAACTGAAATAAGGTCTAAGACATAAAGACTAATACATAAAATGAAGTCTTCTGATATATGAAAGCTCACCACTTTAAGTCAACTCACAAACTGTTCCCTGTTCACCTTGTCACTATGTAAGATGAGTGAAAGTATGGTTGGTTCCTACATTACACGGGGATACAACATATATAAATGGTTAGTGGGTGAGAGCTAGTAAAAACCAAAGCACAACATCACATGCAATATATAAATATATATCAATTGTCAAGAAAAGGGATAAGGTTTAGTATTCACTTTAAGACTTTAACCTATGCTATGTAGCTCAGCCGTTACAAAAATCCACCCACAAAAAATATGGGTTCAGCTTCCCCTACTGAAAGGGCCCAGTACGTGTTAACTGCATAAAACAGAGGTATTAAAGAAGACGAGGGAATGCCCCGACCCCACTTCAATCTAAGATACAAATATATCAATAGAGTGAACCATGCACATAGGTCATCAAGACCAAACCTCATGTTGGTTAACACGAGTTTCTCATACAGTTCATCCAGACCCACACCTTTAGGACTTTGCTTTATAACCCCCATTAAGCCCAAATTAAAACAAGTTTCACATAACCCAATTATAAATCAATGAACCAAATGTTTAAGAATACATACATAGGTATCATCATACTCATACATTTGCAAGCTTATTTCTATGCCATAAGAATCATGTTTAACTTGGGGGAATGACTAGACCACCTTTGGTTCATATTCATAAAAATTAATTTGGAGTAATGCCCTAACCATATTTAGCTCATTAAAATCAATTTTTAGGAATACCCCAACCTCCTTTAGTTCATCAAATCAAATATGGGGGAACGCCTTAACCCCATTTGTTCATTAAATCAAACATAGCCAAAAGTCCTTTAAAATCCATGTTCATTTTTTAACATCTTTAAGCCATGCAAATAAACAAGTGGTTAAGTCAAACCAAGTAACAAAAACATATTCATTGACAATTTCATAAATAGGTTGAAGAAACATAATTTTCAAAGCCATAAATCAAGTCAAAATTATCAAATTGGGGATTAACCATGACCCCTCAATTTAATATCATTCCCATGCATCCCACAAAGTTCAAAATCTTAAGTAAAACATAAATGATGCATAAATAACCATGGGAAATCATTTAAATAACCAGCTATGTCAAGAAGCCCTCAACTATGTCAAATCCACAATCAAAACCATGCATTAATAATCACTTTGCCAAGAATTTTGAAGAAAACCACACCCTTAGGACCTTATGATCACCTCCTTGAATCCTAGCGTTAAGCTGAAAATGGATTATTGAGAGATAAAATGTTTAAAAGGGAATAATGACCTTAGCATAATGGAAAACTAACGAGAATTGGTCCTTGTATGTTTAAAAGTCATGCATGGTTGAAAGGACCTTACTACCCATCTTCCTCTTATTAATTAAAAAATGCATCTACAAATAAACATAGATCCACATTGTGAGTCTTATCGCAGAGCACAACTTCTGCATTGTGGAGGCCATTTTCTGTAATAGCCTTCATGCTGCACCATTCTCACAGAGGATTGCTACCTCTGGGGTTTGAAATCCCCTCAAACCCTATCCAAAAATTTTGAAACTCTCCTAGGTTGCCCTTTTAACATCCTCAAAACATAATTTCTACCAAAAATTGATATTTAGAGTATGAGAAATCCAAAAATAAATTGCCTAAAATTTAAGGGTGTTACAGATATCTATGAAAGTTACTGAGTACAAAGCTAAGTTTATTGAGTTGTTCTAGTATATTCCATCTTTGGTTACATACCAGAGGGAGAAAGTAAGACGATTGTCTTGGTATGTTCCATATTTAGTTGTAGACTAGATGGAGAAAGTAAGATGATTTATGGATGGACTTATGGCTCGTTATCGTGGTACAGTGATATGGGATGTGCATAATGGATTATATGCTGAAGTGGTTGACACTGCTCTCCATTCCAAGTCCTATTATGATATAAAAAAGATTAATCAAGAAAGCAAAAGAGTGTGAAGAACATGAGGATTTAGTGGTGCTCAATTTGGGTGCAATAGTAGTTTTCACCATGAGCAGCTCAGGCATACGCTGTCAGAGTCAGTGGGGAAGTCCTTGAGGAACAATTTTTCAGTGGGTGAACAACAGATGCTGAGGAATTGTAACAATTCTTATCAGTCAAGTCAACATCCTTAGTGTTCTAGTTATGGTAGAAATCATAGTGATCATTGTTATGAAACAAATAGGGCTTGTTATACTTGTGCTGAGCAGAGGTATATCGCTAAATTTTGTCCTAAGAGAGATTCAAGTACTGGTCAAGATACTAATCAGGTGCAAAGAAATATTGTAGGTGTACAAGCCCAAGTTTAGTCAGCTAGAGCTGCTCCACAGGGTGCTTATAGACAGAATTGACGAAGTGTACAGGTTGCATAAATAGGGGGTGAACCATTGAGATTCTTCTCTATGGATTGATAGTATAGCTATACATCTAATACACTAGCCTCATGTAATATATTGTTTGTTCTCATAAGGGATATTCTCTTATTAATCTTTATTCTACGTATTTGTTTATATTTTCATCTATTGTTTTTTTTAGAAAGAAGAGTTGAGACTCTTATTTTTCTATATATGATTTTGACCCAAGTGGAGGACACTTTATTATTGGTTGAAGTTTATGGATATTGTGTGATATCTGTTTAGCGTAGGGACACCATAGTTGATTTGCTTCTATTGCCTATGTTTGACTTATATGTGATTATGGATATAAATTGGTTAGCATGATGGTATGCTTTGATTAATCCTATGTGTGTCATACGCGTCACCTTAATAGTCGTAAATAAATCATCCATCTCGTAGGTTGATTTATGAGGACGACAATAATAAAAGCCAAGTAGGAAAACTAAGTGAAGAAAGTATATGACTGAAGCATACGAGTCGTAAGATGAGGATACGGGTCGCATCAAGCAACTGTAAAGAGAACAGAACCTCAGGCTACCATTTAGATTTAAAGTCACAGAATAAAATGAGTCAAAAGTCTGCAACTCATATGGTTGAATCGTAAGCTGACTAGTGTTCAAAGCATTAAAAAATCAAGTCTCAGGTGGTGACGAGTGAAGACTCCTAGTCGTATGGTCAAGATATGACTCATGAGGATGAGTCGTAAAGATAACAAAAACTTGGAACCCTAGAAAATCATTCACTAGAGAACATATGAGAGACACTGTACAACTCATAAGAATATCATACGAGTGGATGAAGTGAGTCATACCTTGTGCCGACTTACTTTTTCTATTCTATTTTAATTAGGATTTCTTGGTTATTTTGAGATACTATAAATACCTTAGGGTTAATCTTTTATTAGGTTACACTTAGACATTCTATTATGCATTCTTACATATTTTTACAATACTTTATATTATTCTTGGGTTTTATTCAATTGAAGACTTCATATTTTATTCCTCTTATTCTTGTGCAATTAATTACATACTTTCTTTATTGATTATATGAATTGTTGCATGAACATGAGCGGTTAATTTTCCTGACTAGGGTTATGGAAACTCTGGTGGATTAACTAAATAAAGGAAATGGGAGATTCATCTATTCTAAAGTAGTTGCATGTATCTTAACCTTTTTCATATTAATTGACCTCGAAGCCACTGTAGAATCTTGAGGATTGCCTGTATTCGAGAATGTCCTCGCAAGGGAGTTTGAGATTGGCAAAAGAGGATTAAGATAGTAATTTTAGATTCATGTCCATCTTAGTATTCCACCATCCCATCCAATCAACTCGATACTCAAAAGGTGAGAGTTGATAATACATAGCTTGTCGACATTACATGCAGAGCAGCAGAATATGTGGGTTGAACATAAGAAATCTACAGAGTTAAGAAGCCAGAGGGAATAGTCCTAGTGTTCATCTTCTATTATTTAAAAGCTCAAAGCATTCAAGTTCGGTTACTACTTACTGATTACTTTTAAATTCCCTCATTTACTTTTCCACACTGCTCATGAATTTCATCAAGTTAAGAAACTGTTCAACGTTTCCTTGTGGGTTGACCCTAACTTGGTTTGGGTAGCTGTATTTGGCATCGACCGCAACATACTTCTTTGGAGGTTAGTTTTGGGTTGCATCCAATATTGACATCATTGTTAGGGAAGATAGTGTGAATTATTGATTAAATTTAGTGATGTTTGCAAGTTTTATTTTATATTCTTGATTTGTCATATGCTGGTGTATGTCAAACACTAAGAGAAGAGGCAATCCCTTACTTTTTTTTTAACCCAGATCCTAAAAGAATTCTTCAAACACCAAGAAGGATGTCAGGTCAAGTTCGTGATGGTGTTTCTGCTGGGGTTCAATACCCTCAGAATGTTCCTTCTCTCTACCTATTAATCTACATAATGTTGCTGATAGATTGAGCAATTATTAGCAGCTGAAGAAGTTGGAATAACTGAGGAAGAATGGTTAGATGAAGAAGCTAGAGTAACCCAGCAAGCAGCACTATCCAGGCCAAGACAAGTGGCCGAGCATCAAGGTAGAGTTCAAAGAGGCAGAGCTCTGATGATTGCTGCATATTAGCATCTGTAGCCATGTGACAAAGATGAAAACATGGGATATGTTGAACCTGTTGAGACAGGAGCCATAATTCCTCCTGCTTTACCCCCAATGTTAAATTTGACATTACTAGTGTTATGATCCAATTACTGTTGACACCCAATTTTGACCTCCCGATATCACTTTTAGGCTGCTATTTTTTAGCAAAATTATTTAATTTTAATTATTAATATTTTTACACATTATTCTTATATTAAATACATACTAACGTGTTGCATCCATAATTTAGAAAATGCATAAATTATTTTATTATCTTTTTATAATATTTCTATAATTTTAAACCCAAATACAATATTTTATGTGATATTATTAATATTCATTATTTTATTTTTCACATCACTGTGCATACTCACATTTTTTTGCAATCAATTGATTTACCTTATTTATTTAAGGAAGGCAACTCCTTAATTGACAGGGAGATCAATATCCTTTCTTTTTGTTATCCGTATTTTCCCACTATATAAACAACTCTTATTCTCAATTAATAGACAGTTCTAAAGTTCCATAATTACAATTACAATTACTTCTCTCTTAAACAAAACATCTGCTATTATGAGACAATTAGATACTTGGGTTCTTTTGGTTTTCCTTCAAGGCTTACTGGGGTTCTTTTGATTTCCTTCAAGGCTTACTGGAAGTATCCTGCTATTATTCTTACAAGTGCTTGACTCTATTTGTTTCTTTTACTTGCTGCTTACTGGTAAGTCCCTCATCAATGAATTTACATACTAGAAAGCATACCTATAGGATTGGTTGAAACAATTGCTTGCTGCTTATGCTCTGTGCCTTGTTTAATTTTTTTTAATATGCCAGACCATGTGTATGTTTGTCCCGTGCTTGCATTTTTCTTCTATTATATTCAACAGGTGTTATTGAGAGGGGATTCCAAAGATTCGTCGGGATGATAAAATTGACTATGTTATTGTAACGCCCCAAATCTTATACCCAGAATGCTACATGGTGCTCATGGACCCAAAGGAGCACAAGCTAACCCATGACTGATATCTGTACCTGTATACTGTATAAAATATTTTTTAATGCAGAAACATGAACTGAAAGGCCATTAGGTTCAAAATTGAGACACAATATCTGATAAAAATATAACATCTGGGAGGGGTATGAAATACCCAAAACAAAACTGAAACAGATTATCTAAACATACTGTAGTCTAGAAAGCCTCTAAAATGTGATTGTCTGAATAAGAAGTTGATGGGAGATGTCCCCAACTAAATCCAACTAATAAACTAATTACTGAGATAATAAAATAATGATCATTTCCTCAAAATATGAGGACTCTCTGCTAACTTTGACAGCTAAGACTGGAATCTACTAATACTCTGGAGCTCGTGTCTCTGAACCTATAGTATAAGACACTATAGTGCAAATGCGTCAGTACTTTGAATTTACTGGTATGCATGTGAGGTAGGATGAATGCATGGGGTTCATATATGTATGAATAATAACAATGCACACTAACTATCATGATCGTGAGAATACATGTATGAGACATAATAACTGACACTGATACCGTGATAACATGATTACTGAATCTGAAAACTGATAACATGACATACTGATAACTGATATAACTGATAACATGAGTGACTATATCTGATAGTCCTGAATCTAATGGAACTAGCTAAGTCCTGTACTGTATCTAAGTTGACTGTATCTAATAATCTTGAAATCTGAAGAACTATCTGAGTTCTATTACTGAGACTGATTCACCGTGTCTGACAATCCTGATTCGGTAACATGAAACTATGGGAAGTTGTTATCTAACCGACATGCAGATATACCATCATGGCTGAGTTGGGGTCCAATCTGTAACCCCAATTGGAAGGGTATCAATACCGCGCCACTGGTAAGGACAAGCTGTGGGCGACCCTAATCTAATAGTGTCCTTTATATGAAAACGGTGGGGCCCTTATCTAACAGTGCTTATCCACCTCATAAAACGTCATTGGACAGTGTTAATGACTTAACTTATGTTGGCTACATAGTTCTGGAATGCAAGGATGACTTCTAAGAATCACACCCTTATCTGATCGTGTGTGTTCCCATCCTTGGGTTCACTCGGTGCTAATTCTTACTCCCATCTGAATAGACTCTAAACATGATTTACTAAACTGAACATGGGCTGAGTTACTGAATTCCGTTGACTAACAGAGTACTACTAATATCTGACAACTGATTGAGTTCATGAGATCGTGGAGATTTCCTGAGTCATAAGACTATCTGAAGTCTAAGGATTCATAGCTTGACTGAGAGTATCATGAAAACATAACATGGCTCTAGGCACACAACTAATGTTTCGGGTACAAGTAACCCTAAGACTCGATGGAAGAAAACTGACCAAGCATAACTTACTTGAACATATAACTAACGCTATAGTCCATACCACATTTATAGAAGCATTTCATCAAATGTGTGGTAGGCATAAACTTGTACATACATGGGAATTTCATGGTATCATGCTATTTAGGTACTTTTCCTTCATTTAGGCATTTAATCAAACAGATTGTAGGCATGGTACATGTAAACATCATTGTACAATAATTAAACTTCATGGTTAAATTCTAATTTCATCATTCCAAGGTTTAGTCATAGGTGTGAATGAATCTATATCTATACTAATTTAACACACATAGAATTTATCAACCAACATGGAGTAGAATTTAATTTTTCATTATCAACATGAACAAGAGTAGCTCAATCATGAAATTCATAAGAGAATCCATAAACTTGAATTTAGAAAAGGGATTCTTGGGCTTCATGGACGAAAGGAGTCCATGAATGAACATTATGGATACCTTGGTTTGTAAATACATGAAGATTGATGGAGGAAATTCTTGATTCTGAATCTTCTATGAAAAGACCTATGTTGTTCTTGAGAGGTTTTTGAGAGAAGAGAGTGTATTTTGGGTGAAAAGTGGCTAATCATGTGTTAAAGGGCTTAAATAGGGGTGGGAAATTGACCCTTTTAACCCTGGACGCGTCTTGTAATTTTAGTAAAAACATTTCTCTAATTGGACCCCTGGCGCGATGCGGTGCTATCGCCCCGTGTCACTGGAATTTGATAATTGGGAAACTGATGGATGGCGCGACGCGGAGCCATTGCGTTGCCCCTTCTTTTGCGACCTGGAACTTTGGTGCAATGCGGAGGAAATTGCGCTGAGACACTAGAAAAAGACAATTGCCGTTTTATCTTGTAGCGCCGTGCCACTGACCAATATGGCGTTGTTTTACGATGGGAACTTGAAATAGTCATAACTTTTGACCCGATTATCGGATTTGGGTGAAATTATATCGATGGAAAGTTTATTGAATTTCTCACATGACAAAAAGTAAAAATCTTGAAAATTCCTCATGGAATAATCATCATTCAATTTAGAAGATAATACTAGACATTCTTGAGATGAAATTAGCTAGGAAAAAATATGGGGCATTAAAATATCTCCCCCTTGAGAACATTTATCCTCGAATGAGACTGACTGAGAGGGGAGAAAATACAACTGACGTACATACTGAACATGAATAACTAGAACATGATATCATGACTGACATGATTGACAAACTGAATATATAATACTCAACATCCATATCTGATGCCTGTGTAACTGATTCATGAATGCATGACTGAGTGTTCTGAAGAACTAAGTTTCTCACAATGAGAATACATGTCTGATGCATAATTACATAACTAGACTGATACATGAGTGCATGACTGAATATGCAATGGTACTTGATACCAAGTTTATAATGGGAACATGAGCATGAAACTGCATACCAAGTTTGTGATGTACACTAAACATGAAATTGAGTAAGCTTAAGGAAAACTGTTACCTTGAGCTTGATCTGAGTTGGCGACGAAGAGGTGAGGATACTTGTTATGTATATCTACCTCTACTTCACAATTAGCTCCCTCAATGGACTGATTTTGCTAAAGAACCTTAACTAAAGGGACTTCTTTGTTCCTCAATCTACGAGTCTGATAATCTAAGATTTCAAATGGAATCTCTTCATAAGAGAGAGTACTCTAAACATTAATTCTCTAAATAGGGACTACAAATGATGGGTTATCTATGCACTTCTTAAGCAAAGAGACATGAAAGACTGGATGAACTGAGGCTAGATCTAAAGGCAATTCAAGCTCATAGGCTACCTTGCCAAAGTGACTAAGAATCTTGAAGGGACCAACATATCGGGGACTGAGCTTTCCCTTCTTGCCGAATCTCTTCACTCCCTTCATAGGAGAGATATTTAGATAGACATGATCAACAATCTCAAACTCGAGATCTTTTCTATGAACATCTGCATAAGACTTCTATCGGCTCTGAGCAACTCAAAGTCTTTCTCTAATCATCTGGACTTTTTCTAAGGCGTCGAATACCAAGTCAGGACCTATGATTGAGGCCTCACTAACTGTGAACCAACCTATTGGAGATCTACATCTTCTACCATAGAGAGCTTTGAATGGAGCCATTTGAATACTGGAATGATAGATGTTGTTGTATGCAAACTCAATTAAAGGTAAGTGGTCATCCCAATTTTTCTTGAAATCGATTGCACACGCCCTTAGCATATCTTTTAACGTCTTAATGGTCTATTCTGCTTAAACATCTATTTGAGGATGAAAGGCTATACTAAGATGAACTTGGGTACCAAGACCCTTTTGGAATGCTTTCCAAAACTAAGAGGTGAACTGGGTACGTCTGTCAGAGATAATGGACAATGAAACACCATGCAATCTGACCAACTCTTCTGTATCGACTAAGCCAACGCCTAGTCTGGTAAGATGATGGACTTCCTGAGCTAATTTCTTTTTACTGTCCTCAACATGAGAAACACTACCTATGGGTAGTCTACTGAGAGCGTCGGACACTACGTTGGCCTTGCCCGGATGATAAAGGACACTCATGTCATAATCTTTCAAGAGGTCTAACTACCTTCTCTAACCAAGATTGAGATCTTTCTGAGAAAAGACATACTGAAGACTTTTATGATCAGTGAACACATATACATGAACACCATATAGGTAATGCCTTCAAATCTTCAAGGCAAATACTACGGCTGCTAACTCAAAATCATGAGTAGGATGATTTTTCTCATGGGGCTTAAGCTGTCGGGAGGCGTAGCCTATGACCTTACCATGCTGCATAAGGAAACAAACCAAACCTACTCTGGACACATCACAATACATTACAAATCCATCTAGACTATCTGGAAGAGCTAATACTGCAGCTAAGGCAAGTCGAGTCTTCAACTCCTGAAAACTCTTCTCACAAGGATCTGACCACTAAAAATTAACTTTCTTCTGAGTCAATATAGACATAGGGGATGCAATATAAGAAAATCCCTCAACAAACCATCGGTAATAGCCAACCAAACCCAAGAAAATCCTGATATCTGATAAAGAGATAGGTCTGGGCAATTTTCTTACTGCTTTCATTTTTTAAGGATCAACTCTAATGCCATCATAAAAAATAATATGACCAAGGAATGCTACTGCCCTTAGCCAAAATTCGCACTTACTAAATTTGGTGAATAACTGATGATCTCTGAGAGTTTGAAGTACTATTCTGAGATGGTCTGCATGATCACGCTCACTGTAGGAATAGACTAGAATATCATCTATGAAGACTATGATGAACATATCTAAGTACTGCTTGAACACACGGTTCATCAAGTCCATAAAATCTGTTGGGGTATTGGTAAGACCAAAGGACATAACTAAGAATTTGAAATGACCATACCGAGTACGGAAAACTATTTTCAGAATATCACATTCTCTAACTCTGAGATGATGGTAACCGAATCTGAGGTCTATCTTAGAGAAATAACTGGCACCCTAAAGTTGATAAAACAAGTCATCAATTCTGGAAAGAGGATACTTGTTCTTTACCGTGACCTTATTGAGTTGACGGTAGTATACACACATCCTAAGAGAACCATCTTTCTTGTGTACGAATAATACTAGAGCGCCTCACGGGGAAATGCTGGGCCTAATGAATCCTTTATCTAAGAGATTTTTCAATTGTTCTTTCAGTTCTCTGAGTTCTGCTGGTGCCATTCTATATGGAAGAATAGATATAGGCTGAGTATCTAGAAGAAGATCAATGTCGAAGTCTATTTTCCTTTCGGGAGGAATTATTGGATGATCTTTGGGAAAGATATCTGAATATTCACCTACAACTAGAACTGATTCAAGGCTAGGAGTTTCTAAACTAGTGTCCTTAACTCAAACAAGATGATAGACACAAAAGTAGGAAACAAACTGACCTCTAAACACTAAAGTACTATCTTTCCACTCAAGGATGGGTTTATTCGAAAACTAAAACTAGACTATTCTGTTTCTTCTGTTGACTGTGGCATAGCAGGAATGAAGCCAATTCATGCCGAGAATGACATCAAAATCAATAATCTCTAATTTGACTAAGTCCGCAGAAGTGAATTTCTGAAATATCATAACCAAGCAGTTCCTGTATACTCGTCGGGCTATGATGGTTTTAACCACTGGGGTAGATACTAAACAGGGCTCTGCTAGAATTTTAGGACTGACTCCGAAATCAACTGCTATATAGGGAGTAACAAAATACAAGAAAGCACCTGGATCTAGCAAAGCATAAATATGCACATGAAAGATCTGTAACATACCAGTAACTACATTAGGAGAATTTTCCTGAGCCTTTTGGGACTAAAGAGCATACAGATGATTTGGACAATGCCTACTAGTAGTACTGGTGGTGGCACCCTACTAATTCAGGTTATCAAACTGAGCTGAGGAGCGGAGATGACACTGATAACCTGACTGAGGGCAGTATCTAACTCTGTGGCCTGGATTTCCACAACCAAAACAGACATCGCTACCAGCTCTGCAAGCACCCTTGTGGTTCTTACTACAAGTTTGACAAAGGGGATTGTTTAGGCATTTCTAACACTGCCCTGAGACCTAGATCCTGGCGCTCTATCTCTGTTACCCTCCCTAAACTTAGGAACTAGAGCACTGGATGAAGAAGGGGCTGGAACTGATGACTTAGGATGAAAATAGGAACGGTTTCCTCCTTTTGATTTAGGCTGAGCAAAGTTGAAACTACTTGTCTTCGCTTTCTTATTCTGCTTCTCCCCCTGCTTTATGTTTTGCTCCTCTATCTGCTGAGCATGAGTCATAAGCCAGGCTAAAGTCATGTCACTATTTAGCATGGCAGATCTACACTTATTTACCACCCTATCATTTACCCCTAAAGCAAACTTACTCATCTTGGCTTTGCTGTCTGCAACCACATGAGGGGCATATCTGGATAATTGAGTAAACTTAATAGAATACTCTTTCACCGTCATATTACCCTGCCTGAGGTTGATGAATTCTAGCACCTTAGCCTCTCTAAGCTCTTGGGGAAAGAATCTATCTAAGAATACAGTGACAAAATCCTCCCACTCTATAAGACCTACATTATCTGACCTCTCTGACTTCTACTATTTGAACCAAGTATGAGCCACATCCTGTAACTGATATGTAGCTAGCTCAGCACTCTCAACAGTAGTTATCCCCATGATGTATATCACCTTCTGAACCTGATCAATGAATTCTGAGGGTCCTCATCTACCTTAGAACTGAGGAAAGATGGAGGATTCATTCGGGTGAAGTCTCGAATCCTAGCTGTGAATGAATTGGCCACTGGGTTAGTTGGAATGACTTCTGGCCATTTATTTTGAGCGGCAACATACTTAGCAAGAGTAGTGAATGCGTCCTTAAACTCCGCATAAGAAACATGATTGCCCAAAAGATATTTGGGCTGAGGGGCTAACTGATTTCCATTTCTTCTTTTAGAAGGCATGTTCTGTAGAAGAAAGGGAGAAACATATTAGACTAAGAGATTGACTTGAGATTATGCTCACTGGCATGACATGAATACCGAAAGAAGGGAAATTATTCCTAAAACATCTTATAGCCTCTTGCACATATATGTGGCGCACAACACACTAATGTACAAGACTCTACTAGATGTGGTTTTTAGACTTCCTAGGACTCTAGTGAACCTTAGGCTCTGACACTAAGTTTGTAACGCCCCAAATCTAATACCCAAAATGCTACACGTTGCTCATGACCCTGAAGGACCATAGCTAACCCATAACTGATATCTATACCTGTATACTGTATAAAATACTTTATAATGTAGAAACATGAACTGAAAGACCATAAGGTTCAAAACTAAGACATAGTATCTGATAAAAATGTAACATCTGGGAGGGGTATGAAATACCCAAAACAAAACTAAAATAGATTATCTGAACATACTGTAGTCTGAAAGCCTCTAAAACGTGATTGTCTGAATAAGGAGTTGATGGGACATGTCCCTAACTAACTCCAACTAATAAACTAATTACTGAGATAATAAAATGATTATTTCCTCAAAAGATGAGGACTCACTGCTAACTTTGACAGCTGAGACTAGAATCTACTAATGCTCTAGAGCTCATGTCTCTAAACTTATGGTATAAGACACCATAGCGCAAATGCATCAGTACTTTGAATGTACTGGTAGGCATGTGAGGTAGGCTGAATGCATGGGGTTCATATGTATGAACAATAACAATAGTAGATTGACTATCATGATCGTGAGAATACATGCATGAGACATAATAACTGACACTGATACCGTGATAACATGATTACTGAATCTGAATACTGATAACATGACATACTGATAACTGATATAACTAATAACATGAGTGACTATATTTGACAGTCTTGAATCTAATGGAACTTGCTGAGTCCTGTACTGTATCTCAAAGTCCTAAAATCTGAAGAACTATCTGAGTTTTATTAGTGAGACTGATTGACTGTGTTTGACAGTCCTGATTCTATAACATGAAATTATGGGAAGTATTTATCTAACCGACATGCCCCTGATATGCTATTATGGATGAGTTGGGGTCCAATCTGTAACCCCAATTAGAAGGATGTCAATACCACGTCACTAGTAAAGACAAGCTATGGGTGACCCTCATTTGATAGTGTCCCCTATACGAGAACAGTGGGGCCCTTATCTAACAGTGCTTATCCACCCCATCAACCCTCATCAAACAGTTTTGATGTCTTAACCTTTGTTGTCTACATAGTTCTGGAATGCAAGGACGACTTATAAGAATCATACCCTTATCTGATAGTGTGTGTTCCCATCCTTGGATTCACTCAGTGCTGATTCCTACTCCCATTTAAATAGACTCTAAATATGATTTACTGAACTGGACATGGGCTGAGTTATTGAATTTCGTTGACTGACGGAATACTACTAATATCTGACAATTGAATGAGTTCATGAGATCATGGAGATTTCCTGAGTCATAAGACTGTCTGAAGTCTAAGGATTCATAGCTTGACTGAGAGTATCATGAAAACATGACATGGCTCTAGGCACACAGCTAATGTTTCGGGCACAAGTACCCCTAGGATTCGATAGAAGAAAACTGACCAAGCATAACTTACTTGAACATATAACTAACACCATAGTCCATACCACATTTATAGAAATATTTCATCAAATGTGTGATAGGCATAAACTTGTACATACATGGGGATTTTATGGTATCATGCTATTTAGGTACTTTTCCTTCATTTAGGTATTTAATCAAACAGATTGAAGGCATGGTACATTTAAACATCATTATACAATAATTAAACATCATGGTTCAATTCTAATTTCATCATTCAAGGGTTTAGTCATAGATGTGAATGAATCTATATCTATAATAATTTAACACACATAGAATTTATCACCCAACATAGAGTAGAATTCAATTTTTCATTAACCACATGAACAAGAGTAGCCCAATCATAAAATTCATAAGAAAATCCATAAACTTGAATTTAGAAAAGGGATTCTTGGGCTTCATGGACGAAAGGAGTCCATGAATGAACACTATGCATACCTTGGTTCATAAATACATGAAGATTGATAGACGAAATTCTTGATTCTGAATATTCTATGAAAAGTCCTAGGTTGTTCTTGAGAGGTTTTCGAGAGAAGAGAGTGTATTTTGGGTGAAAAGTGGCTGAATCACGTGTTAAAGGAATTAAATAGGGGAGGGAAATTGACCCTTTTAAATTTGGACGTGTCTTGTAATTTCATTAAAAATATTTCCTGAATCGGACCCCTGGCGCGATGAGGCGCTATCGCACCGTGTCACTAGAATTTGACAATTGGGAAACTAAGGGATGGCGCGACGCAGAGCCATCGGTTGCCCTTTTTTTGTGACCTGGAACTTTGGCGCGATGCGGAGGAGATCACGCTGAGACACTAGAAAAGGACAATTACCATTTTATCTTGTGGTGCGGTGCGCCACTGACCAATATGGCGCTGTTTTACGATGGGAACTTGAAATAGTCATAACTTCTGACCCGGTTAATGGATTTGGGCGAATCTTATATCGATGGAAAGCTTATTGAATTTTCCACATGAAAAAATTGAAAATCTTCAAAATTACTCATGGAATAATCATCATTCAATTTAGAAGCTAATACTAAACATTTTTTAGATGAAATTAGCTAGGAAAAAGTACGGGGCATTACAGTTATTCTTCATAGATAGTTGTTTTTTTCTTCTTATTTTCATATTATTTGGTTTGTAATATTTGTAAAGACATTATTATTATTGTAATAATAAAATTTAGAGGATTGTTTCGGGGGGGGGGGGGACTTATGTTCTCTACGAATGGTGTAGATAGGCGCAACTTAGGCTTTACGTGTGTTACACGCTACGTGGGTCATTTAGGCCCATAAAATTAGGATTTATTAACGCATGAATCATTTAGACGCTTTCAAATATTGCTTAAGTTTCTTTTAAAATCCGACGCATTAAAATAAAATCTAACCATACTAATACCTTCTTAAAATGTTCACATTGATTTAAAACATGATATGACATTAGACTACTGCATTAATTTCTCGCATGTTAAGTAGGACTTATGTAATATGTTTTTGCATGTTTAGGCATGTTAACACCATTTAGACATATGAAAATGAATTTGAGCATGTTAATATTGTGAGCATGTCACACATTAACGCATTTTAAATATGTTACACTTAGAATCAAGCATGTCAATGATAAAACTGCAACATACATATGAAAATTTTTGCGCATATTTAGCATGTTGAAACAATAGTGACAATGCACTTTTTAGTATGTCAATATGATTTTCAGCCTGTTTAAAATGAATTCCAGCATGATTGAAACTGCATTTCTGCATAAAACACTTAAAGTTTCGGCATGCTAGGATACTTTAGCATTATTTTCTGCACATTTAAAACAAATTTCGGCATGTTGACATTATTAAAACAAGTTCAGCATTTAAAATTCTACACTCTGAAAAAATAAATTTCAGCATGTCTAATATAAATTTCTTTAGCATGTTTAATACAAATTTTAGCATTACTAGAACTATTTCAGCATGTTAGTATTAAAGTTTTAAACATGTTGCATGAATTTCTTGCACTATTAACACATTTTTAAGAATGTTAAAATTTTAAGTTTTTGGCATCTTTTAGCATGTTATTGCATTATATTTCTGTACACTAACATAACTATCTGTATATTAAAATTTTCATGTTAAAACACTAGATTTAAGTGCATCATTGTGTTCCTTGGCATGTTAATATGCTTTCAACGTTTTGTTTCATTCGGATTAGTTTATAACACTTGCACGGTAAAATCTGTGAGCACAATTTCATGACACATTTACCATACTTTATACACCCTTTTTAACAATTTGACAATACACTGCTACACATACAAGTCACAGTTATCTTTTGTCACTAAATCTTGTTGAACACTTAAATATCATGCCTATATGTTAACGACATCAAAACTAAGTAATTATTTGTCTTTGTTTGTTAATAACATTAATCTCATTAACTAACCAAGAGGTTAACTTGGAATTATTATATGCTACTTGTTGTCCAACGTGTTATGCGCTTCGAGTCCTAGGAAACATAGCTTTACTTTTGTCTAGAACATAAATCCAAAATAGTAACGTCCAATACCTCTTGGACGATATGTGGGACGATAAGTGTTACTAAAAGCGTTAGTTTTATTCTTGTCATAGAACACCCTTAGACTTGACATCCAGCCTAGGTGAGATGGGATGGTTAGTCATTTGGAAGTGATGATCCCAACAAAAAATTGATGGTAAGACTAATGACATTTCTATTTGTCTAAGAGTTCGGCTGATGGGTCGAATGATAATTAAATAAGTTGGAGTTCTGATTCGAATGAGACCAAAACATTTCTTGTTTGATTTGGATGAATTCTTTTATCCTTTTATTTTTACTTTACATGTTTATTTATTTGGGGTAGTTAATTTATTACGTAAGCAGTCCCCTTTGTTGTAAATTTATGTCATTTTTTTCTCCTCGCTTGTCTTGTTATATGTTTTACTAATTTATCACTTAGATAATCAATAACTAGAAATAATAAAATAACATGTTTCCTTATTAATTTCCTTATCACTTAGCTAAATATTAAATTACTAATAAAATAAGAGACTTTATTTGATCACATAGAATCCCTATGTAAAGTATGAATTCAGCTAGGAACCACCGTTGTGGACCTCAAAAGGTGCCTAACACCTTTATTTTGAGGTAATTTGAACCGTTACTCAAACTCTAGTGAACTAAGACTAAAACAATAAGATAGATTCGTAGTTGGCCTAGACCGGTGCCTTAACAGACCTTAATTCGTTAGGTGGCAACTCTCCACACTCTACCCTAAAAAAAATCCCAAGAAGAGTTTATCACGTCAAATCCCACTTTCCATGAGGAAAATGGGGTGCGACAATTACTAAACTTGAAGGATACATTTTTAGGATCAACAACTGATGATGCAAACACGTATCTTGCTAATTTTACTGGGATTTGTTCGTCATATGCCATTCTGAGGGTGGACCAAAAATCTTTGAGATTAAGGTTATTCCCATTTTCACTGACTGGAGAAGCATCGTTATGGTTAGGGGAACTTCCAAAAGGTTTAATCACTACTTGGCATGAGTTGCATAGACAATTTCTAAGAAAATTCTTCCTCTTGCAAGGATGCTTTAATTGAAAGATAAAATCTATAATTTCAAATAGCTACCTAAAGAATCCATATATGAGGCATAGTATAGATTTAAGAAGAAGCTGATCATGGTACCTAATCACAGAATCACAATATCCAATCTATTGGAAATCTTCTATAGATCACTCAATGTCAGTTCACGAGAAATGGCAAATACAATTTCAGGAGGAGCATTTATGCATCTTCGATAGAATACTGCGTAAGAGATGTTAGATAATATTTTGATTACTAATTGAGGTTGGCATACTAGATACATTGAGTGTGGTGTAAGTACATATGCTATTAGAGTAGTTAATGATTATGGGGTTGGTCATGAATTGGTAACACAAGAGGTTGCACAGCTTCGGATAGATATTGGGTTACTAAAAAAATAGTTCGTAACAATGAGTGATGAGAAAGTGAATGCAATTAGGGCATAAAGATCAACTTTTAGGACCTTTGAGACTGAATATGAAGAGATAGCGAAGTATCTTGATCATTAGTTGGTGGACTTTCGAGCCCAAGGGCATGATAATCAAGGTAAAAACTACTATAATGATAGATACAAAGACAGGAGTAGAAACTGAGACAGTGATTGGATATGTAAATATGATTACAAAGAGAATAGTCACAGATATGTTCCACTAGGTAGCCGAGATACTGAGTCTAGAATAAAAGCAATGTTGTCAAAGCTAGTCAAAGGCCAATAAAGTCAAGAGAGTTGTCTTAAGGAGATTAAGGCAAACCTGTCTGGGCTAAATCATAAAGTTGAGTCACATGTTACCGTAATTAAACAACTAGAGCTACAGTATGGTCAGATGTCAGCCATATTGAATCAAAGGAAACCTGACATTTTTTCTAGTAATACAGTGGTAAATCCAAAAAATGATGGTCATTGTCATTCCATTACCACTCAAAGTGGTAAAACCACAATAGATCCACTTTTATCCACTGTAGATGAACAAAAGAAGAATGATATTTTGTAGATGTGGAAATTAGTAGCAAGCAAGATAAAGAAAATAATAAGGTCGAGGATCCTATTCTGAAGCCTATCCCAAGACCTCACCCTCTTTTTCCTCTAAGGCTGAAAAAGAAGAAACCAGAGGGTAAGTATCAGAAGTTTTTGTCTATGTTAAAGGAGCTGACAGTCAGTATACCTTTTGAAGAGGCATTAGAGAAAATGTTTGGCAGTACAAAGTTCATGAAGGACATAATTACCAAGAAGATATCAGTCAGTTATGAGCCAATCGACAATATTCATCATTGTAGTGCTATAGCTACTAGATCATTAATAGAAAAGAAGGAGGATCCTGGTTCTTTCATCATACCTTGCACATAGGATCTTTAAACTTTACTCTGGCATTATGTGATTTGGGTGCTAGTATCAACCTCATGCCATTAGCAGTATTTAAGCAGTTGGAGTTGGGAGCTCCCACACTAACCACCATGAGATTAGTAATGGTAGATAGGATAGTAAAAAATCCAGTTGGTATTTTATATGATGTATTAGTGAAGGTGTCTTCTTTCATCTTTCCTACTGATTTTGTGATCTTGGACTATGAGGTAGACTTTTAAGTCCTAATTATTTTGGGAAGACTATTATTGGCTATAGTAAGAACGTTGATTGATTTAGAGCTAGGACATCTGATGATGCTAAGAATAAGTGATGAGCAAGTGAGGTTCCATATATGCAAATCCAAAAAGTAGTTTGATGAGTTAAGAGCGATATTTGTTATTGATGTGTTTGATGAAGAGATGGATTCATTCTATGATGTTGATTCAGTAACTACTTAGGATGATGCTTATGATGTTGTCCCTATTGAAGAAAGGTTAGGTGTTGAAGCCTTAGAAGCTGTGATTATGAACTTTAATAGTGATGGTATTAATGACTATGATGAGATAGTATGTGAACTCTATGGGAGTGGTTCTTATACTTATACAACAAAGAATCTTGATTTGGATCCTAAAAATAGAACTACACCACATGCTCTTCCATCGATTAAAGAGCCACTTGAATTAGAGTTGAAAGCCCTCCATTCTCATTTGCCATATGTATTTTTAAGGGCCAAAAACACTTTTCGGGTAATAATTGCAACTAACTTGATTGATACAGAAGTAGAAGCTTTGTTATTAGTGCTACAGAAATTCAAGAGGGCCATTGGTTGGCCCATTACAGATATTGTGGGTATCTCACTTGGTCCTTATACTCATAAGATTCAACTTGAACTGGATTGTCTTCCAAGTATAGAATATCAGTGTTGACTCAATTCTCCTATATAGGAAGTGGTGAAGAAAGAGATAATCAAGTAGTTGGATGGTGGTGTAGTGTATCCCATTGCTGATAGCAAGTGGGTTAGTCCAGTATAATGTGTTTCAAAAAAAGGCAGTATTATTTTTGTGCCTAAGAGTGTGCATGGATTATAGGAAACTCAATAAATGAACTCAGAAGGACCACTTTCCCATGCCTTTTATGGACCAAATACTTGACAAACTTATGGGAAGAGGGTGGTAATATTTTTTAGATGGCTACTTAGGCTACAACCAAATCACTATTGTACCTGAAGAGAAAACAACCATCACTTGTCCTTATGGGACTTTTGCATTCAGACGTATTCCATTTGGGTTATGTAATACTCCATCTACATTTTATAGATGTATGATGTCAATCTTCTCTAACATGGTCAAAGACTCCATCAAAGTGTTTATGGATTACTTCTTAGTCATTGGTGATTCTTTTGCAACTTGGTACTTAACTAGGAAAAGTGTCATTTCATGGTTAAAGAAGGTATTGTTCTTGGGTACAAGATTTCAAAAAGGGGTATAAAGGTAGATAGAGCTAAGATTAGAGTAATCGAGAAAAAACCTCCACCAATTTCTGTGAAGGGGATTCAAAGCTTTTTAAGACATGTTGGATTTTATAGCCGTTTCATCAAGGATTTCTCATAGATTTCCAATCCTCTCTGTAGGATTCTTGGGAAAGAGGTGAAGTTTAATTTTGATAAAACATGCTTGAAGGATTTGGAATGTTAGAAAGAGAAGTTGATGACAACTCTTATAACAGTGTCCCCTGATTAGTCCTTGCCATTTGAGATTATGTGTGACGCAAGTGGAGTGGCCTTAGGTGTTGTACTAAGCTAAAGAAAATAAAAAAAATCTTGTATCCCATCTATTATGCTAGAAATTCACTAAACCCTACTCAAAAGAACTATACAGTTACTGAACAAGAGTTGTTAGCAGTGGTTTCTGCCTTTGAGAAATTTTGGTCTTATTTGATTGGGACAAAGGTGGTTGTTCACACTGATCATGCATCATTGAGGTACTTGATTGCAAAAATATGCAAAGCCTAGACTGATTAGGTGGGTCCTCTTATTACAAGAGTTTTATTTTGGGGTAAAGGACAAAAAAGGCAACGAGGATCAAGTTGCAGATTATTTGTCTAGACTTGAGAAGGAAGCTATCCAAAAAGTTAAAGATTGACTCAAGATTTATGATAGTTTTCTAGATGAGTAGATACTGGAAGCTTCCTAAGATCTAATTCCATGGTTTGTAGTATGCAAATTATTTAGCAAGTGATCTAGTCCTAAAACATCTTTCCTTGTAGCAAAGAAAGAAGTTTTTGCATGAGGTAAGGAATTTTTCCGGGATGAACCTTATTTATTCAGAATTTATGCGGATGGGTATGTTCGTAGATATATACCTGAGGTGGAGATGATGAGCATACTTGAGGCTTGTCATTCTTCACTAGTTGGAGGTCATCGTAGAGGAACCCGCACAACCCATAAAATCTTGTAATTTGGGTACTATTGGCCAACAATATACAAAGATGCACATGATTTTTCTTTAGCTTGAGATCAATGTCAATGACAAGGTGACATCTCTAGACTCCATGAACTTCCTATTACTCCTATTTTAGAATTGGAATTGTTTAATGTATGGGGTGTGGATTTAATGGGACCTATTATGAGTTTGTTTGACAGGAAATATATTCTTGTAGTTGTGGATTATGTATCTAAATGGGTGAAAGAGGTTGCACTCCCCAACGATGAAGTATGTAGTGTCACCGTATTCTTGAAAAAGCCCATCTTTCTCTATTTGGCATGCCATATGCTATCATTAGCGACGGTGAGTCATATTTTTGTAATCGTCTATTCAAAAGTTTGCTTGAGAGGTATGGAGTAAAAAACAAGGTGACAACACCTTTTCATCTGCAGAATAGTGGATAGGTTGAGGTGTCCAACAGAGAAATCAAATCCATCTTGGTGAAGACAGTGAATGCCAATAGGACTGATTGGTCATGGAAGTTAGATGATGCATAATGGGCTTACTGAATAGCTTTCAAGACCCTCATTGGTGCTTTTCCTTATCAGTTGTTATATGGTAAGGAATGTCACTTGCCTGTGGAACTTGAACATAAAGCTGTAGGATTGAAAAACCTGAATTTTGAGTGGCAAGATGCAGCAAAGTCAAGGATGAACAAAGTGAATGAGTTGGAAGAATTCTGACTCTAGGCACATGAAAGTTTTACACTTTACAAAGACAAGATGAAACTGCATCATGATCGCAAGTTTGAGAAGAGAATATTTGAGAAAAGTGACCAGGTATTACTCTACAACTCAAGGCTTTGGTTGTTTCTAGGTAAGTTGAAGTCTAGATGGTATAGTCCATTTACTATGCTAAGAGTGTTCCCATATGGTACTTTGTAATTGAAGCAGGATGGTGAATCCCCGTTCAAGGTCAATGGGCAAAGAGTAAAGCATTACATGGGTAACACTAAGGAAATTAATGTAATTTTATAGATGGACCTTGGTGAAGTCTGAGTAACCAAGGAAATTAATGTTTAAACAGGAAGATCCTAAGATACCTATGGCAGTGACTTTTCAATTCAGTTTTTAACCTTTTTTGTTCCCCCTCCTAATTTTTACCTTTCAATATTCCAAACTGTGTATATCGATTTGGCATATGGAGAAAATTAAAGAATCCAATGATGGTAATACATTACTAACAGGCAACTAGGTATAGACACAAATCACAATAACCAAACAGTCTAGCAACCTACCAATATGACCCATGTGCGCTCACAATAAAAAGAAATCACATACACTCAGTTTAGATCAGTAATGATATTCAAGGATATTTCAACAAGATGCTCTCGCTCACAAAGAAGTATCAGCCAATGTATGCAGAATACCATAGGCTTGCCCATATGCTCTTTTCCTGTGTTTTTGAACAGTAGGGATAGGATCACTAAAGGACTTTATTAGGCTTGTAATGTAGGTTTGGGGCTGGTATGGTATATTTTGGGATTTTTTTAGTGACTACGCCTCCTTGATACTATGTTTTCTTTGGGGTCCACTAATTTTCTAACTTTTTTTTCTTTTATTTCCACCTTTATGTCTCCCTTTTTCTTTTAAACAGATTAGGTCAGATGCGGTTTTCTTTTCTTATTTTTTCTTTTTATTCTTATTTTTCTTTTCTTTTAAATTTTTTCTTTTTGTTTTCACTGCACCTGTCCTTCATTTTTCTTCATACTTATTTTTTCCTACACACCCCTGTAATAGTCACCCTCAACTTAGGTGATTTGCCTGAGTTGAGGTGCACATTGTACAAGGAGGACTAGGGCTAATGCAGGTTTATTGTAAGTGAAATGGGAAGGTGAAATCAGTGTGATCAAGAAAACGGGTCAATTGAACATTTGTTTAGGATTTTAGTCTCGAGTAGACTCAACAAGGATGGCTTATGATCATTTTCTATTTGACTATCCTAAACCCTAGGTAAGAGAAACTGCGTAAGTTCTAGATTTTGATACACTGGGAACTAGGTAACGCCTCACATACACTCGCACAAGGTCATATTGCTTGGTACTACTTATCCAGTTATGCAATTGTTTGCCCTAGTATTTCTATCCTTAATTCTAATGCCATTATGAGATTCACAGTCATCTCTCACACATACACATATCACACAATCAATAAACTTTTAGAAGGGGTATCAATTTTTTAGCATAATTATTTCAAATTCAATCAACTGCCACAAGTATAAATTTTACTCCTATTTGAGCTATTCCAGCACATAACACAACAACAACAAAAACAATCAAGAAAAACAAAAATATGTTGATTCTTAGTCTTTTCAGATTGTGCCCACAGGTTTTGCATATAAATCGTGGCGGCCTTGGTACATCCCCATCCTCAACTAAAATCCTTTGCACTCTCCCTAGTGCATCTAACAATGTAATACAAAGGATCGAGGACATACATGGGCGCTTAAGGCACCGACTCATATCATATTATCACGTGGGCTCTCAGGTCGGGTCCCACTATCCTCAATTGTAGTCCTATCAACTACAGGGATTGTCTCCACAATTGTGGAATCAGTTGTGGCCAGTACACTCAGTGGTACATCATTCATTGAGGGTATGACACTACCCCCTTAGCATCCTTAGTTGTCGGTTTCGAGTTACCGGCACCAGCTAACATCTCTTGGACCCTCATCTGTCAGTCCTACTCACTCTTTCTACTTTTCTTCTTTACTTCTTAAAGGCTTCTTTTTCTGTACTCTGGTGCTTTCTTTTCCTTCTCTCTTTTATTTTTTCTTTCTCCGGTTTTGAAATACTCTAAATATTTTTCACCTCTATTTTTGGCTTGATCTCTATAATCACTGTTGCAGGGATAAATGGTTTATCATCTAGGTCATCCACTATTTTCTTGATCTTGGATACCTAAATTTTCACCTCAGCAATATATAGGATTTGGCCACTCCCTAACTGACGAGTCATCCGCTACTCAAATGCATCCAATCTACCCTGGTCCTATCTATTTTGGTCTTGGAACTTGGTCTTAACCCAGGGATTTACACCCTCTTCCATATACCAGATCTTTGTCTCCAGCATAGATAATCTCTTCATCGCCTTATCCCATATGTCCTGTGAGATCACTATCAATCTAGTCGGCATCACTCTCACAGAGATGAGTTAAGGTGGTACAGACTGTGCAGGAGGAGGGGCACTGGATGTACCCGCTCCATCTGAAGTCTGTGGATCAATCTATACACCTCCACCTGTGGTTCATCAGTCTCAACAGACTCAAAATATCCATTCTGACCTCTGTATATCTCAACTAATTGCTCAACTTCCCTCCTCACTTGTCTGGCCATGGGGTTTTCCGCATCTTAAATTAACCCTAAATCTATAATGTTTTTTGGCTTATCAAACTGATTAATCCCTAGTAGTTCCTACATCTCTACAGCTAAACAAATTTGAGTAATCATACACAGGTAATCTAGAAGTAGATTTTCTCTGCCTACAACTCTATCTCATATCTCTCGTATTAAAAACTCGCTCACATCAAGTACATACCCAACCATCAAACCAGCTATCAATGCAACACGCATCGGACTGAGTATGTTGTCCCTAGTAGTAGGACATAGTCTGTGTCAGGACAGTGCCCACCACACCTTGGCCTTAAAATTTAGCATATATTTTTCAATATTCTGTGAGGCCACTCCTGGGCCACCTACTACCCAAACTACTTCTTATCTATTTAAAATAATCAAACTCGCGATTCACTAAAATATCGCCTCTTTTATTTTGACCCCAGCTGCTTCTGTGTAATCTTCTGCATTTCATCTATGGTAATCAATCTCTCCTGTGTTCACTAGTGGCTGGAAGCTTAGTCCTTTCAATAACTAAGAAATAGTAAATGGAGAGATGTTGACCCGCACTCCTCAAATAGTTAATGATGCAATGGCATCATCACCTCTCCAAAGGTTACCCTACAGATACTGCCTCTTCAACTTACCCTTATACACTACAAAAACTCCCATACTAATGTGGGAATATATTTTCCTAGCATTTTGGTCATCCATTCAAAGACATACTACCTGAATCGAGCCTCAAATCTAGGCAACTTAGACATCCCTGTAGTTGTCAATCTCTTTTCCAGATATAGACTCTTTTTTATTCTTCCATTATCAGGAAGTCTACTTAACCCATGATTGTATACTTCCTACACACTGAGGTACCCCTACCATTTAATGATGGGCACCAGATCAGGAGTAATGGATAAAGGTGGGTCCTGTCTATTGCATCTACTTCCCCCACACTTTTATTTTCAGAATCAATTTCCTCTGAGATCGACGCAATATTTCTAGCATCATCCTTCGATATAACATTTTTATATTCTTCAGTATCGTCACCACTATCCTCTTTAGATTGGGATAACATTTGGGGTAGTGAGGTATGGGGATTCTTCCTTCTTGGCCTCATGGCAGGTGTGTCCTCTGGTTTGGCAACCTTTTTTCCTCGAGGTCATCTTTCCCGTGGGTCAGCTTTCTTTTTCATGGGGTACTTAACGAGGTACCCACTACTGCTAGATGACTCTGTGGATTTGTTCACCAACTTATAATTGGATTTTGGGGTAGGTGTCATCTTCTTGGTATTATTCTTGGACGAATCACCTTTTGGATCTATGTACCTATGTGCATATACTCATTAGTGATTTCTAAGGAGAGAAAAGAAAAATAGAGAAAATTCAATGTCAGTGAGCATGTTCTGTTCATGTTATGATTGGGGGATCAGAGTTGTATAAGCTGGGTACGATCGTATGACTGAGTCGTATGACAAATAGTTTATATATGAATGTTCACTGGTTAGCTTAAGAATCTTTCTAACCAGTCGTACGAATAATGTATGACTTATTACCAACTCTCGTAAGCAGAACAGAAACAAAAACTCTATTATGTATTAGCTCTCCAAGTCATTACAACTTTTGATTATGAGCCGTAGGGGCTGGTACGACTTACCTAGGCAAGTCGTACACATACCAGAACCTACACTCAGTTATGCTTCTATGTTATCAGTGGTTACGAGTCTCGTCATGACTCGTTACTTATAGGTATAAGTCGTAAGGAGTCTCGTATCCACTACAACATAAAAGTTTAACTTATAAGGTGATTCCAACATACAATCCCCAAACTACCTTTTTAGTGTACAATATTATCATCCCATTTCAGTACAAAAATATGTATTTTTAGTACACAACTTCAAGTTCACCCCCAAATCCCATTTCAAACTCAAGCTCTAATCCCTAGGGTTAGAATTTTTAATACCTAATGTTATTCAACTCGAAGAACTACTAAAATCCCAACTTATTGTCAACTTCAACTAAAAATTTAAGGAATTTGAGTTCAAAAACTTACTTGGTTGTTGAGATTTCTCAGTTTCTTCAATTTCACCATGTTTCTAACCTAAATTCATCTGAAATTTCAAGAAATTTGAGGAAAACCAAAGAATTTGTGTGTTTTGGAGTGAATTCATGCGTTTAGAGCTTGAAATTCATTTAGCAATGGAGGTATTCACTTTTTGTAGTATTAGGTACCCAAATCGGGTACTCTTTTTTGTTTAAAACTAGCAAATTAGGCCTGTTAACCCGCGACCCTTGACCTAGTAAGCTTGGTTACGATTCATGTGCACGACCCGTAGCCAATCTTATGGGTCTCTTCCTCCTTCGTAAAGACTAGGAACTTCTTACCTGGTTCTAGAGTCGATATAACCCAGTGTGACGAGTCGTACCCTAATGTTACGATCATTTTGAGAGTCGTAAAGACGCCAGAAATTTTTAACTGAATCTGAATCAACTCCCAGGCCCTTACGACTCTTACTTTCGAGTCGTCACATTAAGGTATGACTCTTAAAGAGTCTGTATGACTTTGTTTCTGAAAATTCTGGATATTTTTTGCAATCTTTAATCCTGCAAATTAAACAAACATATTACCCTCTTAATAAATAAATACAAAACAAAGGTTGCCTTCCACGCAGTGCTTGATTTAATATTGTGGCACGACACGGCTAAGTTGGTTAATCAATTTCACCATCTATCCTCATGGGTTGCCTCCCATACAATGCTTGATTTAACAATGTGGCACAACGTAATTGCCTTGGTTACTCAGACTTCATCAAGTTCTCTCTCAAAAATCACATTAATTTCTTTAGAATTACCCATGTAATGCTTAAATCTTTGCCCATTCACCTTGAACGGGGCTTCACCATCTTGCTTCAATTTCAAAGCACCCTATAGGAACACTCTTAGCATAGTAAATAGATCATACCATCTAGACTTAAAACTTACCTAGAAATAAGTGAAGCCTTGAGTTTTGGAGTAATACTTGGTCACCTTTCTCAAATATCTATTTCTCAATCTTGCGATCATGATGCAGTTTCATCATTTCTTTGAAAAGTGCAGAACTTTCATATGATCGGAGTCAGAATTTATTCAACTCATTCATCTTGTTCATCCTTGACTTTGCTATATCTTGCCGCTCAAAATTTACCTTTTTTAAAGCCCACAGTGCTTTATGTTCAAGTTCCATAGGCAAGTGACATGCCTTGCCATATACCAACTGATAAGGATAAATACCAATGAGGGTCTAAAAAATGAGTATGAAAAAAAACATATAGAAATAAAAATGAAGGACAGGTGTGATGAAAATAAAAAGAAAAATAAAAAATTAAAATAAAGAAAAAAATAAGAAAAGAAAATCGCATCTTGCCCAATCTATTTAAAAGAAAAAAAGGGAGACATAAGGGTATAAACAAAAATAAAGAAAAGTTGGAAATAAGTGGTCCCCAAAGAAAGCATAGTTTTGAGAGGCGTAGTCATTGAAAAAATCCCAAAAAGATACCATACCAGCCCCAAACCTACGTTACAAGCCTAATAAGTCCTTTAGTGGTGCTATTCTGACTGTCTGAAAATCTAAGAAAAGAGCAATTGGCAAGCCTATGGTATCCTATATACATCGGTTAATACTTCTTTACGAGAGAGAATGTCTTGTTGAAATATCCCTGAAAATCATTACTGATCTAAACTGAGTGTATGGGATTTCTTTTGATTGTGAGAGCACATGGGTCATTTTCTTAGGTTGCTATATTGTTTGGTTACTGTGATTTGTTTCTGTGCCTATTTACCTATTATTAATGTAATGCCATCATTGAATTCCTTTATGTTTCTCCATGTGCCAAATCGATATACATAGTTTGGAGTATTGAAAGGTTAAAACTAGTAAGGGGAACAAAAAAAGGTTAAAAACTGAATTAAAAAGCCACTGCCATAGGTATCTTAGGATCTTCTTACTTAAGCTTCGTTGTTGTGATAAATGATTTTTGTTTTTGTTTTGCCTGAGGACATGCAAAAGTCTAAGTTGAGGGTGTTATGAATTGTGGAAACATGATGCTTAAAATAAAGAATTTATGCTTGTACTTAGGTTGTTTTAGTAGATATGAGGTAGTTTTGTGGTTATTGCAGGTACAATAGGTTAATAACAGTCTTAGAAGAAAACTGGAAGAAAAAAACCTGAAAAATATAAAGTTTGTAGATCATACGAGTCACCTTACTAGTCGCAAACATATCATACGACTCATAGGTTTACTTTAAGAACGAAAGTAACAAAAGCCAAGAAGAAAAGCTAAGTGAAGATAGTATAATACTAAATTATATAAGTCGTAAGATTAAGATATAGGTCATGTCAAGCAACCGTAAAGAGAACAAAACCTCTAGCTTCCATTCAAAATTGAAGTTACAGAAGAAGACGAGTTAAAAGTTTGAGTACGACTTGTATAGTTGAATCGTAAGATGAACAATGCTCAAACCATTGAAAGATCAAGTCTCAGGTGGTGATGAGTGAAGACTCTTAGTCGTATGGTCAAGATACGACTCGTGTGGATGAGTCATAAAGATAATAGAAACGTGGAACCCTGGAAGATCATTCACTAGAGAACATACAAGAGGCACTGTACGAATCGTAAGAATACCTTACGAGTGGATGAAGTGAGTCGTACCTTATGCCGACTTACTTTTTCTATTCTATTTTAATTAGGATTTTTGGGTTATTTTGAGATACTTTAAAAACCTTAGGGTTAATCTTTTATTAGGTTACACTCTTAGATATTCTATTACACATTCTTTCATACTTTTACAATACTTTGTATTATTCTTGAGATTCTTAGGTTTTATTTAATTGAAGACTTTGGATTTTATTTCTCTTATTCTTATGCAATTAATTATATGCTTTCTTTATTGATTATCATGGATTGTTGCATGAACATGAGCGGCTAATTTTCCTAACTAGGATTATGGGAGCCCTGGTAGATTAAATACGTAAAGGAAGTGGGAGATTCATCTATTCTAGAGTAGTTGTATGTATCTTAACCTTCTTCAAATAAATTGACTTTGGAGCTACTGTACAAGCTTGATGATTTCCTGTATTCGAGAACGTCCTCAAAAGGGAGTTTGAGATTGGGAAAAGAGGATTAAGATAGTAATTTGAGATTCACATCCATCTTAGTATTTCTCCATACCATCTAACCAACTCGAGACTCAAAAGGTAAGAGTTGAACTGAAGTCATAGGCAACGATCAATAAGGAGACGCCCTGAGACTCACAAGGTAAAGGGTGATATTTATCAACACATTCACAAGACTGTTGATAATACATAGATTGTTGACTTTACATACAGAACAACAAAATAGGTGAGTTCAACATGAGAAATCTATGGAGTTGAGAAGCCATAGGGAACACAGTCCTAGTGTTCGTCTTCTATTATTTACAAACTCAAAGCATTCAAGTTCGGTTACTACCTACTGATTACTTCTAAATTCTCTAATTTAATTTCCACACTGCTCATGAATTTTAACAAGTTAAGAAGTGTTCAATGTTTTTCCTGTGGGTTCGGCCCCAACCTAGTTTGGGTTACTATATTTGGCATCAACCGCAACATACTTCTTTGGAGGTTAGTTTTAGGAAATATCAATCATCTATTTTTTGCCTCTTTAGTTGGGGAGTGGTAGAAGGACCAACATCCCTCTTAATTTATTTGATCAGCTGATACACCCAAATTACAAATCTCGTTAGAAAGTGTAAGCGGTCGTTGTCAAATATAGAACACAACTGGGTTGGGTGTCGAATCCTACAGGGAATATTGTGTTCATTAAGTATTGTGGTAGTTATTAGACTATTGATCGAAGGTTCCAAAATAAAGTGGGGTTTTGATTTGTCAATTGTATTCAATTTCTTGTCACAGAAAGTAATCCAATTATAGATTGTATTGCAAATAGTAATTCAGTAAGAGTAGTCAAACTAGGGTTTTGATTACCAAGATGCTTAAGTAGCTAGGGTTGTGAACTATTTTGAATTCCCAATGAACAATTCTAATTGAAAGAGTAATTGAATTCCATGGTTTACCCATTAGTTTTGCAACCTAAATGAGTAGCTTATCCCTTAATTCTTCAAACTTATGAAACGTATTATTTATTCAACTATATTCTCACATGGGTTGATTCCATTAAGGCATCTACCCTCTATTTAAAGATTAAAGCCTTTAGATTTATATAAACTCTTTCTTTTTCCAAAAAACACTTTTCTATTCGAACAAGTGATGTTCTTGGGCTCATTTTTCAAGTTTGCAACGAAGAAAAGTCATTAAATTGAAGAAAGGTTTATGCAATATGAATTAATCAAGGGAGTCTACTAGATTCACAACCCCCAATCAGCTATTCGCATCAAGGCTCCCATAACCCTAGTTATGGGAGCTTAGCCACACATCTCCATCTTAAGAAGTGAAGAAATCATTATGTTATTCATAAAGTAATTCAGAATTTACTTACAAAAATCACAATTTTTGTTCTTCAATCTTCAATAGAGTAAATGATAATGAAATCTAGATCCACAATTCTAGACTGAATCTTCGAGAAAAACTGCGTACAATATGTTTCAAGTATTGAAAAAACACTAATAAAAGATAAGAAGATAGATGGCTCATAAAACGTAAAAATGGTATTTATATGTTCCCAGATAAAAAGGATTTAAAATTTGAATTTAGAAAAACCGCATCCAAATTGATGGCCAAACTGGTTCGTCCGTCGGAATTCTAGTGGTCCACCACATGGGCCGTCGTTGAGTGTTTTAGGATGCCAGGTTCTTTTTACCACTGACAGCCAAACTAGTGGTCCGTTGCAAGACTGGTGGTCCACCATTTCGACCGTCATTGAGTCTTCTGAAATCCTGGATTCTATTTTGGCCTGACTTAAAGTTGGTGGTCCGTCGAAAGACTGATGGTCCACCATTTTGATCGTCAGTGGTGTTTTTCTACTACTTTTCTGAGTCTTCTCCTTCAGCTAGATCCTTACCCTAAAACACTATAATCCAGCATTAAATACAACCTTGGTTGTTTGAAAACATATAATTTTTCCTAGAAAAAGATGCAAAATGTTCCGTCAAAAGTCGGAACATCAACACCCTCAACTTAAGATAATTGCTTGTCCTCAAGCAACTCAGCACCAAATTGCAAATATGAACAATAAAATGACAGGTATTCACTACTGAACCAGGTTTCACACAACCATTTACTTGTCATCCAAATCATATGGTTCAACATGTTAGAGTCCGTAACGGGCATTATTTTAAATTTAGTTTATCTACACAAACATAGATACAAGAATATACAGAGATCAGCCAAATTAAGTGTAACTCAGGTTTCCCTCACGGTCAAGGATATCAATTACTCATTATATTTTGTGGATACAAATCAAAACTCTCACACTCATCAAAGAATTTACAAACATAGAGCATGCACCTATAAGCTTGCCTTTATCATCCAATGCCCCTTTTTAGCTGATTTCCAAGAGTAAGCAGGTCTTTTCTAGGATTATAATAAGGTATCAGGCTAGGTAAGGAAGGAATTTGGGAAAAAGCGACTAAGTACTAGGATTTAACTCTCTCTTCCTTTGAATTCTTCCTACCAAGGCCATTGCTTTGCTAGCTCACTTACCCTTTTCTCGTTCATTCATGCTTTACCATAATAACCCCTTTTTCTTTTATTATTATTATTATTTCATATATATACACACACAAGCATCAGCCACCCTTAACTTATGCTAATGCAATAAGTCAAGGTGCACATTGTCTTGAATAGACCAGGGCCAAATGCTCTAATTTGAATTCTAGACCAACTTTCTATTAGGCAGCTAACAGGCCTACAATAGCCACCCTCAACTCAGGTGTTTTGCTTAAGTATAGGTACACATTGCCCACTATTGGGCCAAGGCCAGAGCTAGGTGTTAACAACTTAAAGAGAGTTAACTAGAATGCTTGGTGATGAATAAAAATTAACAAAGTCTCAAAGAAGGGTTCGAAAATGAAAAATTCTTCTTGGTAGGGTTAATTACTTTGGCTTAGTGGACTAAAAGTACAAGGTGGCTTGCCATCATTTCTTATTTCATCAACTACAAAACAACATCAATTGAACCAGGCAAGTTCTAGGCACTACACTATGAAAGAACTAATACAAATACTCGCTCGCACATAGGCAACTGAGTCAAACTCATTCTACTATTCTTAATATTTGCATCATATGTCATATATATTTACAAGTTAATTCTAACTACAGATTCACTAACAGTTGATCACATATCCTAGGAGACAAAAGTAAAAAGTCATATGGACATAGTCATAGCTTAATGCCAACATCATTCATCAACCATATTCACAACAAGGTGCTAACACAATAAAAACTTTTATTTCATGGACCAACATTAACAACATAACAAGACTTAAGAAAAAGAAAGATGCAAACCTAAAGTTAATCCTAGACATGTCAATTCTACTAGATAGAACATAGAGGGAAAAGAACTTCAACAACACAACCCCCTCTAGTACAAGCACATCCCCCACAAAAAATAATGTTTTGTCCTCAATGCATATAATTTAAGTACAAAGGCGGGGAAATACTTATAATGCGTCTTATTCATCTGAGGTAATTGTGAAGTGTGGTGAGGAACCAGTGTCCTCACCTGCTGCAACATTGACCCCTATGGTAGTAGGGATACTCAAAATCTCACCCTCCAAAATCAGAGGAATTATCTCTCGAACTGAGTCCGAACTTTGTCCCCTTGCTGGGACGGCACTAGTAGAAACTCCTGCTGCTTCATCTTATGCTTTCTTCTGTATCTTCTCTTCATCTTTGGCTGTATTTTCAGTCCTGTACACTTCACAAACACATAAAAAATACACTAACACATCAACTAAACACTTCTATGGTTACAACAACACTTCATGGGTTAGCTCTCATTAGCGCCTGATTTAACGTCGTGACATGACTCGATCATCTTGACTACTCAGAATTCATCAAGATACCTTGTTGATATCTCTTTATATCACTTGTTGGATCAAGAAAATGCTTTATTTCTAGTCCAGCCACTTTGAAGGTACTCACATCTTTTCTTGCAAGTTCAACCACACCAGCCATGGTCTCCACAGCAGACCTATCCTTAACTGGTACATCTCTCTCATCTCCGTAGAATACATCAACAATCAAGAAGACACTCATCTCCTTTTGTTGTATCGTAGACTGACATACTTTAAAAATAACTTCTTTCTTATTGAGCTTAAATTTTAGCTCATTCAGCTCCATATCAACTAACACTCTCCTAGTTTCTAAGAATGGCCTGCCCAAAATTATGGGTACTTTGAAGTCCACTTCGCAATCAAGAATTACAAAGTTAGCATAAAATATAAAATCGGCAACCTTTACAAGTACATCATGTAGAATCCCAATCGGCCTTTTCACTGATCTATCTGCCATTAGAAGCCGCATATTGTTGGGCGTAGGATCTCCCAAACCCAGTTTCTTGAAAACCTCCAATGGCATAAGATTTATACTTGCCCCAAGATCACAAAGGGCCCTTTCAAAATTTAGCGATCCAATCATGCATGGGATAGTAAATGCTCTCGAATCAGCTTTTTTTGCACAATAGATCTTGTAGCAATAGCGCTACAATGATGAAGATTTTCTACCATTTCATAACTCACAGTATTTTTATTTTTCAATAGGTCATTCATAAACTTGCATATCCAGGCATTTGTTCCAGTGCTTCAACTACGGGCACATTCACTGTCAACTGCTTCAACATATCCATGAATTTGCTAAACTTACCATTATCTACTTTCTTTTTTAATCATTATGGAAATGGAGGTGGTGGCCTTGGGATTTCAACTAGAGCAACTTTTACCTTCTTTCTTATGCCTTGCTCTACATCATTAATATGCTTTAGCTTAGATGGTTGTTTGACTTCTGAACCTCCCAACTCACTCCTAGTGGTGATAGCCATACACGATCTGCTAGTCCTCAGATTTTGAACTATATCACTTGGTAGAGTCTCACTCTTTCTTTGGTTAAATATTGTGGATAATTAGCTCATCTGCTGCTCCAGTTGTTTGATAGCAGTGGAGTACAAATTTACTAATTGACTCATAGAAGATAAGTCACTCTTCCTCGTCGTCACCCCAGTATTTATTGCCTCAACTCCCTTCAATAGTTTCTCTATCATGTCCTCCATTGACATTTTGCCTGAACTGGTGGTAGCATTATCACGACTTCCAGGAGGTACATATAGTCCACTCCTGTCATTATTATTATTCCAACTCCCTTGGTCCCTATCTTTATAACCAACATTTTCATAATAGTTTTGACCTTGGTTCCCTTGTCTATTGCCATGAAAACCCCCCTTATTATTTAGATAGTTTGCCTCTTCTTCCGAATCAGAGACAGCTCTGCCTTGGGATTCTACATCTTTTACTTTCTCAGTCTTTCCAAATAATAAATGCTTGGTCAACAAATCTATTTGCATCTTCAAGTATGCTATTTCCTAGTCACGTTCCTCCTCCTTCTTGTATTGCTCTATAGTCATACCACCAGACACAGTAGGGCTTGCTACCATAGAATTCATGGTATGCCAAGATCTACTTTGTTTGGTCATCCAATCAAGCATCTCTGAGGCCTCTGGAAAAGTAAGATCCACAAACGATCCTCCTGCAATATTATCCACAACTGGCTTCATAATAGAGTTTAAAGCCCGATAAGGAGTCTCCATCAAATGAATATCTATCATATTATGGTTCAGGCATTACATTAGCTTCTTTTTAAACCTCTCCCAGGTCTCATGAAGAGCTTCAGTGGGGAGATGTCGGAAGTTACTGATTTCATCCCTCAACTGTAACTTGGAAGGTGGAAAGAACCTTTCTAGGAAAGCCTATTTCAATTGCCTCTAGTTGGTTTTAAAATCGGGAGCCAGTCCATTGAGCCATAGTATTGCCTCTCTAGACAAAGACAATGGAAACAAGCGTAGTCAGATAACATTCTGTCCCACTCCTAGGTTATCAAAGGATTTGCAAATAGTGACAAAGTTCACTAAATGCATATTAGGATCATCCCCTGGGAGTCCACCAAACAACCCCTTTAGATAGAGGAGTTGAATCATCGTTCTTGTAACATTAAACTTAGCTCCTGGTGCTAGAAGTTGAGGAATAATAGCTCCATTAGTACCTGCTCCATCCATTCCATCCACATCATTATTAAGATCAAATTACACAGACTGAAAATCTTGCCTTGCTCTAAAAGAATGATTTCTGTTTACATTCTGGTTCACCGGTGCAGCTACGTTCTCTGCACGCCTTGGGTTAGTAGGATCTAACAAGTCCTCATCCCCCAAATTATCATCATTAGGATGACTTACGGGTTGACCATTATTCTATTGATTAATCTGAACTCTAGCCATGACGGCTAGTCTTTCAGCTTCCTGAGGGTCCGTCATTCTACCAATTAACTACGATTTCGGATGTACTGGTAGTAACAGTGCACCTAATTTTTGTGTACTTGGAATACACAAAAACTGCCCTGCATATACCAAAAACAACAAACAAAGGTAAAATTTGGGAAACTTTACCGAAGGTCAATTAACAAACACAAACTTAAGTGACAACCGTATTCCCCAACAACGATGCCAGAATTTGATATGCCCAAATTACAACTCTCATTAGAAAGTGTAAGCAGTCGTTGTCAAATATAGAACCCAACTGGGTTGGGTGTCAAATCCCACAGGGAATACTGTGTTCACTAAGTATTGTGGTTGTTATTAGACTGTTGATCGAAAGTTCCATAATAAAGTGGGGTTTTGATTTATCAATTGTATTCAAATGTTTGTCATAGAAAGTAATCCAACTGTAGATTGTATTGCAAATAGTAATTCAGTAAGAGTAGTCAAACAAGAGTTATGATTACCAAGATGCTTAAGCAGCTAGGGTTGTGAACTATTTTGAATTCCCAATGAACAATTATAATTACAAGAGTAATTGAATTCCCCGGTTTACCTATTGGTTTCTCAACCTAAATGAGTAGCTTATCCCTTAATTCTTTCAAACATAAGGAACATATTATTTATTCAACTATATTATCACATGGGTTGATCCAGTTAAGCCATCTACCCTCTATCCAAAGGTTAAAGCCTTTAGATTTATATAAACCCTATCTTTTTCCAACAAACACTTTTCTATTCGAACAAGCGATGTTCTTGGGCTCACTTTTCAAGTTTGCAACCAAGAAAAGTCATTAAACAGAAAAAGGGTTTATGCAATATCAATTAATCATGGGAGTCTACTAGATTCACAATCCCTAATCAGCTATTCACATCAAGGCTCCCATAACCCTAGTTATGGGAGCTTAGCCACACATCTCTATCACAGAAAGAGAAGAGATCATTGTGTTCTTCATAAAGTAATTCAAAATTTACTTACAAAAATCACAATTTTTGTTCTTCAATCTTAAATAGAGAAAATGATAATAAAATCTAGATCCATAATTCTAGACTGAATCTCCGAGAAAAATTGCGTACAATACGTTTCAAGTATTGAAAAAACACTAATAAAGGATAAAAAGATAGATGGCTCATAAAACCTAAAACTGGTATTTATATGTTCCCAGGTAAAAAGGATTTAAAATTTGAATTTAGAAAAATCGTGTCCAAATTAATGGCCTAATTGGTGATCTATTAGAATTCTGGCGGTCCACCACATGGGCCGTCGCTGAGTGTTTCAGGATGCCAGGTTCTTTTTACCACTGACGGCCAAATTGGTGGTCTGTTGCAAGACTGGTGGTCCACCATTTCGACCGTCACTGAGTCTTCTGAAATCCTGGATTCTGTTTTGGCCTGGCGGTAAAGTTGGTGGTCCGTCGAAAGACTGGTGGTCCACCATTTTGACCGTCAGTGGTGCTTTTCTGCTACTTTTCTGAGTCTTCTTCTTCATCTAGCTCCTTACCCTGAAACACTAAAATTCAGCATTAAATACAACCTTGGTTACTTGAAAACATATAATTTTTCCAAGAAAAAAATGCAAAATATTCCGTCAAAAGCCAGAACATCATCAGCTCTTCTATTGGTGGGATACTAAAATCTTCAAAATCATCATTGATTGGTGCAACAACATTATTCTGTGTGCTTGTAGCTTTCTTGCAGGTACTATAGGTACAACTAAAGCTCCTAAATTAATGTAATCAATACTCAATGAATCAAGAAAGTCAAATTCAGCTAATTTATGTGGTATAGAAGATATGTTGTTCTACACATACTGCAACAAAAAAACATATTACATTAATGAAATATCAACTCAACAATTGTATCACCACACACACAAAAAGTTAAATGGAAATTATTAATAATATACATAAAAATTTACATAAAAAATTATATAATTATATCACCTCACTAAACATACCAAACATCAGATCCTCATATCTTGGATTGGGCTAACTACCAATCAATTCAATAATCTAGGGATTATATTGTTCTTCTGAATGACCAACTCTTTAGGAATTTCAGAATGATATTTATACTACCAAATTTGAATTTCATATGGCATGCCATTTAATCTGTAGTATTGCTTAGCTTGGTTCATGGTTGCTGAATATTTCAATAAGAAATGAAAAAGTCAACTTTCCCATGAAATCAATTGTAACTTCCATCCTCAATCATGTGAAAATCTCTCGCTAGAATATTGGCAGTGCCCAGTTGAAAGAAAATGAATGCGTGAATGAAGTATAAGACCCCAATTTTGACCCCATCTTAAATATTGTTGTCTTATACTTTCTGTTTTCAAAGATCTTAACCAATTCACGTTTCTTCATATTTGCGAAGCTTTTTAGGGAATACTTACTTTGGAGTCTACAAGGAGGATGCTTAGAGTGGTTGAAATCGTCTTCGTTATCGATAAAATTTAATTCGATGACGAGCAAACTCATAAACTGAAAATCTGAGGATGGTAATGTTAACATATATCCTTATCTGGCCAAGATAATTATGTTTTATCTCTAAGGTCATTAGGCACTTAGCAACTAATCCTTCAAAGTTGCATTTGGGTATTCTGAGATATGATCCAAAATAGGTATGACAGAATATTCTAAATTATTCTTCCTTCAAATTTGTCTTGAGTTTTAAAACAATTTTACGATTATGTATGCTATAGTACCTTAAATTATTTGAAGACCATTTTTTGACAACCAAGTTAATGTTCTGTATAATTAGTAGATTAAACAAGTCGGACACATAACATTACATTATACTCTTTATGTATCACATGTAAAAAAACAAATGTATCAAATACATTTATCAAAATGTATAAAAAATATGTATAATGAGTTACCACATGACAGTTAAAATCTAATATCAAAATGTTACAAATCTATCAAATATCCAAATCATGAATTCACATAACATACTTGAAAATGAATCAAATGCAAAACTATGAAGGATAAATTATCAAAAACACTTAAATAGAAATAATAGTATCCACATCAAAAATATATCAAAAGTATCATCAGCTAACAAAAGTATCAAATGTATTGAAACTAAGCAAAATAAATGTGTTTTGAAATTAAGAGAAAGTCTTTCTTAAAATCTACTGCAATATTTCACTTACCTTTCGAAAAAAAAATCACCAAATTGACTTGAATGGCATTTTGCACTAGATGGAGGATGAAAATAAAAGATTGAAATCCAAAATTGGAGAGAAGTTTGGGATGAAATATTTTAAAAATAAAATTGAAGAGATTTGGGGTTGAAAAATAGAACGTGCGATCTTAGGATGGGGTAAATATGAAAAAAAAGGAATATTATGAAAACCTTTTGTCAGGTGGTTAGGCGGTTGGGCTATTTTTTACACCGCTATATTATTAATGATTAAATAAAAATAAAAATAAATATAGATATACTATAATATACCCGTCCATAGCACAGCAACGAAACCGTAGAGCAAAAAGGTTCCTCCAATTCATCAAAACCTTAAAAGTGTTTCAATGGAATGCAAAAGCGGCGCAGTGCTGTCTTTGTCGAGTAAAATGGTTGAATATTATTGTATAGATTTAGATTGCTTGCCGAAGAGAGTCTCCGATTATCCAATTCACCACTGAAATATTTCCAGGTTGTACCGCTGCTGATACATGTATCTACTGCATCGGAGGATTTAAGGAGAGTAGCATCGTTGGTAGGACCTTACATATGTATAAGTATAGTAATACAACTGAATCTACTCCGACTTGGACTGCCATGGAACCTGACAGGAATCTTCCATTGCTCCATCCGTTTGTGTTTGCCTTTGGTAGGAAGATCTATGTTATCTGTGGCCATGAGCCTGTAATCTACATTAATCATGAGGATAACACCGATTTGACATATCCGGGTGAATATTATCATCTCGAGACTCCAAAACATAGAATTACATACCTAAACTGGAGGAGATGTATGGTGTTTGTAATGATTATACTATTATCGTTGCCCATGTGATGGATGATAAAACAAGGATACTCTTTTATGATGGGATTACTTTCCTATTTTACAACCTCGTTGAAAATGCATGGGACCTTGTGCATTTTATAAAGCCTGTGGTATGTGACTCAACTTTATATTGGTTCCACATTGACATGTGCTTATATGGGTTTGATTATAGTCGAAAAAGATGGTTTCAATCCAATAGTCTTCAACAAAAACTACGGAAGCCAGTTCCCCCGTGTGATTGCCTATATATTCTGCCACGTTTGTTATACATCAATAATCAAATGTTTGTAGCCATCTTTACCTCCCTGAAACTGGCACTGAAACATTTGAATCGGCAATCATTAAAGTTAAGAGGAACACACACTCAGGCTCTATAAAGGTGTCTCTGAAATCCTTCCAATGTATTGCTGTTAATACTTCTCACACCATGATGTCGGGATCACGATGTGAGCATTCATGCCCTTTGTCATCTGAATTGGTTTCTTCTTTGGAGTAATCTGCAATTATCATGGTTGTCTAGCTATCTGTCTGCCACTGCTCGTTTATATACTGTAATACTTGTACAAGAAGGGTTTCCATTATTTATTATCGCCCGCTTTCAAATGTTGTTTAATTTGATCTGATACACTTGCTGATTTTTGTAATGTGCTTCATGTTTTTCTATTCGTCAAGCTCTCTGTCTGCCACTACTCATTTATGTACTGTAATACTTGTACAAGAGCGGTTTCTATTATTTATTATCGCCCATTTCAAATGTTGGTTAATTTGATCTGATGCACTTGCTGATTTTTGTAATGTGTTTCATCTTTTGCTGTTCGTCTAGCTCTCTGTCTATAACTTCTCATTTATATACTGTAATACTTGTACAAGAATGGTTTCCATTATTTATTATCGTCCTCTTTTAGATGTTGGTTAATTTGATCTGATACACTTGCTGATTTTTTTAATGTGTTTCATCTTTTGCTGTTCTTTTAGACTTCCTCTTTGTTTCTATTTTTTAAATGACCCTTTGAAATAAATAACGTTTGAAATACATCAATATTTGTATATATTTAAGAAAAGTTCCTTCAACATCAATGTTCATTGTTCTCTCTGACTTTGAGTTGGAAGCAATTTGTTTAGCAGTTGTGAAGTTAAATATTAGCTCCATTTCTCATATTATTGGGAGTACCATTGTGATACACTTAAGGATTTTCTTGTTGTAGAGATGCAAGTTCTGAGGAGAAAGACGTAGAGAAGAAGGGACAATGGAGACTTCCAACCTATTTCACAGCCATTGGCGTGATTGGAGCAGTGGCTTTTGTTGCTGTTGCTTATGGATTTTACAAGAAGGCACACTGAAATGTCATCACAAAAATGTATGCATGTAGAGGTTCTTTCTAGAGAGTAATGATGTAACTCTAGACCATGAAATTTGATATGTGTCAGGTGTCAATTTTTCTGACGGAGCAAAACATACATGCAGCATTTTTCAATTTGTGGAGATGAACTCCTCTTGTTCTCTTCTGGTGAGCACCATTAAAGGGCCACTTAGTTACACAACTTTACTTGCTACAGGAAACTACTTCGAAGTGCATTCATTTTAAATGTTGGGTATATATTTGATTTAGCAGTTTTGTGTTATCCTGCTGTTTCATCTGAACTTGCGCTCAAGATGTTTGTACCTGAAGTCTTCTTATTTATAGTTTGTTAAGTATCATTTATGCTGCATATCTCTGACCTTTCTTTTATTGTTGCCCAAACTTTGTTGTAGGTTGATGTTGACCAATTTAACGTGTACGAGCTCTGTACTTCAGCTGCATGCATCTCCTGCTACAATGTGATGGACTGCATCAACTTCCCCTATTGCTGTAACACCTGCAATTTTTTCGACCTAGAAATCGAAGCGTCGTTCCTATGTGTATTGATCCGAACTAGATGACTCTTTTTTAATATATGTGTGGTGATAAATCCTGCAGTGTGGGAATACCTTTGGATACGAATTGAGGTCACAAAAATCCCCTAACTCAAAAACGAGTCAAAAATAATTCCATCGAGCACGTTTTAGTCGACACTTTAACTTGGGTTAACTTTCGTCGAGCATAACTTCTGTTATATAATGAACTGGGTGTCCTATATATCAAATGAAAGGCCTTTGAGTCCCCTTTCCAACGTAATTGATTTCATCAAAATCCAACATCGGAGTAAAAAGTTATACCCAATTTACTTCAGCATGTCAGTCTGTCAAACTGAGGGACTGCTGCAGCGTTTTTGATTTCCTTAGGGGTATTTTGGTATTTTTCGTCATCCCAAACTTCTTCCACACGATTTAAATCATCCAAAACTCTCTATAATTCATTTTTTTTATCAGTTTTAATCTCTCAATTCCTCTCCTCTCTCAAGAGTAAAATGAAAACTAGGCTTTCTTTCAAGATCAAGAATCAATCTCGTAAGTCTAACATTTCCAAGGAACAAATCAAGATTCGAGTTCTACTCTTCAAACCTTGTAATCTAAGGTACGTAGGGTTTTCCTAAATCTACATGGGCATGGTAAATTCTTATTAATCATGTTAAAGGTTTAGAAATTATGAATTTACAAAAAAAAAGGGGGGGGGGTGGGGTTGGATTTATAATTAGATTCATGCTTTTAAAGTTTTTGATGATATTAATTTGGTCTTGAGGCCTTTCCCCCAAATCTGATTTATAACCATGTTTAAGTAGATAGATGTAGAGTTTGATGAGTTTGAATTATGAATTGAGAGCATGAACTATTTGAAATCCCTCTCTTATTTACAAGTCTTTTAACTTCGTAAGATATGATGTGTTCGAAATGTGATATTGAAAATATAATTTAATATAAAAGCCTTGACTTTGTTTAGGACTTGATTATGATTTTTGAATTGATGAGAGAGGGTTTTACATGTTGGTAAGTGCTGAATATATATATATATATATATGGAAAAAATTCATGGGTTGTTGAAACTCATGACCACCACATGTTTGTTGAAATGATTAAAAAGAATGACCTTTGCGTAATTTGATAAATATTTGGAAGAATGAATCTTTTGGAATTGTTTGAAGTATGGTGGTCTAACCTTTGTATTTTGAAAGAGAAAGTTGTAAAGGATATTTTATGGCTCAGAATTATGACTTACAATTCTTGGTATGCCGATACCAAATCAGATAAAGTCATGATAAAACTCAGAACAGGATACAGATTTCATTTTAGATTTCAGATTTTGAATTTAAAAAGATGCATGTTTAGAATGGGTTAAAAATTGGGCACTAAGAGAGTTAGGTGGTTACCCGAAGAAGGCAAGAGTCATATGATTCATTGCTCGAAACCATGTTTTGCCGATATGGGTATATTATTATACGCTGGCCTAGTGCCCTGGGGCGTATCAGATTCAGATACTTCAACCATTGCGGCAAACTTGGGTTGGGGGCTTGACCGTCGAGTTAATGACGGATCCCATATTGACCGTGGAAAACTTTCAGATATGTAGGGTGTACTACTTACCTCATAAGTAAAAAAGAATAAAGAATGGTTATACATCTTCAGATTTGCATTGAACGATTATTTTAAGTTGCCCATGTATTTTAAATTATTTCTTGCCAGTACATCTATATTGACCCTCCCTCAATCTCAAGATCTGAAGCACAGTCTCGGGGTCCAGTTCAGAAATAGGTTTGAGTGCGTCAGAAGTTTCAATTGGTGAGCCTCCCTTACTTTGGAAGGCCTGTATTAGAACTTGTTATTGTTATTTTATTTTGATTCATGGTTCGACTGGGGGCTTATTCTAGATTTCAGACAAATGTCATTTTCAGTTGTTAGAGATTTCACAGACTGATGTTAGACGTTATTTAGAGGTTTATGTTTTCCATTCGAGATTGTTCAATTGAATTATGATATCGACCATAATTTTGTTTTGTTTTGTATTTCTGCAGTTCCTCTTTGTAAATGAATGGCGTATATGATTTCATGTTAGAAGGGCTCTCGGGCCTTCATGGTTTGAGATCCCCGTCACGGCCAGGGCCCCAGCTCAGATCGTGAAAATTGCCTATCAATATACATTTCTCTGACATTTCATTTTGCGTTGCTGGTGCTTTGTTTAGGTTGATGTTATTTTTTAACTTATTGTTGTACCAACTTGGTAGGGCAACTGGTATAATGTAATGGACATGTTAATATGCCAAACTATGTTTTGTGTTGATGACTTGGAAGTATTATATTTATGCTCAGTGATTGTAGTGTTTTGACACCTTACCGGTCCTCTCTGTTTATGTTTATGTTCTGCTGAGCATTTTCCTGGTAATATTTCTGGTCTCTGGTGACCATACTGGGAAACTTTTGCTATATCTGGGGCAATCCATTTGACTAAAACCTCTATTTTTCTTATGTGCAACTTTGATATGCAAAAACTTAAAAACTGGGAATTTGAGTTTAATAAATTGATCTATCTGTCTTCTTCTGCTTTGTCTTGCCATTCCATTCCATGGACTCTTTTTTTGTTTGGAATAACAATTGATGAATTGTTAAGAATTCGTGCCCTACTGATTATCTTATTTTTGCCTAACTGTTGCTTATCGATTGAACGAATTGCCTAACGTATTCCACTGACGTGTTCCAAGGAAGCAGTAAAATGGAAAGTAAAGAACACAATGATTTTTACATGGAAAACACCCGGCTCAAAAAGGTGTAAAAAACCACGACCTGTACCTCTACAGTATTTAACCCCAACTTCACTAAATAACTCTGAGCCTCAACAACAAATGATTACAAAAACTCTTTTAACCAACAAATAGGAATTATAAACTATAATCCCTATAACTCAATAACTAGGAATTATAAACTCTAATTCCTAACTACACCACACCTCCCAAGGTATGCTTTCCCAAATTCTCGGAGTTTTCCCCAACTCAAAGACTAGCTCCTAATTCAGTTTATAACACACTGAAACTAATATTACATCAATAGTTCAAACACAATGAACAACTCTAAAAATCAACGCTAAAACTCTTAGCTGGATTCTATACTTAGGACCAGGTTCTTCAATGTGTTTCTTTAGTGATTGAGTAGCACTTCATGAAGTCAATATGTTGATTGTGCTTTTCTTCTTTGTAAGTGCGTGAATTATTCTGACTGGTGCATCTTCTATTTAAGCACAGCTCTTCAAAGAGTCATTCTTTATTTCAAATTCCTCCTTTAATTAGAACTCTCATTGCATAGAGTTCTACTTAAGTGAGACTCTTTCTTTAATTCCAACTCTTGTTTTCTTAGTGTTGTAGTAAAACTCCAACTCTTTTAAATCAGCACATTTTTATTTATTAGAATCTTTCTCCTCTCACACATAGGACTCTTCAAGATATACTCAGAAGTGAAACTCCTTCTTCACGTAAGACTCCTTTTTCAACTCAAATTGCTTTCCCTTATCATTAAGTGTTTGAATCAAATTCAACTTGTTATATTCCCCACATGATCAGTAGCTTGAGTATATCAGAAGTAGGCTTGCTTATTCATTCTTGTCTAAAAACAATCTTATCTGCATCTATCAGTGAAACTGGAAATCTACTTTCCTATACGTGGACCAACTCAAGTAACATATTTCATTCATGTGTCAGTTTGTCAATCATCAAAACTACATATTAATATGAATGATTCTATTTCTCTCTTAATGCTTTTTGCCTCTTTCTTTTTGATTCTTCTCCATACTTCCTTTCTCCGTTTTCTCATTTCTTCCCCTCGTCTTTCCTCTCTTTGTTTTGTACTACATTAGAGTTGCACCTCTAAATCTTTGGTGGTCAGTGGTACTTGGCTCAAATTTTAGAGGGGATTGATATGTTTCTGGATCAAGAGTGACTAGTTCTGATTAAGTTTGAACCATCAGACTAATAATCAAGATTTTATGCAATATATACTCACATTGTTGATGGAAATCGTATTGATATTCTTGTTTAATATGCTAAAATTAAGGATAGGGGAAACATCATTTCATTAATGCTACTTTTGTAATGAAAGTGAATGGAGAATGAAGCCATTGTACATCACAGACTTATCGCACCATGACCATTTGTTGGACGGAAAGCTTATAGCAGATGGGAACAAATCTCCTAGAGTGTTTTGCCTCCATTTCATTTGAACATGATACAAAGTACAATGAAGGACGTGAGTAATAACTGATGCAGCTATTGCCAAGGGATATCACTTTACCAGTTTACCTTGTTAATATGAATCATCAGCGATTTGCATAAACTCAACTTGGGCAAAAGTTCAAAAAATAAAATAAAATTATGTTCTTTTCCAGTGTCAGTGTGAAGACTATACATAAGATATCAAAGCCCGACAGAACTTACATATATATAATATACTCCTATTAGATAGTGAATCAAAGATCGATAGCTTAATTAATTAATTATTGGTAACTCATCTTGCCCATTAAATTTTCTTCTCATGTTGTAGGGCATCAATAATGGAGTTCATAAAAGAAAGGAGAACAAAGTGAGGTAAGGTACTCCATCCACATGCTGCAAAAAGGAGAGAAAGGAGAAAAATCAGGTGTCCTACATTTAGTTTTTTCCCCTCAGAGAGCTAAGACACCCCAAAACCTCCCCTGACTCATGTAAATCCTGCACAGAGTATACGGAGATCTTCCCCATATTTATCTTTAGTCCTAAAAAAACTTGTTCAAGTAATATTAAGATTACTCTCAAGTATCTTCATTGTTATTCTTTTGCCCACAAAATAAAAGAGTGTCATCCGCATGAAGAATGTGATAAAAAACTTTTGGCCCATTCATCTCCATGATTGAAAAACTTATGGATATAACACTGTACCCAAAGCACTTGAAGGTTTTTGAGAACCTGCAAGATAGGCCCCGTGGAAAGTTGTTTTTTGTGTTTTTGATCAACAACAGATTTTCATTTCATAACCAAAAAAGTCTTTACAAAATGAAGCAGTATAGGACTAACTTCCCTCTCATACTACTCTCTAACTATCAACTACGCATACATACATACAAGGGCAAATTAATTAATGGTGACAAAGAAGTTTCAAAATTAAAAAAGAGTGACACAAGTCTTAAATATTGAGTAGACGTGACAATTTTAAGATTAGTGTTAGTGACACTAAATTTAAAATCCTCAAGTTTTATCATTTACACAAAGATCCCCACATCATATTTACACAAAGATCCCTACACCATCACCACCACTCCTCCACATCCTTTTTGTTGCCGTCACCGCCACCTACTCTTCCTCCACTATCACTACAATTGTCACCTCTTTCTGGTTCACCATTATTTCCTTTCTCAGCATAATTATCGCCTATTTTTCTTCTTTTTCCTCTACTACCGTCGCTATCAATACCGCAATAAATGTCATCTTCTTATTCAGCGTCACCACCAGCACCACCACTTTTTTTTATCATAAATATCACTTTTTCATGGGCTCCTCTTCTAACCATATTTTTTTCAGAAATTAAGTCTGTATCAAAGTTACTGCAACAACAGTTGAAGTTGCTGCAGCAACTTCGATAATTGTTGTAACACAACAACTAATAGTAGTTATTGTAGCAATTACCATAATTTTTGTAGCAATTATGGTAGTTGCTAAAGCAACTCTCGTAGTTGTTAAATTTGCTGGATTATTTCTTCATTCATTTTTAAAAGAAATTAAAAAAAAAAATTAAAACTTCTTAATTTTTTTAAAAAGGGGAAAAAGAACGAAATAAAAAGAGAAAGAAAAAAAAAGAAAGAAGATGGAAGAAAAGGAAAATTTAAAGAGAGAGAAATAAGAAGAAGATGACGGGGAGAAAGAAATTCAGAGAGAGAAAGGAAAAAAAAAGATTGAAAGATAAGAAAAGGGGGGAATTCTAAAATTTGAAATTTGGAGTTGGAGGACTTTTTAAAAAATTTAAAAGTTTTTAAAAATTACACTTTACATCCCAATTAATTTAATAAGAATTTAAATGAAGCTTTGACCTTAGCTGGTCAAAGTTGTCACTTTTTTTTACACACAGGTCAAAGTTGTCAATTTAAAGACTTTTGTGTTACCTCACACCTAATTTTCTCTACATACAAGATAATAGTCTATTCTACAACATTTATAAACACTCATACGTGCTAAGGATAAGCCTGCAACTATTGGAGCATTACCAACCACTTAGCCTTCTGATATCCTCTGATGTGCATGTGCATGACAATTTCCTTCAAGATCCTATCAACAAAAAAACTTCCTCTTTGGAACCTCCATCTATTAACTCTCCTTCCATATGGCATAGATTACCATAATAAACACACTAGTGACTATCTACGATTGTAACTTTCTTCTTTACCAAGACACCTGACCATGTAATCTTTGTACTCCAATTTTGAATAATTCTGTGAAATCCCATCTGTTTGCATAATCTGCTCATAGTTTATTAGTCATCTGACAACCAAAGAACAAATGCTCAAAATTATTTATCTCTACCATAAAAAATACAGTCAGGAATTATGTGAATGCTACATTTTTTTAGCCTCTCCATTGTTGCTAACCTCCTCTGCACAGCCAACAAAAAAATAAATTCAGGATGTACTCCATGCTGCAAAGTGCAAACCAATAACATTCCAAGCAACCTTTGGGAATGAGAGAATAAGATGGGTGTACCTTTTCTATTAGAGTATATTTCTCTCTTCTGGACCTTACCAAACTCTGTAAGCAATGCATGCTGCCCATTTTGACCCCTTACCCCAAATTCTCTTGATTCTAGCAACTTTCTCACTAACCAAAATGAAAATTTTAGAATGATCAGTGTTTCAATAGTTGAAACACAAATCTATTAGATTCAAGAAGGCGTAAGATGCAATTTTTCTCTTACAAACCCCAACAAGATTTCTCAACTAAGGAACAGTCAGACTATGCAAACATATGTAGTCTGTAGGGTACTTCTCCAAATGACATGTTGATAATCCATTCTATGTCATCACAATGCTTGATCTCGCAGCTCAAGCCTCTTTAAGTATCTTGTAACTAAAAATTATAAATATGTAGAATTTGACTGTATTAAGAGTACAGAGTACTAGCAGCCTTATTTGTTCACTAAGTCAGTTATGAACAAGTTGTTAGTTATAACTAACTAGTGGATAGTAAATTTTGTTAGTTAGTTATGATACTTGATCCTATTAGCAGTCTATAAATACTTGCTACATGAGAGATTATAATTAACCAATAGAGTAGAATTTAATACTCTTTCTCTGTGAACTCTTCTCTTCTTTATCTTCATCATCTATTTCTCTTCCTCTTGCTTACCTTCTTCTTCTTTTTCTTTTTTTTTCTCTTGCATTAAACTTAAACATAGTGATCTACTCTAAGAATAACCACATAGTATCAGAACCACAAATCTAGAAGAATTAATAGCTAAGTAGTGATCGTCTGCTTGGGATATCAAGTTGTTATATGTTCTTGACTGATCTTAAGTCAAGAGTTGTTAATAGTTGTCTGGTAATCTGTAAAGTGTGGAAGGCTTCATCCCTTATTTGCTAATAACTAAGATCAGAAATGGCGAACATTGAGAATGATGCCATAAATAGGACCCAAAACATAACAAACGACTATAACTAGCCCCTACTTCTTGGCCCAACTGGTCAGAGTGTCATTCAAATTATTTCATTCCAGTTAGTAGCTATGGAAAACTATTCCATTTGGTTTTGTTCCATGAGAGTTGCATTACTAGGAAAAAAGAAGTTGGTCCTAGTCGATGGTACGTGTACTAAAGATAAATCCCCTGTGGAGTTAGGTAGCCAATGGTAAATGGTTAATGCAGTCGTGTTGTCTTGGATTATAGATTCTATGTTGAAAAATTTACTTGGTGGAATTATGTATGCATCTGTTGCTATAGTGGTATGGGATGATCTACATGAAAGGTTTCATAAAATAGATGGTTCTTGAAAATTCAATTTACATAAGGAGATTACAACTTGCAAGCTGAAGGATTTGTAGGAAGAATTTGATTCGATTATCCCTGTACCTAGTTGTGATTGTGACAAATCAAGAGATTTTGTGTCACATCTACAAAAGTTGAAGTTGTTTCAGTTCTTGATGGGTCTAAATGATGTGTATATTCAAGCAAGAAATCAGATCCTGCTTATGAGTCCTATGCCTATAGTTAATCAGGCTTATGCCATAATCTTGAATGATTAGACTCACAAATTAGTGGTTAATACTGCAGAAATTCTGGGTGCTAATCTAATGATACATTTACAAGGTGGTGATGTTTCTATGAATTCCAAAAATGTAGGTGCAACTAATTAGTTCTAGAGGTTTAAAAAGAACTACAATGTGCAATATAAATTTTGTAAAATGAAGGGGCACACTAAGGATAGTTGCTGGAAGATCATTGGGTATCTACCAGAATTCAAAAATAGGAAGAAGCCTAAAATGGAAGGTGGTGCTACGTATAATGTTGTACTAGATCAAGATAACTTCCCAGGTCCAGGAAATTATGTTCAGACTGGATATAATGGAATAAGTAATCAAGGTATAGGCTATTGCTCCTAGTTACTTATCCCAGGGGGTTGTTCAGATTCAAGAATACACATGTCTCAGATAAATCAGGTGGGAACCGGAGCTTTCACTAAAGAACAATATGAATAGATAGTGCAGTTGATCAATCAGAACAAAGAAGCATCAACTGGTTTTGAGTCAGCTAGTGCAGCAGGTATTAATGCCTTAGTATCTTCTAAAGAACATGAATGGATAATAGACACAGGTGCCACAAATCATATGGTATCTGATGTAAGTTTACTAGATGGAAAGTCTATAATGAGACCTGGTATGCCTAAACAAGTATATCTTCCAAATGGCGATACAACTTTAGTTAAACATGTGGGAACTTATTCTTTGGCAAAAGAGAATGTCATCTTAAATATGTATCACTTGACTGAGCTTCAATTCAACTTACTATCAGTTCCTAAAGTGACAAAAGAGTAGCAGTGCTCAATGAACTTTTATCCTAATTTTTGTGTCTTCTAGGATCTTTCTACAGGAAAGGTGAGGGTGATTGGTAGATTAGAAGGAGGTTTATATCTACTCAGTGATCAAAGTGATAAAAGTGCAGTCAGGGAATCGGCAAGTGAACTAGCTGATGGATCGTGTATGACGAAAGATAGGCACAGTCAAACAACAGTGGATCTTTGGCATATGAGATTTGGTCATGTATCTTCTAGTGTATTTCAGATATTAGTGTCTGAGAAAACTCAAGTAATATTTGATAGAGTAAAGAATTTCACACCCTGTCCTAGTGCAAAATAACATAGATTGCCTTTTTTGAATAGCAGCATTAAGACTGTCAATTGTTTTGATATTGTGCACATGAACTTGTGGGGTCCTTACAAAATTTCCACTATGAATGAAAAAAGATTCTTCTTAACAATTGTGGATGATTTCTCAAGATTTACTTGGGTTTACTTGTTGAAGTTTAAGTCTGAAGTATATGTTAACATTCAACAGTTCATTGCTTATGTTAGAACTTAATTTGACAAAATTATTAAAGTAGTAAGGTCAGATAATAGGACTGAATTTGTTAATTTAGTATGTAATGATTTGTCTAAGGCTTCTAGTATCATACATCATACAAATTTTGCATACACACCTTAGTAAAATGGTGTGGCTGAGAGAAAGCATAAGAATATTTTTGAAGTCACCAGAGCATTAAGGTTTCAAGCAGGGATACCAATACATCTGTGGGGCTATTATGTGTTAGCTGTTGTGTATATCATAAATAGGCTTCCAAGTTCAGTGGAGTATCAAACACCTTATTCAAGTTTATATGGAAAGATACCTAGCTATAGTCACCTCAGAGTTATAGGGAGTCTATGCTATGCCATGGTATTGAATGAACATGATAAGTTGATGACTAAAGCCAAGTCTACTGTGTTATTGGGATATTTTGAGGTTCAGAAGAGGTATGTGTTGTATGATATAGTGGATAAAATGGTGTTTGTAAGTCGAGATGTTTCATTTAGGGAAGATATTTTCCCTTTCAAACAGAAGAGTACTCAAGTTGGTTCCCCTTTTCATGTGTTTCCTTTAGAATCTCCACAGACAGTTTGGTGTAATGACAACATACATATGCAAAATTAGAGTGCACTGGAATCTGCACAGCAAGTTGAGATAGTTATTCCACCACCTATACATGAAGAAGCAGTCCTACCACCTGCACAATTAGTGGTGCAAGAACCAAAAAGGTCAACCAGAGGTAGGAAATCTCCAGCATAGATGACAGATTTTATGTCTCTCAACATACACAAGGATGTTAATTATCCCATATCCAATCATATGTCATATGGTAGATTATCTAATAAGTACAAGGAATTTGTTGCATCTTCGTTAGCTATTACTAAACCTACTACATAGAAAGAAGCTTGTAAAGATCCTGGATGGATAGATGCTATGAAAAATGAGATTGAAGCCCTTAAATCTAACCATACTTGGGATGTAGTCACGCTACCTAAAGGAAAGAACCCTATAGGCTGCAGGTGGATCTATAAAATAAAGTATAAATCTTCAACAAAAATTGAAAATTTAAGGCTAGACTGGTAGCCAAAGGGTATAGTCAAAAAGAAGGTATTGATTACTGGGAAACTTTTTCACCTGTTGTCAAGGTGAAAACAGTGAGAACAGTGTTAGCAACTACAATAAGAAAGCACTGGTTTGTGCATCAGATAGATGTGTATAAAGCATTCTTGAATAGTGATCTTACGAATGAGATATACATGTAGATGCATGAAGGATTTGCAAGCCAGGGGGAGAATGTAGTACGCAGACTTGTCAAATCCTTATATGGATTAAAACAAGATCCCAGGCAGTGGAATGCTAAGTTGTCAGATGTCTTAGTGAAGTTTCAATTTGTTCAGAGTAAGTATGTCCAACTTTGTATATTAAAAAGAAAAGTAAGGGTACTGTGTTAATATTAGTATATATTGATGATATGTTAATTACTGGTGAGTGTAACGCCCCGAGTCTACACCCTAAATGTCACACAATGCTTACGACCCGGAAGGATCACAAGCTAACATTGACTGGTACCTGCTGTGAGCACTAAATAATAATATTAAAAAATATATACGAAAGTAATCAAAAAATACCATAAGATTCTCAAAATACTGTAATAATAGTTAGGTCTAACTGATAACAATATCTGAAAACTGAAATAAATGATTGTGCTAGTCTGAAAGTCTCTAACTGTCTAAACATGGAGTTAATGGGATAAGTCCCCAACTAACTCCAACTACTGAACATATTAAATCTGCTGAAATGCTGAAATAAATAATATCCTCGATGGATGAGGACTTACTACTGAATCTTCCACTGATATCCTAAGTTGTTAAGTATGATTAGGAACCCGTGCATCCAAACCTATAATATGAGACATCATAGCACAAGAAAGAGTATGCGTCAATACTTTGAATGTACTGGTATGATAAGTGAGATAGGCTGATATACATGGATTCATATGTATGAGATGATAACTAATTGAATAAACATCATGAAGTAACTGGATGAGAGTACATGCAAAACTGTAACTATTGAACATGCTGAATATGCAATACTGCGCATATAGTGTACATCGTGTATCTGAGATTAAATTGAAATTGGAGTACTGAATTCTAATGGTTGAGTAACTGATAACTAATATCTATGGTTCTGTAGAACTGTCTGAGTTCTTTACTAAATACTGAGACTGAAACTATAACTGTGAAAGTGTTCATCTAACTGATATACCCTAATATAAACTGATTTGGGGTCCAACCTGTGACCCTAGTTGGAAGGGTGTTAGCACCTTACCATGGGATATTAACAATACTAGGTCAACCCTAATCTAGCAGAAAGACTCATGATATATATATATAAACAAAATTGCGTCGACCCTAGTCTGGCAGGAGGAAGACTTACCCTACTCTGGCTACGTAGTTTAGTAATATAGGGACTGCTACTAAGATTCAAACCCTCTGCTGGAAGAAATGCCCCCATCCCTGGGTTCACTCGGTTCAGAATCCTACTCCTACCTAAATCGACACTGAACTGATCACTAGACTATACTAGGCTTGATTGAACTGACACTGATCGTGTAAACTGACTGAACTGGACTGAGTTCACTGAGTTTTGTTAACTGACTGAGTACTACTGTTCTTGACCTTAACTGGAACTAGTCTATAACTACCGTAACTAAGTAAACAACTAGATTTCGGATAATATATACCCCCAGGACTCGATAGCATAATAGATAAAACATAGCAAATCTTGAAAACATAGCAATAGTCAATTTTCCATGATTCAATCACTAAGACACTTCGTCAAACACTTGGAGGTCATGAACTTGTACATGAATTAGAACACATACTAAAATGTCATGATTACACTATTCAATTCACATGGACATTCTATAAAACACTTGGGGACATAATTAATGCACATGATAATGAACAACACATAAGCATCATGACTACAACTTAAACTTGCAAATTCAAAGGTTTTAATCATGGGAATTACATCAATCAACACACATGTTATCTTATGTTCATGAAACTTATAATTAAATCTTGAATTGGAACCCATACAAAAACACAAACATGAATACAACCCTTATGCATGTAAATCATGAATCTATTAACTTATAATTTTAAAAAAATGGTTCTTGAACTCCAAAGGTTGAAGAAAACCCAAGGATAAACACCTAACATACCTTGATTGTTGATTTCGTGAAGATTTTTGGGGATTTCTTGAAATTTGGACTTGAACTTGATGAGCCTAGAGTTTTGTTCTTAAGAGGATTTTGTGAATAATGAATGTATTTTGCCCTTTTGGGAGTTTAATTTCGTGTTTTAGCTGAATTGGGTGAGGGGAAAAGGACCTAAATGACCTTGGAAACATGGAATTTAATGAGCAAACTATACCCAGTGATGCGATACCTGATGTGATGCATCGATGGTGTCAACGCAATTGTCAACACAATGCCTCGATATTGTCGACGCGATTACTGATGCGTCACGGCTTGATCGCATCGATGCACTATTTTGGGCATCTAAACATAACTTTAATGATGTATGAATATTTCAAAACTCACCCAAGATGACCTATTGACATACCTGATCATGAATCAATTTAAAAATCGACATTTTAAGGTCGTAAGGATAGAAAATAAGATCGCTCATTTACGAAGGCTAAAAATGCTTCTAAGTCTTAACACTTAGCTGAATTTTTTTATGTTTGAGACCTCTTTTGACATGCTATATAGAACTGAACTGACTAAAACTTTATGGGGTCTTACAGTGATACTCTCAAGTTGATAGAAGAAACAAAAACAACTCTACAACAAGTTTTTAAAATGAAAGACCTTGGAGAGTTAAGGTACTTCCTTGGTATAGAATTTCCCAGGTCGGAGAAAGGAATTTTGATGCACCAAAGAAAATATGCATTGGATTTGTTGTCTGGGTTAGGACTTGTAGCAGCCAAGCTTGCAGTGACACCTATTGATTATAATGTGAAATTTACCACTAAAGAATTTAATGATCATATCAAACATGTGCAATCTGAAGTTGATCCTCCAACAGATCAATAAAGGTATCAAAAGCTTATTGGGAAGTTGTATCTAACAATGACTAAGCCAGACATATCATTCAGTGTTCAAACACTGAGTCAGTTTTTGCAAAATCCCAAGAAATCACATATGGAGGCTACAGTAAGAGTGGTAAGGTACATAAAGAATCAACCAGGAATGGATATTCTTCTCTCTAGTAGTACTAATGAACATGTAAGTGCCTATGTGATGTTGACTAGGCATCAGGTACTTAAAATAGAAGGTCTATCACTGGATATCTAGTGAATATTGGTGACTCAGTAGTGCCATGGAAATCCAAGAAGCAAACTATGGTGTCTAGAAGCTCAACTGAAGCTGAGATCAGGAGCCTGGCAGATGTAACAGCTGAATTAACATGGATTCTTGTCTTGATGAAGGATATTGGTATTGACTTGTTTTATCGAACAAAAGTTTATTGTGATAGCAAATCAGCTCTACAAATAACTGTTATTCTAGTCTATCATGAGAGGACCAAACACATAGACATTGATTTCTATTTCATCTGGGAGAAAATTCTACAAGGGATATCTCAACTAACTATATATCTACTCAACATCAACCTACAGATTTGTTATAACGCCCCGAAATCTAGTTCCCGGGATGCTACACAGTGCTCCGAACTATAAGTAGTCCTGAGCTAACCCTGGTTGCCTTCTAACACATCTGAATCTCAACATAGGGAAATATTAGTATAAATCATGATGAAATGAAGAAAACTATCAAAATATATCTGAAAGTACTAATCTCATCAATTTGATTAAACAAATGCTAAAAATCTGAATACTAACTCAAAGGTCTAAGTCTGAATCTAACAGTCCAACAAGCCTCTACTATCTGAATCTAGAGAGTCACTGGGATGGCCCAGCTGACCCAACTATCTAAAATGAGTAAAGACATGTCTACGAGTAACTTGGAAATCAGAATAACTAAACCCTCAAAACTATGAGGACTCACCAACTACAGTGATGTAGATAAGATGCTCGAAGATCAATCCCACTGCTAAGACTGAGCACGTGTACCTACATTATGAGACAATGTTGCACATAGATATATATATGGATCAGTACTTTGATGATGTACTGAGTATATGGGGTGTATGCAATAAGTAAATAATATCATCATAGTTTATAAATCATGTATGCCAAAATGTAAATAACTCACATAGCTCGAGTAAATATGAAATACTGAAATCTGAAATCACCAATAATGATACATATGTTCTAAATCTTGTGAGTCATTGCGCTTAGTTCGAAAAATTTGTATTCTCTTTTTGTTCTCAAATCATGTAAGTTAGATGAAATCTAAAGCTCACTTTGCATAGTAAATACTTTATCTCAGAAAGCTGTTTCAAGAGTGGGGGACATCTATTTAGGAGGTTCTTCTAACCAACATATACACCATGTGAGCACCCATGGTGTCCCACTACTAGCCCCCGTGAGGTTAGGGTTGTTCTACCCTTGCCAACGGAATAGAACAATCTCATCTCAATGATCACAGTCTCAATCATCCACGTAGAAGTGGGAATAATCTAAATCCTACGTTGGCACATAAATCTAGGGTATGAAAATGCAGTAACATACCCATCTCGGTGCTAAATGCTACTCCCATTCTCATGCTCAAAATCTCAAGAACATTTTAAATGTAATCTAATTATTTATAATGAAAACCAAGTATAAATCTATAATCTAAATCTGTAAAGTGGATTTCAAATCTGTTCTGAGACCAAAAGGTCAAATCTTTCTCAACAATCCGAAAGCATTCTAATCATGGGGTGCTTATAGCACAACAATTCTCAAAATAACAATCTTAAATAAGGCTTAATGACCCATGTTTAAATCTCATGATAAAACATCTCAAAAGTCATGTTTGATAACATAAAGATTTATAATTCATCATAAAATCTAGAAATTTCAGCGATGTGCATAAAAATATATTCATACTCATGTAATTTAACTTCTAAAGCATTGAAAATCTCATAATCTCATGAATAGCAGCAATATGGGGTATAAACCCAACTTCAAATTCATAGGAAAACATATAAAATCATGTATCTTTGTAATTAAAAACAAGTTTTGGGCACAAGGACGAAAGTATTGCCCTTGTTGAAACCTCGCATACCTTAGATGATGAATTAGATGCAAAAGCTTGCTTTTTCAGACTTTATTCACACTCTTGAATGAAGATTCTTGAAGTTCTTGGTCTAGGGATCTTAAATCTTGAATCAATTTGGAGAAAGGATGGTAGAATCTTGAGTTTCTTGGAGATGAATGTTGAAGCCTAGGGTTTTGGATGAGAGTAATTTTGATGAAACTTAGCATATAATGCTTCTAAAAAGGCTTGAATCTCGTGTTTGGATGGATTAGGGGTTGGGAAAAAGTCCAAAATACCCCTCCTTTAACTTCTGAACGAAACTGGAAAAATGAACTGGGGCCCCAATTTTTGGCCTTGGCGCGACATGCCACAATCGCGCCAAGCCACTGGAAAATGCCAACTGGGAACTGGGTAGACTCCGTGATGCGGGGTCATCGCGGTGCCCATTTGGAATACCATTTTGGCACATGGCGCGACATGCTGATTTTGTGCTGGACCTCTGAAAATTGACCAATGGGAAATTGGTCCTCTCCGCGATATGCCAATATCGTTGAGGGCTACTAGAAAATGAAAATTAGGAATTAACACTACTCCACAATGTGCTAAGGGTCCAAATGATAATGTTTTACGACTGGACTTAAAATAGATATAACTTCTTACCCGGTTATTGGATTTAGGAGAATCTTATATTGTTGGATTGCTTATTCAATTTCCTACATCATGGAAAGTTCAAATCTAAAGAATTCCACTTAAATTAAATATCATTTATTCTAAAAGCTAATCCTTGACATTTTTTGGGATGAGTTTTTAAGCTAGGGAAATCGCAAGGTATTATAATATCTCCCCCTTGGGAAATTCATCCTCGAATATGGCTAGGTAAGCTGAAATTTTTGAGGGATATGAGAGCATAAGATAGCATGCACAACTTAAATAAACTAAATATCTAAATCTAAATCATTCTGAGCTTCTGAGAAATCTTAGAGTGCATGAACTTACATGAGGACAACTATATAGCTGAATCTGTGATTAAAAAAGGACTGAATTAAGGAAAATTAGTACTTTTGGCTAAATCTGAGGCTGCGGAGAAGAGGTGAGGGTACTTAGCTCGCATGTCTTCTTCTGCTTCCCAAGTGGCACCCTCAACGGACTGATTCCGCCAAAGAACTTTGACCAAGGGAACTTTTTTGTTCCTTAGTCTACGGATCTGATGATCTAAAATCTCAACTGGAGTCTCTTCGTACGAAAGGTTGTTCTGAACTTTTCAACTTTCTAATGAAACTACAACGGTGGATTCACCGATACTCTTCTTAAGCATAGAGACGTGGAATACAGGATGACCTGTTGACAAGTCTACGGGCAAATCGATTTCATAAGCTACTTTCCCAACACGACTCATACTTCTATAAGGGCCAATATATCGGGGACTAAGATTCCCCTTCTTACCAAACCTCTTCACCCCTTTCATGGGTGAAATCTTTAGATATACTAAATCACTAATTTCAAACTCGAGGTCCCTTCTTCTCACATTTGCATAGGATTTCTGAGGACTCTGGGCTATTTTTAATCTCTCTCTAATCAGCTTAACTTTCTTCATAGCTTCTAATACTGAATCAAGCCCAAGCAAAGTAGCCTCACCCACTTCAAACTAACCTATGGGTGATCTACATCTCCTCTCATAAAGAGCTTTAAATGGATCTATCTAAATGCTAGCATGATAACTGTTATTATAAGAAAACTCAATTAATGGCAAATGCTTATCCCAACTACCCTTGAAATCAAGAGCACATGCCCTCAACATATCTTCTAAAGTTTGAATAGTTCTCTCTGCCTGACGATCTTTCTGCGGATAAAAAGCTAAACTAATATGGAGTTGGGTTCCCAGACCCTTCTGAAAAGCTCACCAAAATTATAAAGTAAACTGAGTACCCCTATCTGAAATAATAGACAAGGGAACTCTATGTAATCTGACTAACTCTCGGATATACAACTTAGCATAATCTTCAGTTGTATAGGACGTATAAACTGGCAAAAAATGCACTGACTTAGTCAATATTTCTACAATAACCCAAATCGAATCATGATGACGACGCAATTGGGGTAAACCAGTCACAAAATCCATATTCACCTCTTCCCACTTCCAAGTGGTTATACCAAACTTTTGCAACGTACCACTAGGTCTTTGGTGCTCTACCTTAACCTGTTGATAAGTTGTACATTTAGCTATGAACTCTACTATATCTCTCTTTATACCATTCCACCAATAGATCTCCCGCAAATCGTGGTACATCTTGGTAGCACCTGGATGAATAGAATAATGAGCACCATGTGCTTCTGCCATAATTATCTACCTTAAATCAACAACATAAGGCACACACAATCTACTTTGATATCTCAACACACCATTTCCCCCTTGGGAGAAAACCTCTACGTTTTGGTCTTTAACTGACTCCTTTAGTTTGACCGAACTAGAATCCATATCTTGCTTTTCCTTGACTTCCAAAACTAGGGAAGATTCAAAACTGCTCTGAACCCAAACATACCCTTCAACTGAGTCAACCAACGTAACACCCAATCTAGCCAAACGATGAACTTCTCGAGCTATCTCTTTCTTACCATTCTCTACATAAGCAACACTGCCCATAGATAACCTGCTAAGGGTGTCTGCCACTACATTGGCCTTGCTCGGATGATACAACACACTCATGTCATAATCCTTCAACAACTCTAACCACCCTATCTAACAGAGATTCAACTCCCTCTGAGTAAACACACATTGCAAGATTTTATGGTCTGTGAACATATCTACATGCACACCATATAGATAATGTCTCTATATTTTCAACGTAAACACCACAATAGATAATTCTAGATCATGGTTTGGGTAATTCTTTTCATGAGGCTTCAACTGTCTAGAGCATAGGCTATGACCTTAACTCTCTGCATCAACACACAACCCAAACTAACTCTAAAGGCATCACAATACACCACAAAACTATCTATACCATCAAGTAATGCTAACACTGGGGCTAAAGTGAGTCGAGTCTTCAACTCTTGAAAACTCTTCACGCGGGAATCTGACCACTGAAACTTAACTTTCTTTTGGGTCAATCTAGACATAGGAGATACAATAGACAAGAAACCTTCAATAAAATAGCGGTAATAGCCAACTAAACCCAAAAAATTCCTAATGTCTGATGGAGAGATAGGTGTACGCCAATTTATTATAGCTTATGTCTTTTGGGGATCAACTCTAAATAATATGACCGAGAAAGGCTACTGACCTTAGCCAAAATTCACACTTGCTGAACTTGGCAAATAATTGATGATCTCTAAGAGTTTGCAAAACAATTTTAAGATGGTGTGCATAGTCATCCTCACTACGGGAGTATACGAGGATATCATCTATGAACACTATGACAAACATATCATGATACTGCTTGAACACTCTATTCATGAAGTCCATAAAAGCTACTGGAGCATTGGTTAGCCCGAAAGACATGACTAGAAACTCAAAATAACCATAGCGGGTTCTAAAGGCTATCTTCGGAACATCATATTTCCTAACTTTAAGCTGGTGATAGACGGATCTAAGGTCTATCTTTGAGAAATAACTTGCACCTTGCAATTGATCAAACAGGTCATCAATTCTAGGAAGAGGGTATTTGTTCTTGACTGTGACCTTATTTAGATGACTATAATCAATGCACATGCGCAAAGAACTATCTTTCTTACGCACGAATAGGATGAGATCACCCCATGGAGAAACACTAGGCCTTATAAAACCTTTATCTAAAAGATCTTTAAGTTTCTCCTTCAGCTCCTTAAGCTCAGTGAGAGCCATACTATATGGAAGAAAAGAAATAGGCTGAGTATCTGGGAGAAGATCAATACTGAATTCTATCACTCGATTGGGAGGTACCCTTGGGAGATCTTCTGGAAAGACATCTGGAAACTCATTTACTACATCGACTAACTAAACTATTGGGGTTTTAGACTTAGTGTCTTTAACCCGAACAATATGATAAATACATCCTTTGGAGATCAACTTTCTGGCTTTAAGATAAGATATGAAATGACTTTTGGGGGACACTAGACTACCTGACCACTCAAAGACTGGCTCATCTAGGAACTAAAACTTTACCACACAGGTGCAATAATCTATAGAGGCATAACAGGAATAGAGTTAATCCATGCCAAGAATAAGATCAAAATCAACCATGTCTAACTCTATCAAGTTTGCTAACATGACTTTATGAAGAACAGGGATAAGACACTTCTTATAGATTTGCTTAGCAACAACTGACTCACCTACTGGGTAGAAACCAAGAAAGGCTCAGGAATTTTTTTAGAGTTTATCTCAAAATTCACATCAACTAACGGGGTCACATAAGAGAAACTCGACCCGGGGTCTAACAACACATACACATCAAAATGAAACTCAAAGTATACTAGTAATAACATTAGGTGAATCTTCCTGCTCCTTGTGTGAGGGTAAAGCATAAAATTAGTTTTAGCGCTGACCACCAATAGTACTAGATGATACACCATGAGAAGGAGCTGGGCGACCTAAAGGAGTTGGTGCATTGTTAGCCTGATTTTGGGGACGACCATCTCTATTTCCCTTCCTGGCATGTAGTCAATCTCTAATATTCTGACCCTCCTGGCCACAACCATAACAACCTTTTTGACCCCACAAATATTTACCTCTATGATCCTTACCACACTTAGCACATAGGGGATGATTAGGCTTTCCACTCACACTATTTTGAGATCTGGATATAGAAGACTTACCCCACTGTTCTTGTCTATTTCTGGGTGAAGGATTATTGGCTGAAGAAGATGCAAGCATAGATGAACGATTCTAAAATTGCAAACAATTTCCTCCTCCAGACCTGTTCTGACCATGATCAAATTGCCCTACCCAGCCCTCTTGTTTACTCTCTCTTTCCTTCATCTTTTTTGCCTTAATCTGTTGAGTATGCACCATCAATCTAGAAAGGTCCATATCTCTACTGAGCATAGCAGTCCTATACTCCTTAACCACCAACCCGGACACACCGATCACAAACTTACTCATGCTTGACCTAGGGTCAGCCATCTGATCAGGGACATACGTAGACCACTGGTTAAACTTGAGGCAATACTCCTTCACTATCATGGAGCCCTGCCTCAGGTTCATGGACTCTTCTATATTTGCTTCCCTCATTCAAGTGGGAAAAATTTATCTAGGACACATTCTGAAATATTTACCAAGTTATAGGAGTTGCATGCCCCCCTCTACTCTTCTTCCACATCACCACCCAATCATAAGCAACATCCTTCATCCTATAGGATGTCAATTCTACACTCGCTTCTTCAAAAATATGCATAATTCGGGTGATCTTCTTCACCTTATCAAGATATAGCTGTGGGTCCTCTCCTATTTTTGACCCAAAGAATTCTGGCGGATTCATTCTCATAAAGTCTTGAATTTTGGCTATGGATAAATCCCCATCCTACTGAGGTGTGACTGCAGCCTCACAATTACCTTGAACATTAGTAGTCACAGCTTGGGCTAGCGCTTGAAAAAATACCTGAAACTCTGTATGTGACATTTTCATTCAAAGGATCTGTGGGTTGAGGTGGTTAGTTATCATTTCTATGGAAATTAGCTCTGCGATGAGGCATATTCTATCATAAAATAGCACAAGTTAATATAAGATAGAGATAGCTATAAGCACGATGGATTATGAAAGAAAAAGACAATTTTTCTAAAACGCTCCATAGCCTCTTGCTCATAGATGTGGCGCGCTTCACACCGATGATCAAGACTCTATGTAACGCGACTTTTCTGACTCCCTAGGAATCTCTAAACCTTAGGCTATGATACAAAGTTTGTAACGCCCCAAAATCTAGTTTTCGGGAGCCACACGGTGTTCCAAACTACAAGTAGTCATGAGCTAACCCTAGCTGCCTTCTAACACAACTAAATCACAACATAGGGAAATATAAGTATAAATCATGATGAAATGTGGAAAAATATCTGAATGTATCTGAAAGTACTAATCTCATCAATCTGATTAAACAGATGTTGAAAATCTGAATATTAACTTAAAAGTCTAAGTCTGAATCTAATAGTCCGACAAGCCTCTACTATTTGAATCTAGAGAGTCCCTTGGACAGGCCCCAACTGACTCAACTGTCTGAAATGAGTAAAGACATGTTTACTAGTAACTTGGAAATCAGGATAACTAATCCCTCAAAACTATGAGGACTCACCAACTACAAGGATGTAGATAAGATGCTCAAAGATCAATTACGCTGCTTAGACTGAGAACTTGTACCTACATTATGAGACAATGTAGCACATAGACATATATGTGGATCAGTACTTTGATGATGTACTGAGTATATGAGGTGTATGCAATAAGTAAATAATATCATCACAGTTTATAAATCATGTATGTCAAACGTAAATGACTCACATAGCTCGAGTAAATCTGAAACACTGAAATATGAAATCATGAATAATGAGGCATATGTTCTAAATCTTGTGTCATTACGCTTAGTTCTAAAAATCTGTATTTTTTTTTGTTCTCAAATCATGTAAGTTAGATGAAATCTGAAACTCACTCTGCATAGTAAACACTTTATCTCAAAAAGCTATTTTAAGAGTGGGGGACATCTATTTGAGAGGTTCTTCTAACCGACATATACACCATGTGAGCACCCATGGTGTCCCACTACTAGCCCCCGTGAGGTTAGGCCTGTTCTACCCTTGCCAATGGAATAGAACAATCTCATCTCAGTGATCACAGTCTCAATCATCCACGTAGAAGTGGGAATAATCTAAATCCTACATTGGCACATAGTTCTGGGGTATGAAAATGCAGTAACATACCCATCTCGGTGCTAAATACTACTCTTATTCTCATGATCAAAATCTCAAGAAAAATCCACTTAAAAGGTAATCTAATGGTTTATAATGAAAACCAACTATAAATCTATAATCTGAATTTTTAAAGTGGATTTCAAATCTGTTCTGAGACCAAAAGGTCAAATCTTTCTCAACAATCCGAAAGCATTATAATCATGGGGTGCTTATAGAACAACAATTCTCAAAATAACAATCTTAAATAGGGCTTAATGACCCATGTTTCAATCTCATGATAAAACATTTCAAAAGTCGTGCTTGATAACATAAAGATTTATAATTCATCATAAAATCTAGAAATTTCAGCGATGTGCATAAAAATATATTCATACTCATATAATTCAACTTCAAAAGCATTGAAAATCTCATAATCTCATGAATAGAAATACGGGGTATAAACCCAACTTCAAATTCATAGGAAAACATATAAAATCATGTAACTTTGTAATTAAAAATAAGTTTTGGGCACAAGAACGAAAGAATTGCCCTTGTTGAAACCCCGCATACCTTAGATGATGAATTAGATGCAAAAGCTTTCTTTTATGAGACTCTATTCACACTCTTGAATGAAGATTCTTGAAGCTCTTAGTCTAGGGATCTTAAATCTTGAATCAATTTGGAGAAAGGATGGTGGAATCTTGAGTTTCTTGGAGATAAATGTTGAAGCCTAGGGTTTTGGATAAGAGTAATTTTGATGAAACTTAGCATACAATGCTTCTAAAAAGGCTTTAATCTTGTGTTTGGGCGGATTGGGGGTTGGGAATAAGTCCAAAATACCCCCCTTTAACCTCTGAACGAAACTGAAAAAATGAACTGGGGCCTCAATTTTTTGCCGTAGCGCGATGCGCCACAATTATGCCATGCCACTGGAAAATGTCAACTGGGAACTGGGCAGACTCCGAGATACGGGGTCATCGTGCCGCCCCTTTGGAATACCATTTTGGCACATTGCGCGATGCGCCGTTATCGCGTTGGACCTCTAAAAATTGACCAACGGGAAATTGGCCCTCTCTGTGTCGCGCCAATATCATGGAGGGCCACTATAAAATGACAATTAGGAATTAACACTGCTCCGCGACGCACTAAGGGTCCAAATGACGGTGTTTTACAATTGGGACTTAAAATAGCCATAACTTCTTACCCTGTTATCGGATTTAGGCAAATCTTATATCATTGGAAATATTATTCAATTTCCTACGTCATGGAAATTTCAAATCTAAAGAATTCTACTTAAATTAAACATCATTTATTCTAAAATCTAATCCTTGACATTTTTTGGGATGAGTTTAAACTAAAAAATTTGTGGGGTATTACACTTGTACACTAAGGGGTTTAACTGAGTAAAACACACCTTAGCTCCAACATAGGAATGTGTGACATATTCACTCCTTCCTATCTTGAGGGGGAGTGTTAAGAGTACATAGTACTAGCAGCCTTACTTGTTCACTAAGTCAGTTATGAACAAGTTGTTAGTTATAACTAACTAGTCGATAGTAAAGTTTGTTAGTTAGTTATGATACTTGATCCTATTAGTAGTCTATAAATACTTGCTACGTGAGAGATTGTAATCAACTAATGGAGTAGAATTTAATTCTCTTTCTCTGTGAACTCCTCTCTTCTTCATCTTCATCATTTGTTTCTCTTCTTCTTGCTTACCTTCTTCTTCTTCTCTTGCATTAAAATTAAACATAATGATCTACTCTAAGAATAATCACAGAATGCAATATGGAAGAATAATTGACGTTGTCACTTCTCCTTCATCCTCTTTAAGGATGAAACTCTGTAGAATCACTTTTCTTTGTTCGACTCTATGATGGAAGAAAAATTAAGTACCAAACACCTTTGGCATTACTCATATGTCATAACACCAATCTTTCTCATTGTTATAATGATTTCTCATGAACTTGTTGAAGTTATGGAAATCAAATAACCGGCCTTTGAATTCTTCGAGCAGTTCCAAGCTGGACAAGTCTTCAATTTGTGCATTCGTACGCGGTGTTTTAAAGACAGTCTGAGGTGAGTCTCGGAGTAAGGCATAGTAAAAACACATCGAGGCATTATGGCGAGGAGAAAGCATCAAAAGACAAATGCCTCAAAATTTGAGCATTTTCCTAAGAGTTGGAGCATTCACTTAAGTGTGAGCTTTAAATTAGGTGCAGGCCCAAAAAAAATTATAAAGTAGAATCATTTTTCCTATGAAATCTCTAATTTAAACTTTATACTAAAATATGATTGGTAAATAGTTAAACACTCAAATCAAAACTAAAAGAAAACTTAAGTCACAGTTTAACTCATATTCGTTGGTGGGTGTCGACAATGTCCCTACATAAGAAGATATTGGGTACACACTTTCTTCTTCCTAGTTTCTTTATTTTCTTTTAATTTTTTGCAAGTCTCATAGTGACTAGCTTTTAAGTTTTTTTTTTGCTCTCTTTCAAAATACAATATACAATAAATGAGTGTGTAAATATATTGATCGAATTACGGAAAGGTGGGGTTGATTAATTATGTAATAATTTATATACAAACTTCTATTTTTGAGGACTTATAATAGTTTTATTATATGAAAAATTGACTTTATATATTAGTTGTAATATGTGGCTTTGATTATTTTTTTGCTAAAGTAGTTTTAAGTACACCTTTCACTTATTTTTTATAATTTTGATGTAATTTTTCTTTTCTGGGTGATTATCTCTTAAAAAATATTAATTTTTTATTATATTAATTTATAAAATATAAAATATTAGAAAATATAGGATATTGGGATTACTCCCCATCGCCTTAAGGCTTATGCCTGATTCCATACTAGGTAAAACACCTAGCCTCATGCCTCCGCCTTTGAAAACACTGTTCACACATTTCTGGAATAGTGTGTTGCTGTTATATATGTATTTACATTATAGTGAATGTCTATCAAGATCTATCAAGATCTAATTGATATCTATCAGAATTTGAAGTATCTGTCTTTTAGTCAGAAACTAGAAGTATTTTTCCTATAAATAGAAGGGCTTCCTTCGTTATAAATCATCACTTTAAAAGAAATAATAATTACTCTCTTTCTCTCTTTACTGTTCTTCTTTATTTTTTATTATTTTATAACACATTATCAGTACGAGTCTCTAGGTAGATTGATAGATAACACTCCTAAAAAGTTTTCAAAAAAAAGTCTTATCTAAAAGATTAATTTGTATCGGGATGATAATAGATCACCAATCATGTTTACTTTGGAATGTTCTGGTATGTTTTCTAACTCTTATGGTTGATAAATTATTTTTATATTGAAAATAAAAGGTATTTAGTAGTATTGCTTTATGAAGATTTGAAAATGATATATATCATCTAAAGGTAATTCATTCAAAACTCAAAGTTTCGTGGCATCAGAATTTGCTTACTTTTAAATTGATGATATGCTAAATTATGTTTTCAATCACTATGATAAGTTACATGCTTGAATATTTTTAGTGTCTCATTTAAGTAAATATGGTGATTGTTAGTAATCAATAAAGTGGTATTATTTTAAAAGGCTAGATGGTAAGACGATGGATCCATGTATCATTACATTAAAAGGATAAGACATCGAGATAAAGTCCTGATGCACCATAATAATAAAATATTGGATTCAAGTTCCATCAATTTATGCCTAAGATGCCTTTATATGAATCAAATATTGAGTTTATATCTCAATACACCATATTGATGATATTGTGATGGTTAAGGCAAAATATGGGTGTTTGATGAAAAGTCATGAGACATGTCACATTGAATATGCTTCATTCTCTGAAGTGAATGTGGTAGAAATATATGATATATGCCTCAATGTGCTCCTGAAATAGCAATATCATAAAAGAGATTACAAGCTATCAGAATTTGATAGGCTTAAGGCATGATTACATTCCATTCCTGAAGAATGAGAAGCTTATTAATGCAAACGTGCACTTGATTGTGATCGTATCACATCTCACCTCCCAAAGAGGCAGAATAACTGAGAAGAGTTATTTTGAAATCTACTTAAAAGTAGAACATTTAAAATTTATTAATGTAATAGTAAATCTGAAATTTACTAAACTAAATGATACATGTCATGATAAACTTGGAGTTTGCTAAAATAAAAGTTCATAAATTGACATGAACGATTGCGACATCCCAAAGATGTGCATATTGAGTATTGAACATATATTGAAGAATTAAAAAATTCTTCATTATTTTTAATGTTGCTTGTTCTCATGATAAGTTGGTTGGACCAACTAATGTTGGGATTTGATCCCTCAAAATATGAAAAATATAAAAGGTGAATAAGGGCTCGTTCACCTTTCATGTGATATGTTGAAAAGATACATCAATAAGATAATCACATGTACATTTATTCTCAACCTGTAGTTTGACATTCATAAAGTTGTTTGCTCAATGAAATTGAGTTAAGAGCATAGCTTTCAGATTGTGTAATCAAGACAATTTAGCTTGATGATGATGATTTGACATTGAATGTCTTCGATAAATAGCTAAATCATTGCTAATGAGAAAAAGCATCATGTGTTGGTCTAAAATATAATATATTGCATACAATAGCATTTGTATGAATTACACCAATAGATTATGATTATTTCTTCCCTCTCAATTAGTTCAAGGTCATGAACCAAATATTCCATCTAATAGTTTTGATGTGCGGTATACGATTGATGAATATATTATGATGCATAAAGATGGAATCCTCAAAGAAGATGGAGGATGTATGTTAGTTTTCCTAACATAATAAGGGAGGAGATTATAAGCAGCTATAAAATATGTTAGGAATTATAATCAGATCCTCATTCAAAAGATAATCAAGTCATATGTCGAAAGCATTTACTGACTTAAATTTAATCTCATATCTAAACTGCAAGTGCTCCTATTTTATGTTCATAAAGGACAAAATCTACACATGGGTGAAGCATGGTAGATCAATCATTTTCAAATGAAATAATCCTTGAAAGAAATAAGGAGTAAATAATCATAATAAGAAGGCAATGTACTGTTAAAGAGCCTACGATATAACACTTCATGAAACCTTATAAAGGTTCAGGTACCTGAAAATAATGAAGTGATGAGATCTCAAAATGTTATGTTGCATAATGAACCGATACGAAATGATATATCATCAATATCTTTGATACAATATTGGTGCAATATTGTGAAAGATCATGAGGATCTGAATTCTACGTTTATTTAAGCATGCTGACGTAAAAATATTTATTAAGTGACATGAAAGGGTGCATCTTGGTTAGTGAAAACTTATTTGATTTGCACTCCACACACTTGAAGATGTCACACATGAAATAATGAATATTGTCACTTGCCAAAATATATCTTGCAAATACTACAAGGCTTGATATAGCCTTTTCAGTCAATTTGTTAAGCAAGACATATTTCTGCTCCTAAAGGAGACATCAAAATAGGATAAAATACATAAGTTTATTTTATTCTAAATATTGTAGTCCCGATCTTGTTGGCTATGCTGATGCTGGGTATTTATTTAAACCATATAAATCTCGATCTTAAACATGCAATGTGTTTACAGTGGGGATACTGTCATATCTTGGAGATATACAAAGCAGTCTATCATAGCCACTTCATTGAACCATGTTGGGATAATAGATATTCATGAAGCAAGCCAAGAATATATATGGTTGAGGTCCATGATACATCTCATTCGAGAAAAATGTTGTTTGATATATGACAAAGTACCCTTAATCTTATATGAGGATAATGCAGCATGCATAGCACAATATAAGGGAGGATCCACAAAAGGAGATAATGTTGCATGCATAGCACAACATAAGGGAGGATCCATAAAAGGAGATAGAATGAAGTACACTTCATTAAAGTTTTTCTATACACATGATCTATAAAAAGAATGGTGATAGTAACGTGCAACAAATTCGTTCGAGTGACAATGTGGTTGATTTATTCACCAAGTGTCTTTCAACTACAACTTTCAAGAAGATGGTGCACAAGATTGAGATGCAAAAGTTCATTGATGTTCTCGTCAGAGGGAGCAAATGCGCGTTGTACTCTTTTTCCCTTTCAATGTTTTGTCCCATTGAATTTTCCTTGTAAGGTTTTTAATGAGGCAACCGAAATGTGTATTATTAGAGATGTGTACTCTTTTTCCTTCACTAGATTTTTTTTCCACCGGATTTTTTCTAGTAAGGTTTAATGAGGCACATTATCTATCAATTAGACAAGGGGGAGTGTTATAAATGTATTTAAATTATAGTGAATGTCTATCAAGATCTATCATGATCTAGTTGATATCTATCAGAATTTAAAATATTTGTCTTTTAATCAGAAACTAAAAGTATTTTTCCTAGAAGGGTTTCCTTCATTATAAATGATCACTTTAAGAGAAATAATAAATACTCTCTTTCTCTCTTTACTGTTCTTTTTTATTCTTTATTATTTTATAACAGTTGCACATTTTTTATCTCCTATATTTGTATAAAACTTTTACAAGCCTAAATCGATGTTGAAATTATTTGTAAATATGATAAATCTTATATAATTAATGTGTTTATATAAAGACTTTACATGGTTAGAGATTCGATCTATATATGTCTTTCTTATGATGATTAATAAACCATTATAAATTTCAGTGATCATGCACAAGAGGGGATAAGAGTTATATGCTTTCTAAACAAAAACAACTCAAACACAATTATTTAACTCAAATACATCCTCAAAAAGCAATTCAAAATGCTTTCATTGTGACTGATCGCTTGGTGGTTAGTCAAGAACTTGGGGAATCACCACATGAGTCGTCACCTTGAAGCAGTAGCAAAGGTGGGCTGTTTCCTTGTGAGTTGTGACTGATCACTTGGTGCTCAGACATGGACTTGGTGATTCACAACAGAAGCCGTTACCTTGAGGCAGTAGGCTCTTCCCCTCGATTCCTCTTTGACGGTTCACCAAATGAGCCGTCAAGGCCTTGGTGATCCACCACTTGAGCCGTCACAACCAAACAGTAGCTCCCTTGTGCTTGTTTTCCTTTGGTGAACCGCCAAGGCCTTGGTGGTTCTCCACAGGATCCGTCAACCTTAGGCAGTAGCCTTTTTGCCCTTCCAAATGCATTTCAAGCCCTAAGTTATCATCCACACATGGAATTGCTCAAGTGTAGGCTCAAAAAGGATCCTCCAAGCACGTTCTTGTCTTGTTTTTTGTTTTTATTACATCTCTTCATACTTTTTTGTCCTGAGTCAGGGTCTATCGAAAACAATTGCTCTACTTGATTATAGTCGGAAAAGATGGTTTCAATCCGATAGTCTTTCATCCCCCACTTTCAGATGTTCGCTAATTTGATTTGATTTAGCAGTTTGTTTTGTGTTATCCTGCCTTTTCATCTAAGCCAGCCTCAAGATGCCTTTTGTTACCTGAAGTCTTCTTATTTGTAGCTTGTTAAGTATCATTTATGCTGCATATCTCTGACCTTTCTTTTATTGTTGCCCGAACTTTGTTGTAGGTTGATGTTGTGCAACTAAACGTGTACGAGTTTTGTATTCAGCTGCGTGCATCTGTTACAATGTGATGGACTGCATCAAATTCCTCTATTGCCTATCAATACACATTTTCCAGGCATTTCTTTTTGCGTTGCAGGTGCTTTGTTTGGGTTGATGTTATTGTGCATCTTATAGTTGCACTAATATAGTGAAGTCTAGCGAGGATAAGTATAATCAGTCTTGTGTTACCTTGGTTACTGTTTTTGTATTTAAAATTATTGCTTTACAATTTTCATTCTGCCTCTCACATTCTCATTACACTTTTGGGTCTTCTGCCTCTCACATTCTCATTACACTTTTGGGTCTTACCTCTTTTTTGTTTTCTAGGTGAATTTTGCCCATGCATGTATCATAGCCGAACCTTCACATGTAAATACCTAATTTCATAAAAACATTTGTTGCTCAAACAACGTTGTGCACGTAAGCGAACATGTATCGCTGCCGCTATGTGTAAAACATTACCGCGGGAGAGTTTTCTTCAATGAGAATAAAGACTTGATAAGTTTCTTTCACTTCATCAGATTCCAATCAGAGGACAATAAGTGAATATGTTTACGATAAATCAACCATAATGATGTGACGTGAGAAATAAGGAAAATTCAAACACACTCATCTAATTGTGACACTATCTAATTTGAGCTATATATATTACATGTACCTCAAGAATGATATACATTTCTCTAATATTAAATGAAAGAAATAATACAACCCAACAATTTTGTTCAATCCCCTAGTCAAATTTAATTCTCTCCATTCAGCATATACGTAAAATAGCAGAAATTCCTTGTAATTTGTAGACTTACGGACAGTTCAAAACTGTAACACTTATTGCGAGTCGAGTCCAACAAAATAATAGGCAATGAAGATTATCTTGCACTCTAAACTTGACACGATCTTTCACTTTGACATCTCAACTGAACATTGTTCACTTTTGACACCTCAAGTAGCTATTAACTGTGTCATTTTGACACTTTTTTTACAAGCAGCTAAAATTATAGAGAGTGCGTAATACACACGCTGCTTACATGGCATGCAACCAATTAAAAGAAAACACGTGGCATTTTTTTTTTGTATAAAATAATACTTTTAAATAAATTATAATTAAAAAGTATATTTTTAACTAATTAACTTAAATTTTTTTTAATAAATTAATAAATAAATGCCCCTCCACCCTCACAATCACCTTATTCACCCAACCTCCCCCCTCGCGTCCAAATCATCCCAGCCCCCCACCCCCACCAATCATCTTCTTCATCCTAGCCTCCCCCTCCCGTCCAAATCATCCTAGCCCACCACCCCCTCCCATCCAAATCATCCCAGCCCCCCACGCCCCACCACTCATCTTCTTCACCCCAACCTCCCCCATCCAAATCATCCCAGCCCCCCTCCCACCGACTTGAATCACCATCTCCAAACACCCAGCCCCCACCTCCGATCATGTTCTCCAAAACACCACAGTAACCCCACTCCCACCTCCAAATCTTCTTCTTCAAAACATACATCAATGGAGGTTGAATTTAACAAATTTATTTTCACCAACTTAATTTAATTTTAACCAATTTTTAACTTATCAAAGACGATTACTCTCAAGTTAATGAAACACTTCTAACATCAATGGCGACGACAAACTTCTAACATCAATTTTTGAAACTTTATATTAACAAATCTTTTGCTCTTCTTCTTAATGAAATTTTAGATTTAATGATAATAAAAATAGAGAGATTGTGTGTATCGGCTTTGTGAAAGTGTTCTATGATATATTGATATCATTGGGGAAGATGGCAGTTGTGATTCATTTATTTCACTGAAAATTTTCTAACAGAAAAAAGTTGATAAAGGGGCAAAATTGATGTTAAGAAATAAAAAAAAAAGGGTATCAAAAAATGAAAGCAATTAAATATAATTATTATGGCTAAGTTGGACACCATATCAGACAAAAAACAGTAATCACTCGCCTGAAATGGGTGAAAACACGCGAGCTGCCGCCTATGCAAAAGGTGCCAAATGACACACCCGTACACTAGTTGAGGTGCCAAAAGTGAACAACGTCCAGTTGAGGTGCCAAAGTGAAAGATCGTGTCAAGTTTAGGGGGCCGTCGATGGGTTTAACCAACAAAATAATAGGCAATGAAGATTTCTTGGACTACCATTTCTACTCATCACATCATGGTAATAGAGAAGAACACGCATTGCTTGACCAACAGTGCAGAACACGCATGGCTTGACCAACAATGCAGAAAAAGCTCCAAATTATCATGTTGCCCACCTGAAAAAAGTTGCATATTATAAATCTTGCGTCTTTGGTCTACTTTTTGCATAAATATATCGCGGTAAAAATAAAGAAAATAAATCATCCATCTTAGGCTCATGAAAACAAGGAGGGAAAACGTACATTCAAGTTATTGAACTTGTTTTGCAAGAAGTTGGGGAGTATGACCAACAGAACCTGGTCAGAGAAAAACATCACTATATGTCAATACTCGTATTACTATTTTACAACTACAGATCCTTTCTTCTCCCAGAATATATATCGATACATAGATATGTGTGTGTGTTTATACACGACTGAAGATAGTAACACCACACGTCATCTCAAGCTAGTCATTTTGTTTAGGCGTAGTTGTTGTTCATTAATACAAGATGTATATACCGCACTTGATTGTTGGGTTCAATTGGTGTGAATGGAAAATGAAAAAAGTCGGGGGACTTGACTTTACATTTCTGTTTCATCTTAATTTCTGAAAAAATAAAACACACTACTTAGAAAGATTACTTTGATCTTGTGTTGAGGGTGTTGTTGTACTTCATAGTGTTCTTGTTTTAAACTTGAACTAGTGTTGAAGTTATTGTGTCAAATTACAGATTCTTGTACCCGAAAACGTTGAAAAACAACAATCTTAAGGAATAAATTTTTGAAAAAAGAAAAAAAACTTCTTTTTTTTTTTGCTTGTTTGGTGAAATTTTTTTTTCACTAAAGTTTTTTTTTTTTCGAATCTGTATAGCTTGGTCTCTGGAGATTAAAGCTTTTAGCTTTCTACTCTGTTTGAATTTAACTAGTGATTTGAAGAAATAAAATCTTCATCACAAGTTAAAGATCACTCGGTTGACGATTGAAAGTCATAAAAACTTCATCGTTAAACTAGAAACAAGAAGTGTTTAAAGTTATTGCAAATTTTTTAATAAGTATTTCGATATACTTAAGGTACTGTCTTGTGGTGACAGGAAAATGACGACTGATAGTCAAATGCATGATGCTGGAATGACTATGACGGCAACTAGTATTACCATGACGAGTCATACCAATGCTCCGCAAGCTATGGCACCGGCGGAGAAATCCGAAAAGTTCACGGATACTGACTTCAAGAAATAGTAGCAGAAAATGTTCTTCTACCTCACAACTCTGTCTTCAAAGGTTCATAGTTGAGGAAGCTCCGGAGGTGCCCGAGAGAACCTCTGAAAAAGAACGCTTCGTGATTGTGGAGTCTTGGAAACACTCAGATTTCCTTTGCAGGAATTATATCTTGAATGGTCTCCAAGATGACCTTTACAATGTGTATAGCGGAACCAAGACTGCAAAAAAGTTATGGGAAACGCTCAAACGGAAGTACAAAACGGAGGATGCCAGAACTAAAAAGTTCTTTGTTGCAAGATTACTGGAGTACAAAATAATAGACAACAAGCCTATTGTTTCCCAAGTGCAGGAACTGCGAGTGATCATTCATGATTTCCTAGCGGAAGGTATAATTTTGACAAATATCGTTATTAAACAATTTAAAAATGTTTTTAGTATTCATAAATTCGAACATCCGGATATTAATGAAAATACAGTAAGTGAATCAAATAACGCTAAATTCTTTGAAAACATTTATCCGTATAAAACTAGACATGAACAATCCTTGAGATGAACAAAGTGAGAATGTACATAATGATGAGAATCCAAAACGTAGTACACGTCAAAGAACGTTAACTTCGTTTGGATCGAATTTTGTAACAATTCTCTTAGAAAATGAGCCTCAAACATTTAAGGAAGCGATGACGTCTTCGGACTCATCCTTTTGGAAAGAGGCAGCCAATAGTGAGATTGATTCAATCTTAAGCAACCATACGTGGGAATTTGTTGATCTTCCTCCAGGAAACAAACCTTTAGGATCTAAATATATCTTCAAAAGAAAAATAAAAGTGGATGGTACTATTGACAAATACAAGGCAAGACTTGTAGTAAAAGGCTTCAAAGAAAAAGAAGGTCTTGATTGCTTTGATACATACTCACCGGTAACAAGAATAACGTCGATTCGAATGTTAATTGCCTTGGCGGCGGTATATGCTCTTGAAATCCATCAAATAGATGTGAAAACCGCATTCCTAAATGGAGAATTAGAGGAAGAAATTTACATGGAACAGTCTGAGAGTTTTGTGGTTCCAGGAAAAGAAAATAAGGTGTGTAAACTTGTTAAGTCACTTTACGGACTAAAACAAGCACCTAAGCAATGACATACAAAGTTTGACCAAACCATGTTGGCAAACGGATTTAAAATTAATGAATGTGATAAATGTGTTTATATTAAAGACACTTCAAATCACCAAGTCATTGTGTGTTTATATGTGTGATATGTTGATCATCAGTAGAAATATTTCAGACATAAATGCAACGAAACGAATGCTCGAGAGCAAGTTCGATATAAAAGACCTTGGAGCTGCGGATGTGATCTTAAGGATAAGAATCCATAGAACTCCACAAGGGTTGGCATTGTCACAGTCTCATTGCATCAAAAAGGTACTTGACAAATTCAAGTATATGGAATTTGGTATTGCCAAGACTCCATTGGATAGGAGCTTTGCACTTCGAAAGAATGAAGGTGAAAGTGACTTATAATTGGAGTACACAAGAGTATTGGGATGTTTAATGTATATAATGAACTGTACATGACCAGACATAGCATGTGTTATTAGTAAGCTGAGTCAGTACACGAGTAATCCTAATAACACTCATTGGATGGCAATGAAAAGAGTTTTGGGGTATCTTAAATACACTCAAGACTACACTTCGCATTATAATAAATATCCTGCGGTACTTGAAGGATATAGTGATGCAAATTGGATCATCGGATCGAACGAAGTAAAATCCACGAGTGGATATGTATTTACTATCGGTGGAGGAGCAATCTCTTAGAAATCATCCAAACAGACTTGTATTGCTCGCTCTACAATGGAATCTAAATTTATCGCATTAGATAAAGCCGGTGAAGAAGTAGAATGGCTCTGAAATTTCTTGAAAGATATTCCTTATTGGCCCAAATCAGTGGCACCAGTATGTATACACTGTGATAGCCAAACGGCGATAGGTAGGGCAGGGAGCATGATGTACAACAGTAAATCTCGTCACATAAAATGGAGACATAATACCATTAGAGAACTTCTCTCTAGTGGAATTATCACTGTTGACTATGTGAAGTCAAAGAATAATCTGTCGGATCCACTTACAAAAGGTCGAGAAGGAGTTGAGAGAACATCCAAGGAAATGGGTTTAAGACCTAGGATAAGTCAGCATGGCGACAACTCTACCTAGCAGACTGGTGATCCCAAGAGATAGGTTCAAGGAGATCAAATAAAGTTATGTCTGACAGGTTCAACATTGTCAAAATATTAACTCATTCTCATGATGTAGACAATGTTTAGTAAACAAGGAGAAGACTTAAGGTGAAAAGTCTTTTAATGATTATCTAAATTTGGCAGATTTGACCAAATAGTTTAATCTATAGGATTGAACGTTTAGCAATCACCTATATGAGGGCGAAGTGAAAGACGTTTCAAGGAGAATGTTAGTAAAGATCTATTCTCTAAACTCTCATAAAATCGTAATGTGTTCATGGCTGAAAAGAACAAAACCATGAGAACCATAAATGGTAAAAGGCTGTTGTGTGACGTGTTGTCTAGGTGTAAATTAAAGCTCGACAGTTCAAAGATATCAAATCTACCAAGTGACCGAGTGCATCTGATACATGTTCACTACGAAAAATTCAAAGAGAAACCCACTTATCCTGATGCAATCAGTCTTTGCTTGATGATCACATATTTGTCCGTAAAGTTTTACAAAAAATAGTTATTCCCCATTCATGTGGGGGATTGTTGAGTTTAATTAGTGTGAATGAAAAATGGAGGGACAACCTTTAATGAAAAGACATATTGTTTTGAAAAAGGAGTGACTATTCAGATAGTTGTCTGTTCAGAAAAAGACACAATATTTCGAATGAACAGACATGACTCTTCCAAAGGATACATCTTTTCGGATGAACCATTGCCACCTTTCGGAAGGGGCACTTGATGGCTATATAAACCTGTATTTATTCACAGGTTTTGGTATGAAAAATTATTTGAAATACAAACTCTTCTTGTCTTCAAAACATTCCTTGTGATCAATCAAATCGTTGAGTGAGTTCAACGAATCCAATTATTTAAGATACCACTATAGTTGGATTGAAAGCCATTTTATTCTGGGAGGAAGATTTCAAAACATTGAGTACAATGAGGGACATTATTTCTTAAGAACACTCCGTGAAGTCGGAGGACTTGGCTTTATATTTTTGTTTCATCTTAATTTCTGAAAAAATAAAACACACTTTTTAGAAAGATCACTTTGATCTTGTGTTGAGGGTGTTGTTGTACTTTACAGTGTTCTTGTTTTAAACTTGAACTAGTGTTGAAGTTATTATTGTGTCAAACTTCAGATTCTTGTACCCGAAAACGTTGACAAATAACAGTGTAAAATAGATTATGGAAGTGAACAAAAACCACATACCTCATGGAAACAACATATATAAAGAACGAAATCATCATTGCAACTCCCTGCACCAAGAGTCAAGAGACAATTAAGCTAATTGAACAGATCAAACAAAGAAAACACCATTGCAACTCGCTGCACAAAGAATCAAGAGACAATTAAGCTAATTGAATAGATCATAACATAAGCTCCAGTATACAGCCATACACTAAAAACCAAATCTGACAAATAAACATAATGAAATGAAAAATATGAAGTAAAATGTGGACCCCAAAAAAAACACTTATTTGATCGTGTATTTGGACCGTACTTTGTCACAAATCATAAACACAAGTAAAAGGCTCAAATATGCCATCGAATTATGAGAAAAGGCTCATCTATGTCATCCGTTTAAAGTTTGGCTCATTCATGACATTGTCGTTAAAAAAAAGGCTCATCCATGCCATCATTTTAACAATCTAGTTTGGTGGGTTTTGGCAAAACCATTTTGTACACGTGGTCAAGAATGATTTGTCCACGTCATTACGTAAATGAGCCAAAAAAATTAAAGAAAATTTGCTCAAATATGCAATTAAACTATCAGAAATAATTCATTTATGCCATCAGTTAAAAGTTCAACTCATTCGTACCATCGCCGTTATAAAACCAGCTCATCCATTCTACGATTACTTTTTAACAGTGGATTTTCAAAAATAGCTTTACCACATGACATTTTATTAGAGATACACATCATTAATTAAACTAAATCAATATTAATTTCAAAATATCTTAAGACCTATTAAAAAGAACCGATCCATTTAACATAACCTGACCCATACTCATTAAAGTATTTTTTTTCTATAACAACTATTTTTCTGATCAAAAAAAATAGTGATTAGTGTATATCCTTTGGTTGTTTCTAAATCATTATAAATGTTACGCTTAATAGAAGCCTAAAAAATTCTATCCTACAGTAACTTCTTTTTATATCCTATAACTGATTAGTTGTAATTCCGTGATTTCAATATGTACTCCGAAGTTGCAAGAAAAGAAATCAATGAACGATTAGGCCAAACAAGAAAAAAAATGTGTACCAGTTGAACTTCTTTATTCTCCCATCACGAATTAGGAGAGCATACATTATTGAAAAAATCATTTTCAAATAACGGCTTAAAAGAAGTTTGTTATCCCAATTATTTCGCCATTTATATGAAATAACTTATTCCATCACTATGGTATAAATGGTGGTACAAATAATCTCGATACTAACTAATTTTAGATATTTTGAAATTAATATAAATTTATTTTAATTAATGACGTGGACCTCTAGTAAAAGGCCCACGTGACAAAACTGTTTTTGAAAATCCACTATTAAAAAGTATTCGCATGGATGAACTAATTTTATAATGGCGATGACACGAATGAGCCGAACTTTTAATTGATGGCATAAATGATAGTTCAATGGCATATTTGAGCATTTTTTCTTATTTTAATTAATGATATGGACCTCTAATAAAAGGCCACGTGGCAAAACTATTTTTGAAAACCTACCGTCAAAAAGTAATGGCATGGATGAGCTGGTTTTGTAACGTCGATAACATGAATGAGCCAAACTTTTAACTGATGGCATAAATGAGCCATTTCTAATAGTTCAATGGCATATTTGAGCGTTTTCCCTAAATACAAATATCACTTTAACCTTTCATCCCGGAAAAAAGAAACTTTAATCCACATTGAGCCTATATTAAGAGATTAATAGCGCACAAAATATTTGAAATTAAGCAGACAGAAGATGAAACAAATTCGAAACTAGAAAGAGAAAACTCTGAAAGTACCTTAGGTATGCCATTCCTCAAGCATGGGAAATAAATGTGACGAACCATCCACTCATGTACACTTATGTACAGGCTGCATTTGTCACCAACACTTGGGTTACTACGTCCAAAAGATGCTTGACAAAGACCAAACCAAACCGAAACAAGTGCAAACAAAGACAATTTATCCCTCTTTACCAGTTTCCCCTGAACAAGAACTGCATATACCCACAAAAGGAGAAACTGCATTGCATTTAGACATAGTAATGTTTTATGCTTCCAGAATATACCAGGAGAGGATTATTCACTTATCTGGAAATTGGAACAATCTCTCTTGTCCCATTTGAAATTGTGCTTTCTAAGTTTTTGGTTTACCTTTCAGCATTAAAAATACAATCTTACAAGTTCATTTTTGAAACTGTTTACATTTGTTTTGAAAATCATAGAGAATATGTAGGAGTTGAATCAGCTGTTTCATTGGCAAAATCTAGGCCTTTTTACTTGATGCTCTTCAATTTAAGTGAACAGTAATGCTGTCGAAACAAATTCTCCCCTTATCCTTGTGACTTCTATCGCTCTTCAACCGTCTTTTTCATACATCCTACATTATTTAAATAACAGATGACAACACCACTTATTGAACCTTCTCAAATATATGAAACCCTTTGTTGGGTATCCATTTGCCCGAGGCTTCTAACGAATCACATTTCATCAGGAAAGGTAGAAGTGAGAAAAAGGATCAGACAGATGGAAAATCAAACATTTTGCAAGCATATAAGACCATTTTGTCCTCTACATCTGCAAACACGGAATCCAGGTATGGACACAAACAAGCAAGTATGCTCCCGCATGTGAAATGCAACTGATAGTCATTTCTTTAATGAGCTTGCAGCCCACATATGTGCATAGCCATGTATGAAAGTCATTTACCAATATAATCAGTGGCCAAATGAGTGCATAACCCAACATATATAGACACCCCCACCCCACCCCCCACCCGCTAGATTCTGTCGTCTTGAGAGATTTTTTCGGGCTGCCACTTTCAACCTTCAGAGACATTGAACGTCAGATTGTTCAACTTTTCTTAAGAGCTAGCCAGACGACCAGAAACAGCGAAGACTTCTCTTATATATAGTTTCACATATGGCCAAAATCAAGCAAGACAGTATAACATCCACTTGTCTAATGCAAAATTTACCCCAATGCCAACCTAAGCAATTCAAACATGAGGAAAATAGGATTTGTAATGCCATTTATCACAAGACCGAAACATTAATATTCTGAGAGTGATGAAGACGCGCACACATTTTTTGCAAGTACAAAAATCAGGCAATGACATAAAAAGAAGTTAGAATTACATACCATATTCCAGAGTCTCCAATACTGATAACAGCAGCCACAGTGGCGCAAAAAAAAAGAAATAAATGAGAAACCCAAGCAAGCTCTGAAATTGTTGGGATGCAGAAGCTAAAAGAACAAGACAGTGTGATGTTTTAATCTACCTCATCAATAGTCTTTGTATTCCACCAATCTTTATGGAACTCACGATCCCCAAACCGAAGAATTTCTGCAAGTATATTTAGCCTACAGAGAGATGTATAATGTAAATAGAACTATTCAGTTGCAGTAAGTTCCACAAGTATATTTAGCCTACAAAGATATGCATTACGAAAATAAAACTCAATTCTGTTGCAGTGCTAGTACACATAATTCATATTTTAGTAGTTATTCAGATATAACAGAAAAAATTCTGGCGTTTCATCCTGAAATGTGATAACTTCTCATAATCTAACACAAGAGTCTTGCAGTATATCCATCCAAATTTTGGCTCCAGCATTTAACAGGCAGATATCATGTGCAGCTATCATATGTTGGTGTTTGGATAAATATCAAGCAGGCATATAAACTTACTGAGTTAAAACTACTCAGGCTCATTAAGCACCTCCCAACCCATTTTGCATCTTCTGTCTGGTCCTTCAATTTTTCTCCCCCTCAACTTGGAACTCATGGCAGTTAGATAATCCAGTTAAGTATAATGTGATCAGCACTTTAAATGGTTAATAAGAGAATAGTTTAGTTAAACATATTTAAAACGAAAAACAGGAAAGCATGATGATAAATACAGAGTAAGAAATTTTTTTTGAGAATGAAAATACACAGTAAGAATGTTCCTAACACTCAGATTACTATAAAGTATAAATACCTAGCAAATACAATTGGAACATCAAAATATATGGCAAGAAAGACGATGATCTGCAAATAAAGTTCGTACGCATACTAAATCTATAAATCAAATTTAGAGGCCATACCAAAGATGAAAGAGGCAGTAGAACATGCAGAGCCAGACATAAATTTGGAACTGAAAGCTTCAATACCCTCTCAATCCCGTATAAAAAGTCTGCTTTCAATGGATGTCATGAGCTTCGAACAATTAGGTTAACATAGTTTACTTTGCCAGGAGAGAAGGCACAGTGAACAGTCAAACAAAATAGGAGTTACCTGTTCAATGATAAATCCCATTAATCCTGTAAAAATTACCAGCTTTGATGATTTGGCATGCCAGCCAACCCTTCCGAATGGTTCAATGATAAATCCCATTAATCCTGTAAAAATTACCAGCTTTGATGATTTGGCATGCCAGCCAACCCTTCCGAATGGATGCAGAGTGAGGATAGCTAAGCTTCAGATAACAGAATAAACATACCCGAAAACTAATGAGTTGATGAAACAAATAGTAAGAGAGAGTTGGTAAGAAAGTCATAAATTTTCATTATTGGATTACTGATTTCCTATTATTATGAAAGGAATGAGACTGTAGTATGCTGAGAAAAAGACAGGAGATGCCTCAATTGTAGTGTTCACTAACTATAGCCCCATTGCATATGCGCGCACCACAGTCAAGTATTATACAATATAAAATACAAGTACTTCAAAATATAAACAGATCCGTATGAAATTACCAATCCGCTTATGTTCTCCAGAATACAAGTACACCTCCACAAGAATATCAGCACATGACTGAAAAAATGTGTCCAAAGGCCATAGCAATGTTTGATGCTCCAATTTAATATTTTTAGCATAATTTAAAGTTTTAAATACATCCAGTTGCTTCAACATTTAACATGCATATGAATACTTTGAGAGTAAAAACTGTTATCTTCCACAATACGGGTACGTAGAATCTGTATAACAGAACAACAACTTCAACTCGAGTTCAAATAAGAACAAAAACACAATGAAGTATTAAATACCCTCAACACAAGATCAAAATGACCTTTCCAAAGATGTATTTATTTTTCAGAAAATAAAGATGAAACAGAAATGATTAAGGCCAAGTCGTCCGAATTCATGGACTTTCCTTAAGGAATAATTTCCCTCACTGTACCCGAGGTTATGGAATCTTCTTCCCAAGATAAAATGGCCTTCAATACGACTATAGAGGTACCTCAAATAGGCGGATTCTTCGAACACACTCACGGTTTGAATGATCACACTTAAGAGTATTTAAAGTGTATTTCTAAGAAGAAGAAGAAGCTTGTAATTCTGAAAATTTTTCTTTCTTAACCTGTGGAAGAAAGCAGGTTATTTATAGCCACAACATGCCTCTTCTGAAGAGAGGCAATGGTTCAATCCAAAGGTTGCACCTTTGCTGTAAGTTTATGTCTGTTCATGAAAGATTGCATCTTTTCTTGAACAGTCATCTTGTTTCATGAATAAGTGTGTCCTTTTGCTGAATGGTTGCATCAGTTTGTTCAACCAGTACATCAGTTCAGAAACAATACAGCAGTTCAGAAGCAGCATTAGTTCAAACAATGCCTGCACAGTTTCGAAACACTGTTCATTGCACAGTTTCAAAACACTGTTTCGGAATATAAATGGAGTCCAACAGAAAATATTTCCTGCGTTTTACATATATTCAGATCATATTTTCATCAAATAAAATTTGTCCAAAAAGACAGATCTCATCGATCGATCATTTGCCAAATCCAAATCCGAAGCCGAGCCGAGCGACGACGACGACGGCACGAGGCATCTCTATTTTCTTGCCTCAATTATCATGTGGAGTAATTGTTCATTAATATAAACACTACAAAGTTTCCTTCTCCCACCAATGTGGGAGAATTAGTGGACTTTCCACTTTGGGAGTATACCTTCTAAATTGGTATCTCCTTCCTTCCACAATTTTTCTCCATTTTTTTCCATTTACACTTCATTCATATACTATGAACCCAACAATCCCCCACATGAATGGGGAATGGCTATTTTTCGTAAAAGTTTTACGGACAAGTATGTGATCATCAAGTAAAAACTGATTACATCTGGATAAGTGGGTTTCCCTTTGAACTTTCCATAGTGAACATGCATCGGATGCACTCGGTCAATCGGTAGATTTGATATCTTTGAACCGTCGAGCTTTAATGTACACCTAGACAACACGTCACACAACCAGCCTTTTACCGTTTATGGTTCTTACGGTTTTGTTCTTTTCAGCCATGAACACGTCTCGATTTTCATGAGAGCTTAGAGAATAGGCCTTTACTAACATTCTCTTTGAAGCGGCTTCCACTTCGCCCACACATAGGTGATTTCTAAACGTTCAATCCTATAGATTAAACTATTTGGTCAAATCTGCCAAATTTACATAATCATTAAAATACTTTTTATCTTAAGTCTTATCTTTGTTTACTATACATTGTCTACATCATGAGAATGGGTTGGGTAATTGACAAGGTTGAACCTGTCAGACACAACTTTGTTTGATCTCCTTGAACCTAGCTCTTGGAATCTCCAGTCTGCTACGTAGAGTTACCGCCATGCTGACTTGTCCTAGGCCTTTAACCCATTCCCTTGGATGTTCTTTCCACTCCTTCTTTAGATAGGCCTTTTGTAAGTGGATCCGACACATTATCCTTTGACTTTACATAATCTACAGTGATAATTCCACTAGAGAGAAGTTCTCTAACGGTATTATGTCTTCGTTTTATATGATGAAATTTACCGTTATACATCATGCTCCCTGCCCTACCTATTGTCGCTTGGCTATCACAGTGTATACATACTGGTGCCACTGGCTTGGATCAATAAGGAATATCTTCTAAGAAATTCCGGAGCTATTCTGCTTCTTCACCGGCTTTATCCAATGCGATAAATTCAGATTCCATTATAAAGCGAGCGATACAAGTCTGTTTCCAAGAAATTGCTCCTCCACCGATAGTAAATACTTATCCAATTTGCATCACTATATCCTTCAAGTACCGCAGGATATTTATTATAATGCAAAGCATAATTTAGAGTGTATTTAAGATACCCCAAAACTCTTTTCATTGTCATCCAATGAGTTTTGTTAGGATTACTCGTGTAACGACTCAATTTACTGATAGCGCATGCTATGTCTGATCGTGTACAGTTCATTATATACATTAAACATCCCAATACTCTTGCATACTCCAATTGCGAGTCACTTTCACCTTCATTCTTTCGAAATGCAAAGCTCGCATCCAATGGAGTCTTGGCAATACCGAATTCCATATACTTGAACTTGTCAAGTACCTTTTCGATATAATGAGACTGTGACAATGCCAACCCTTGTGGAGTTCGATGGATTCTTATACCTAAGATCACATCTACAACTCCAAGGTCCTTCATATCAAACTTGCTCTCGAGCATTCCTTTTGTTGCATTTATGTCAGAAATGTCTCTACTGATGATCAACATATCATCCACATATAAACATACAATGACTTGGTGATTTGGAGTGTCTTTAATATAAAGACATTTATCACATTCATTTATTTTGAATCCATTTGCCAACATAGTTTGGTCAAACTTCTTATGTCATTGTTTTGGTGCTTGCTTTAGTCCATATAATGACTTAATAAGTTTACACACCTTGTTTTCCTTTCCTGGAACCACAAAACCCTCAGGTTGTTCCATGTAAATTTCTTCCTCCAAATCTCCATTTAGGAATGCGGTTTTTACATCCATTTGATGGAGTTGAAGATCATATACCGCCGCTAAGGCAATTAACATTCGAATCGAGGTTATCCTTGTTACTGGCGAGTATGTATCAAAGTAATCAAGGTCTTCCTTCTGTTTGAAGCCTTTTACTACAAGTCTTGCCTTGTATTTGTCAATAGCACCATCTGTCTTCATTTTCCCTTTGAAGATCCATTTAGAACCTAAAGGTTTATTTCCAGGAGGAAGGTCAACCAATTCCCATGTATGGTTGTTTAAGATTGAATCAATCTCACTATTGACCGCCTTTTTCCAAAGAGGATGAGTCTGACGATGACATCGCTTCTTTAAATATTTGAGGTTCATTTTCTAAGAGAAATATTACAAAATCCGACCCAAACGAAGTTGACGTTCTTTGACATGTACTACGTCTTGAATTTTCTTCATTATGTACATTCTCACTTGGTTCATCTCGAGGTCGTTTAGATCCTCCACTAGACTGTTCATGTCTAATTTTATATGGGTAAATGTTTTCAAAAAATTCAGCATTATCTGATTCAATTACCGTATTTTCATTTATATCCGGATGTTCGGATTTATGAATCAAAAATCGACATGCTTTATTGCTTTTAGCATATCCAATGAACACGCAGTCCACCGTTTTAGGCCCTATCTTAACCCTTTTAGGTATAGGAACTTGAACCTTTGCTAGAAAACCCCACACTTTGAAATATTTCAAGTTAGGTTTTCTTCTTTTCCATTTTTCGTAAGGAATTGATTGTGTCTTACTATGGGAAACTCTGTTGAGTATACAATTGGCCGTAAGGATAGCCTCCTCCCATACATTTCTCCTTTGCTCACTACAATTTTTCCAGAAACGGTTACACATTTGAATCCGTTCTTATCTAGGAGTGAAACAGAAATTAAATTCCTACGTAACTCCAGAACATATAACACATTGTTCAGTGTCAAGACCTTGCTGGAAGTCATCTTTAGGCAAATTTTTCCTGTTCCCTCCACCTTAGCAGTAGCGGAGTTCGCCATGTAAAGCATTTCTTCTGCTTGAGCCGGAGCAAATGACGAGAACAACTCTTTGTTTGTGCAAACATGGCGTGTGGCACCAGAATCCATCCACCATTCGCGTGGATTTCCCACCAAGTTGCATGCCATGAACATAGCACACAAATCATCATATTCTTTGTTGGACTCAATCATGTTCGCTTGGTCCTTTTTCTTGCCTTTCTTCGGGGCTCGACAATCTGTGGACTTGTGGCCAATTTTGCCACAATTGAAGCATTTTCCC
>NC_061112.1:102321072-102476552 GCF_002878395.1 Capsicum annuum
AGTTAAATTCAAGCGGAGTAGAAAACCTAAGCTTTAATCTCCAAAAACAAGCAATACACATTCTGTAAATTTATTCCTTAAGATTGTTATCTTCCACAATACGGATACGTAGAATCTGTATAACAAATCAACAACTTCAACTCGAGTTCAAATATGAACAAAAACACAATGAAGTATTAAATACCCTCAACACAAGATCAAAATGACCTTTCCAAGAGATGTATTTATTTTTCAGAAAATAAAGATGAAACAGAAATGATTAAGGCCAAGTCGTCCGAATTCACGGATTTTCCTTAAGGAATAATTTCCCTCACTGTACCCGAGGTTATGGAATCTTCCTCCCAAGATAAAATGGCCTTCAATACGACTATAGAGGTACCTCAAATAGGCGGATTCTTCGAACACACTCACGGTTTGAATGATCACACTTAAGTATTTAAAGTGTATTTTTAAGAAGAAGAAGAAGCAGCTTAAAATTCTGAAAATTTTTCTTTCTTAACCTGTGGAAGAAAGCAGGTTATTTATAGCCACAACATGCCTCTTCTGAAGAGAGGCAATGGTTCAATCCAAAGGTTGTACCTTTGCTATAAGTTTATGTCTGTTCATGAAAGATTGCATCTTTTCCTGAACAGTCATCTTGTTTCATGAATAAGTGTGTCCTTTTGCTGAATGGTTGCATCAGTTTGTTCAACCAGTACATCAGTTCAGAAACAATACAGCAATTCAGAAGCAGCATTAGTTCAAACAGTGCCTGCACAGTTTCGAAACACTGTTCACTGCACAATTTCGAAACACTGTTTCGGAATATAAATGGAGTCCAACAGAAAATATTTTCTGCGTTTTACATATATTTAGATCAGATTTTCGTCAAATAAAATTTGTCCAAAAAGATAGATCTCATCGATCGATCATTTGCCAAATCCAAATCCAAATCCGAAGCCGAGCCAAGCGACGACGACGACGGCGTGAGGCATCTTTATTTTCTTGCCTCACTTATCATGTGGAGTAATTGTTCATTAATATAAACACTACAAAGTTTCCTTCTCCTACCAATGTGGGAGAATTAGTGGACTTTCCACTTTGGGAGTATACCTTCTAAATTGGTATCTCCTTCCTTCCACAATTTTTCTCCATTTTTTTCCATTCACACTTCATTCATATACTATGAACCCAACAAAAACTTGAAGAGAAAAAAAGGGTCTAAAGCATATATAGTTTCCTTAGTATTAGCACAGAGACAATTCTGGAAGAAGCTCCACATAAGTGGCAATAAAATCACATAGAAGGTATAGTAGTATCAAAGACCTACAATCTCTTTAAATTTGTATAGACTTGGCAGAAAACAAAACAAAATATGAAAATCTTCAAAAAAAAATAAACCGAATTGCTCGACAGATTTATTTAAACAAAATCCTGGTGAATCTAGAAAAACACAAAATTGTTGGTTTGTAATGCACGTGTAGTAAGTATTCTACCAGGGGATGAAATCTCTGACAACAACTTTGGAAAGGTCAACTGATCCTACCTGATAGCATAAAGTTGGAGCAACCATGAAGTAAGCCAAACTCTTGTTATTAACGTCGTAAGAATAGTTGATTTCAGAAATTTCACCTTGGAATATTTAAAAACTTAATTGAGCGACTTCAAATTTGTGACATTATCTCAGATGAGCAAAAACCCAGCAAGAGTACCAAAGTTTAAAAAGAAAAGTTGATTTGTCTATAAATTTTCAGGAGAAACCTAAATCAAGGACAGATTTTCTGGATCCACGACAAATTAATAAACTAGTCATACCTTATCCACAGACTTTGCAAGCTGTCGCATATCATAATTTGTATGTGCATAAGAAACCAGTTTCATCCCCACAATGCAAGCAAACCTCATCAGCATGACACCAGATAGGAAAGCAGAATCACACCTGTGAAATTTAAAATAACTACTCACTAATTTTTCAATGCATATTCAGCAAGAAACTAGAGTTTGGAAACATATTTGAAAGTAATCTCCTCAGAATTTAAATTTCAACTAAGTTTTCATAAGCGGCTAACCAACCCAGTAAAATCAAAGGCGAAAGGTTCAAGGTTTGGCAAGCATTCTGGGTTGCAGAATAGACCAACTGCCTACAACGTATTTGGGCATGCCTCTAGGTAGCAAGCATAAGGCTTTAGAAATCTGGGATGGTATCTCGGAAAGAACAGAGAGGAAGGCACAATACCTATCTTTGGGGGGTAAATTGATCCTTATCAATTCTGTCCTAGATGCTTTACCTACTTACATGATGTCTTTGTTTCCAATGCCAGCCAAAGTTGTGAAGAAGCTGGACAAGCTAAGAAGAGACTTCTTATGGCAATGAAATAAAGAAGGAAAGGGTTACTGTATAGTGAACTGGAAGACTGTTTTGTTGAACAAAGAGAGAGGGGGGCTGGGAGTCAGAAATTTGAGGCTGCAAAATGAAAGCTTACACATGAAGTGGCTATGGAGATACACTAAAGAGGAAGGCGCCTTATGGAAAGAAGTTATTGTGGCAAAGTTTGGTGAAATCAATCCCTGGTGTTCAAAGATAGTCTCTGATCCTTATGGTGTGGGGGTGTGGAAAACTATTAGGAATATATTTGGCCATTGATGGAAGCCAAACTAAGTATTAAGGTAGGTAATGGAATCAAGACAAGCTTCTGGCATGATGCATGGATTGACCAACTTCCCCTCAAGGATCAATTTCCGGACCTCTTCTGGATATGTGCAAATCCAGAAACTAAAGTGAGTGATTGCTGGTCATTACAGAGCTGGGACATCTCTTTTAGAAGGTTGCTAAATGATTGGGAAGTGGATAGGGTGGCTACCTTGCATGGAAAGTTAGGAGGGGCTAGCACTATCACTCCAGTGGTAGATAGGTGGTTGTGGAATCACAAAAAGGATAGGGCCTTCATAGTAAGTAGTGCATATAAAAGAGGTCTAGAAGTATCTGGGGTGAGATATCAATATCACTGGAATTACTTCTGGCAAAGTATTATCCCCACCAAGGTAAAGTGTTTTACTTGGTTGGTGATTAAGAAAGCATGCTTAACACAAGAAGTGTTACATAAGAAAGGAAGACAGCTAGTTCCCAATGTTCTTGTGTAATATGACAGGGGAAACAAACAAACATCTCTTCCTACATTGCAGTTTCACTACACAGCTATGGAACCTCTTCCTTAACGTAACAGGCTACGGCTGGACCATGCCAGAGCACACCTCAGATCTATTGAGTTGCTGGATTAGAAATGGTGGAGAATAGTGCCATCATGCATTTGGCAAAATGTCAAACTTAGGCTATTTGTTTTTAAAATGGTCGTGTGGTGTCTTTTTCCCTATTTTATTTTGTACAGTCAGCATAAAACCCAGATTAACGTCTTAAGAACATTACCAGCACATCAGAAGTAGCCAATCTTGACTGATGTTGAACTTTGCCAGAAGCCAGACCCAATTAACAAGCCATACTGCAATAGCAGTCCAGAGATTGTCGTGTGCAACATTAATACTAAGAACCCTCTGAAATGTAGTCATATCTTATAACCCTATTGCTGCTAAAATGTTATATTGTTACAGGGATTAGATACAGCAATGAGGCCCGTTGGCCAGGTTCGGATAGGCTGAGGCCTCCACCCCCTACGTCTCATTTGCTTTTTCCTTAGTGTTGTCTCACTTTGTCCCTCTCCCCCTTCCCAGCCAACTTTTATGGCATTCTTCAATTTTCGGAAATCCTAAAATTAGTGATTCTGATTGCAATTATTCCATCAGACTCTTCCTAAACCCATTCTCCCCATCCTCTTTCCAGGTTTTCAAGGTAACTATTTGGATTTTGAGACCATAATCTTCCGGTAACAGCATAGCACTTTGTGTTGGGTTCGAAATTGAGAAGGCGTCATGCAAAAGCTTATAGTTTGCAAACTAAGACGGCTATAATTCAGATGACAAATAAAACATATATTAAAAGGACATTATTAATATGATTCGGTCAAACGACCTACATATTAAAAACAATATTGAAAAACTTAAAAACAACTGATAGAAAATCTCCCCATAAACAAAGAATCTTAAATGACTATATTGTAGATGCTATTATGTTATGGTATAAGAAGAGGGGTCTTCTATTTATAAATTTCCAAAACCTTTCCTCCAAGAAGAGATTAGCCAAATATGGAAAAGTTTTATATTTTCCTTTAAGAAAAAAGTAAAAATAACTATGGTATTACTTTTATTTTCCTTTCAAAAAAAGTATTAACTTCATTTTGGTAAGAAAATCAGGACAAAAACCCTAACACTTTGGAAAGAGGGTGAAGTTACATTTTGTCAAATTTCATATTACAGATTAAGGGTGGAATACTCCCAAGAGTTCCATGAACATAGCATCCTGAAATCATGATATGGGTTCCTCACTAAGTGCTTGATAAAATACATATTCATCAACCTGCAATGGCAACTCAACACATTTCCTTCTCTAGTATTTTTTTAATAGAAACATTACAACTCCAAGATATTCACTTTGTTTGGCCAGTCACATTGCCACCCCTAAGAGTGATTATTTGATGTAAATAAAGATGAATCATACATCGGGAAAGTTTCAACTGTCTAGCCAAATGGAACAGACAACTGACATTAGAGAAAGATGCATACCTTCATCAAATTCTCAATAATCAGCCTGCTGTTTACAGCAATAAGCACCACTATACAGAGATTGAGTAGGCCAGCATGACTCTACAACAAGATGCACCAACTAAATTAGAAAAAGAGCTCTAAAATCACTTATTTTTGGGAGATTCGCACAAATTAAGCTATTTATCACTTGTAAGACACCTGAAACGCAACTCCAAATAATACGAATTTGAAATTCTTGACACCATTAATTGTTAACTTCCACTGTCTTGGTTAAGTTATGAAACATTAGTGAACACTGATAATGCAAATTTAAACAATATATGCCAATTCATCCTTGCAAAAAATTTCTTATGAACAAGTTGGCTTCTGTCGGCCACCCAACTATGGATCCAATGGCGGAGCCAGGATTTTCATTAAGGGGGTTCAAAAATAAAAATACGAACTAATCAAAGGGGGTTCAACATCTACTGTATATACATAAAAAATAATTTTAACGATTATTAAAAATTTTTGCCGAAGGGGGTTTGGATGAACCCCTTCGGCCAAGTGCAGCTCAGCCTAGAGGCGGAGCCAGCCCTCTTTAACGGGTTCGTCCGAACCCCCTTCGATGGAAAAATATACTATTTATACATAATTAAAATTATTTTTATGTGACTATAGTAGGTGTTGAACCCCATTCGACTTAGTTTTCTTTGAATGTTGAACTCCTTGCCTGAAATCCTGGTTCCGCCTCTGGCTCAGCCCCTGTATGAATCATAACACCATACTACTCATTCTTTATCTGTTTACTCAGCTGAACCATCTTTTATGCAACTCGAAACGCTAAACAACAACCAATCACATAGCTAAAAAGTCTTGAATCCTTGCTTAGCGAGTGTAATGAACAAAACGATCGAAAAGTACCTCATGTTCAAAACTAACATTCCATTATAACCTAACTTTAGCCTACCAACCTTTTAACTAGATTCCTTTAGTTGAATTCAACCAACTAAATAAATAATAAACCAATTACTCTCTCCGTTCACTTTTACTTATCATATTTTGCTTCTCGAGCTCAAGAGTCAAAATGCATAAACTTTGGTGAACATTTTAAGATGTATTTGTTATGGTATAAGATGTATTTTCTTATTGTATCAGTATGAGAAAGATTGCAACTTTCAGTATTTTTCATGTAGTTTTCGAACATTTACAACAACAGCATACCTAGTGTAATCACACCAAGTGGGATATGAGGGGGTAGATTGCACACATACATTACGTCAAAATACTATAGTAATCTCAACAAAATGATATAAAAAAAACATATATTAACCAAATTTAGTTTGCAAATATCTAAATTTAAAATAATAAATTAATCTAATTCAATTTAACTCAAAACTTAATTAAATTGACAAAAGCATAACGTGATAACTAAAAGTGAATAGAGAGTGTACTCCATTTATTTATCAGTTTGGCTTCCTGAGAGCCAACTCCATAAATTTTGACCAACATTATAAGATGTATTTTTACATAGCATTAGTATGAGAAAGATTGCAACTTGTAGTATTTCTTGTATGGGTTTCTTACATCTAAGTAGCCTTTTGGCCATGAAAACTAAAATTTTCCGGAGTTGGAGTTGGAGTTGGAGTTATGTTTGACAATGCCTTTTTAGAAAAAAATTTTTGACTTTTGAAAAAACTTTTTTAAATATGATTTTATGCCCTAACTTTTACAAACTATCAAAATCACCCAACTAAAATTTACCTAATAATGAAAAAAAAACACAATTAGCCACGATTATAAAAATAATTACATATACATAGCCATATTTAATGAATTTCAATTACGACATATATAATATTTACATTAATAGTCGTTTTCTCATATTTGAAAATTTTAAATATGGATGTTACATTAACAGATTACTGCCTCCTGTTTTTTAGATAACAAATATTATCTTTCAAACAAATATATTTTTTTAGGAATTTATTTAATTTATTTCCTTTATTTTTCGTTCCTAAAAAATAGGAAATGATGAGTTTTTATTAAATTGTAGGGTGCCGCTAATTTATTTCTTTAATTTTCTTATACATGAAAGATATCTGTGTGTGAATAAATTATTTCTACGTAAAACATGCTTTGCATATTTATGGTATATTATATCATATACCATAAATATATAAATATGCTTAGTATGTTTCTTTATACTTTGTATTTTTATATATATGTGTATATGATATATACATGGTATAAACTTCATATATAACATATTTTGTATATTTATATTATAAATATGCTTAGTATGTTTCTTAATATTTTGTATATTAATATGTGTGTATATGGTATATACACATGGTATAAACTTTATATATAACATACTTTGTATATTTTTATTATAAATATAATACTTTATGGGTATAAAAAAATATAATATTTTATATATTTATGGGTATAAATATAAATTAGCAGTAAAATAACATCCTAAATGAGGAAGAAAATTAAATAAGGGATAAAAATAATGATGAGAAACAAAAAAAGATATATATTAATTAGGATAGCATTAAATTTGAAATTATAATTATCTTATTCTTTAAAACTGCTATATACGTAATATTGAAAAGAAATGTTATAAGGAGAGTTTTATGTAAAAATTTAAAAGATTGGAATTATATGTAATAATAATAAAAGTTGAAATTGGAGTTGGAAAATTGTGAAAACAACAAAAACCTATTTTCCCTTTACAGAAAAAAATTTCGGAATTATTTTTCGAATTTTCATGGCCAAACACCACAATTTCCAACTCCGAAAATATTTTCTGGAAAAAAGGAAAAAAATTTCATGGCCAAATGGGCCCTAAATTTAGAATTTAGAATATTAAATTAATTTAATTCATTTTAGCTCTTAAGATTAGTCAATCTGATTGTCATAAAGCAAAATGTACTTTCTTATCTATCAATATAAGAAACATTGCAACTTATAATATTGTCGTACAATTTTCTTCGAACATCTAAATTTGTAACTTAATATATTAAAACAATCTAATTCAATTTAGATCCGACGAGTAGTCAAACTCATTATCATAAAGCAAAATGTACTTTACCATCATATATGTACAAGAATGATTGCAACGTGTAATTTTATACTTCCTCCTTAGGACCCTTTTCTTTTTTCAATACTTTAATTTCAACTTTCCACATTGACATAATTAGAATCACAAGTATAACATCTAAATTTAGAAAGCAAAATATTCAAATTAATTTAATTCAATCTAGTTTCGAACATTACTCAAATTGACTCTCGTAAAACGCAAAATAACAAATAAATATGGACAAAACGGGGTAACTATATTACATAAAAACAAGCCAAAAATAGTAAGGAGAAGAGCATTTACTTGTTTGAAAATACCAGCAGAGCTAAGTGAACTTTCCTTATTCATCCGATGAGGCTGCGCCGACGCTCTATATACATACTTGAACGGCGCCGTTTCCCTCTTCTCCTCCTTACGCTCCACCTTCGGCTCACCATCTCTGACGTCACTCGTTACTTCATCCGAACTACTGGAAGCTTCTACCGAGCTCGAATCCAACTCCGTTCCACCATCGCCGCCGTCGGAGGTTGTTATCGTCGGTAGATGACGTAAATCTGTCCGGCGGATCCATAATCAACAAAATTTCTACAAAAAATACCCTCCAAACATGGATACGTGTTATATAATATGATGTCATGTATACGTGTGAAATGTTGTTAGTAACCAAGTTGAATTTGAACACAATAAATTACTTATTTAAATTAGATTTGAATACTTAATTAGTTGGCTAACTTATTAATTTACCTACTTGTTAATTTGAAGTCAAGTTTAATAATATTAAAAATTAAATTTAGTCAAGTTTGACAACCCTAAGAACTAAATTTAGTGGTCTATAACTAATACATTTTATTATGATCATTAAAATAGTAACAAATGTACTTCTAAATTCTCTAAATTTCTCTTATTTTTTTAAGTTTGATATTAATAGTTTATTTTTATTTTACAACATATTATCAGCACGAGTTTCTATCGTTTTGAAATTTAATGGCTAAGAAAAGAAAATTAAATTGAAAGGTGGAAATGGCAAGACCACAAGAACTATGTGATCATCACGATTTGGATTTCACCTTTCTACTCTTTATGATAAGATAAGTATATTATTAACTCATGTTCTTTCATTAAGTTTGAAAATAATATTGATGATCACAAAGTGGTGGTATTGTTATAGACTCAAGTTTGAATTTATTATACTTTGGCCTAATATGTTATTGATCGAAGGTGTGATGATGGATTTAAATCTCATGCCATTGAGATGGTACGACATTGAATTAAAAGTCCTGATGCACTATAATGATAAGATGTTGGGTTTAAGTCTCATTAATTTTTGGCATAAGATATCTTTATATGGATAAGACGGTGAGTTTTAATCTCAAAATAATATATTGATGATATAATAATATTTAAGGCAAAATTTTATTGAAAAGTCATGAAATATGTTCCATTGAATATACTTTATTTCTTGAAGTGAATGTGGTAGCATGCAGTGTATAGTATGTTTGGAAGAAGATATGTGATTGAATTTATGAATATGAATATTAGGCGTAACAAGGACAAAATATTTTGTTACATTATATGTACGCCTCGATTTACTCATGAAAGAGCAATATCTTGAAAGAAATTCTAAGTTATCATAATTTGATAGCCTTAAAACATCATTATATTTTATTTCTTGGGAATGAGAATTTTGATTGTTAAAACTACACATTCATTCTCTGGGGTGAATGTAATAGCAGTAACACCTCCATAAGAGGTAGAATAATTGAAAAGAAATATTATGAAATATACTCTAAAATAGCAAACTTGAAAAATTATTCATATTCTAATAAATCTGAAATTTACAAAGTAAAACTCATATGACATGGTAAACTTGAAGTTTACTAGTACAAATAAGTTCATAAGTTGGCATGAACGATTTTGTCATCTTGAAGATGTGCATATTGAGTATTACACAACATATATATTAAAGAATTAGAAGTTTATATTCTTCAAAGAACATAATGAGTTCTCAAATGATCCTTCAAAAGATGAAGGTAATTTTTGTCATTAATGGGCATGGTATGAAATGTCATTGCACACGTGATTGTCGTGCGACCTATTTTGATAGAAGTTTTATAAATCCTCCATCAAATCAAAGAATACAAAGTGATGGCACACTTGACCTTTCAAAGTGATGTTGAGGCATGTCTTGTAAATATAATAAATTTCATGGCACGAGAATAAGAGCTTCTAATGAAAATTTATGAAGCATGTGCATATGATTATAATTCATTCTTTGAAGAGAATGAGATTTGGTATAAGCATTGTTGATGCTCGATCATTCTTGAAATGAATGTGTCAAGATGAGATAAAAATTATAAAAAAGGACATGCTCATGAATGGTTGGATAAATGTCACATCTCACCTTTACGAAAAGTTTGAGAAAAAATAATTAAAAATTTATTTTGACATAAACGATCATTGATCGTGTACTTGTAGTATGGCATAAATATTTTTGATATGCTTATCGTGGATTGCGAAAGGGTAAAAGCAAGAAACAAATCTTGCCTATATAATGGTTTAAGATTATGGCCGTACTTATATGATTTTCTCCTTGAAGGATATGTTCACCATATGAATGGTGTGTGAAATATGTGTAGTACACGAAATTAATTGAGAACTCCAAAAGAGCTTAAGTGTTACTATCTGGAGGCTTGAAATTGTTCATAATATTGGGTTTGTAGTAAGTCTTGAAAGAAACTTATTAAGTTTCAAAGACATTACCAAAATAAATTATATTGAGATTATAAATAAATAAAAGAAGTTATATCTTCATATTACTACAATCGGCGTGTGTTATAAATATTTACGTAAAGATTATCCACATTTTTTATCTTATTTGTAATACACAAATATGAGCATGATGATAGAATCACATGCAACAGTAAATTAAAATTTCCTGAAAAAATATCAGTTGGCATGATGGTTGACTATTTCGATCCAAATGTGATGCAAAAATAATTGAGAATTCATGTGGTTATATATTGAAAAAATAAAAGATTCTTCACGAATTCTCTTGTGCTGCTTGTTCTCACAATGAATTGATCATTGTACCAGCTAAGGTTGGAATTATATTTCCTAAAATTTTGAACATATAAAAAGGTGAATATGAGACTGTTCACCTACCATGTAGACCGCTTACTATTATATAGTTTAATAGATGCATCTATGATATGGTCACATGTGCTTTCTATTAACTTGCAATTTGATTTTTGTAAAGTTGCTTGCTCGAATTATTAAATTAAGAGCATGGTTCCAAACTATAAATTATGTTGATAATGCTGATTGGTTTAGTAGAAATTGTATGCCTCCAATTCTAGCTAAATCATTGATTATTAGAACAAATCCACCAACAGAAATTTGGTATGAGATGTATCATTTAAAATATAGCAACATTCATATGCATCAAGCCGACGAGGCTCCCTTATCACAATTGGTTCAAGGTCAAGAACCAAATAATTTTCATCTAAAAATTTAGTGTGCGAGATATGATGCAATTGCTTCATCACAATGCACAAATATGAATCCCAAGACAAGGTTGGGAATAAATGTTAGATTCCCTAACATTAGGGGGAGAGAGTCGATTAACAGTTGAAAATTATGCATGAAATGAATTATCTAGATCCTTATTATATATATATATATATATATATATATATATATATATATATATATATATATGAACTTGAAGTTTAAGAGATAATTCATTTGCAAAATGTTGCAAACTAATTGTCAGATATGTTTGCTGACTCTATGTGATTATTCAACTGTAAATGCTCCAATAAAAGAAAATCGTAAAAGGATAGAGTCTGTGGCACGCCTGAAGCGTGATAGACCAATCGATTTCAAAGGTAAAATTCTTTGAATAAGGAAATGAGCAAATGATCAAGATAGTCATGATAATAAGGCACGTGCTTTGAAAGAGTACTGACATAACACTTCATAAAATCTTGGCAAAGGTTCATGTACCTGAATTATAATGAGTATAAAGAGATCTTTATTAAGTTATGTCTTATTGGAATCGATATCAAATAATCGTCGATGATATCTTTGATATAATATAGTGCTCAACATTATAAATAGTATCGAGAATCTTGGATACAAATCTATCAAAGAGTATGAAAAGATAAATTATTGGCCAAATAAAAGTATGTAATTCAAGTAGTTTGTTTCACTTGAAAAGTGAATATTTGGACTCATAATTCAAAGACCAGAGGTATAATGTCAGTAGGTACAAATGATTTACTATGCGAAAGTAAAATTCGTAGGATATAAAGTATGACTTGTGCCTTAGGGCATAAAGATTTCACAAAGTTTCTGACATTATTGTAGAAGAATTATTTTCCTGTGGTGGATGAAACAAGGTTTGTTTCAGCCTGACAATATTGAAAAGTTTGAATATGTATAATGAATTATTATCATGTCTAGCTAGATGAAATTTTTTTATGAATATCCTTAAGGGATTTAAAATGTTATAAAATTATTTTATTGGATAACCCCATGATTATAAAAATCCGCTTAACTTGAAAATAGATTAATTTTGATCTCATGAAAATGATTAGTAAGTACTATGTTAGTGTAATTGATGAACTTCTGAATTGCGGAGCATCATTTATAAGAATAAAGTGTGTTTTAAATGATGCGAGTATAATACTAGTGTTGCTCTCTTTTTTCCTTAGCTAAGATTTTATCCCACAGGTTTTCCTGGCAAGGTTTTTAATGGGGCAGCTAACAATGCATACTACTTGATGTATACGCGGAGTGTTTGACAAATGAAATATTTGTCCATTGATGAACATACGTTGAAAAGACATAAAAGGATGCATCTTGATAAGCATAACACTTATTTGATTTGCAGTCTAGACACTTGAAGATTTTACAGATGAAATGCTGAATATTGTCACTTAACAAAAAATACATGAAAACTTGTTAAGGATTCAAAATGTTTGAAGCATATAAAAGTTTCTGGGAAACTTATCTATAATCCTTATATTGCATAAATTTATAACTTGAAAATTATTTGAACTCTTGGAGAGTTTTCAAAAGCAATAGATTATTTGCTGACATGAGAAATATGCCAAATTGAATTGGTTTTGAAGTACCATATCTTAGTGCAATTGATGTACTAATGTATCCTACAAATACTACAAGGCCTGATATAGCCTTTTTCAGTTAATTTATTAGCAAAGTATAATTTTACTCCTACTAAGAGACATCAAAATGGGATCAAACAGATGATCTTATTTTATTCTAAAGATTGCAGTCCTGATCTTATTGATTATATTGATGCTGGGTATTTATTTAATCCACATAAATTTTGGTCTCAAACATGCAATATGTTGACATATAGGGATACTGCCATATCTTGGAGATATACAAAGCAGACTATCTAACGCTTCATCAAATTATGTTGAGGTAATAGTTATTCATGAAGCAAATCGAGAATGTGTATGGTTGAGGTTCATGATACATCTTATTCAAAAAAAATATTGTTTGAAATATGACAATGTACCCACAATTTTATACAAACATAATGCAGCATGCATAACACATATTAAAGGAGGATTTATTAAAAGGAGATAGAATGAAGCATACTTCATCAAAAATTTTCTATACACATGAGCTACAAAAGAATGGTAATATTAACATGCAACGAATTCATTCGAGTGAAAATATGAATGATTTAATCACCAAGTCTCTTTCAACTGCAACTTTCAAGAAGATGATGCACAAGATCGGGATGCAAAGATTCAAGTCATTAAATTGAAGTTCCCATTAGGGTGAGTAAAATATGATTTGTACTTTTTTTTTCTTAACTAAGGTTTTGTCCCAATCGGGTTTTCCTAGTAAAATTTTTAATGTGTCAACACTAAAGGTGTATTACAAGATGTGTGAACTCTTTTTCCTTCACTAGGCTTTTTTCCATTAGATTTTCCTAGTAAGATTTTAATGAGATACATTATCTATTAATGAACATCCAAGGGGGAGTGTTATATGGATGTCATGTGACATGTATATGTGTGAAATGTCATTTATTAGAGATAATAGTTAATAGTCAAGTTGGATTTGAAGACCATAAATTACTTGTTCAAATTGAATTTGAATACTTAATTAGTTGGCCAAATTGCCAACTTGCCTACTTGCCTACTTGCCTACTTGACAACTTGCTAATTTGAAGTCAAGTTTGGCAACCTTAGGAACTAAATTTGGTGGTCTATAAATAGCCACCCTTTGCACATTTTATTATGATCATCAAAGTAGTGGAAAATGTACTACTAAATTCTCTAATGGTCTCTCATTTCTTTAAGTTTGATATTGATAGTCTATCTTTATTTTATAAGAAGATAAAAGAAATTAATAGTATTTTTTTCAGTAACAGGAGATAAATTTTTAACTAAAACGTAGAAAAAATTTATTTTTTATGAGATATGTTAGTTATACTTACATGAGGGGCTTATTGTTGACACTTGGAATCTATAGGACCCACCGGTCATTACTTTTTGTAATATCCCATATTTTTCTAGCACAAATTAAATCTCAGTACATGAGTATCCGTGCATAAAATTTTCAAAATACTCATTATTTCTCAGTTAAGATCCCATCAAGTTGTGGGAAATTGAACTAGCTTTCTAACGGTATAAGATTCACCTTAATCCGATAACCGAGTAAGAAGTTATGGCAATTTTAAGTTTCAGTCGTAAAATAACTGTGATTTGGGCCCGTGGCGTGTCGTAAAAAAGTGTAAAATCACAATTGTCAAATTCCAGTGAGACTCTGTGATTCCACCGCATCACGGTGATGTCCTATTTCATATTTGTCAATTTCCAGTGAGCCTCCGCGATAATGGCGCATCGCGGAGGTGACCAAAATGGCATTCCAAAGGCTTACCGCGATAGCTCCACATCGCTCCAAGCTTCTAGGTCCCAGCCATCAAATTCCAGTGATGCTACGCAATCTTGGCGCATCGCGCCAGGGCCTCAAATCGGGATTTTCAATTTTCCACTTCCGCATTTTCAATTTTCCAAGGGGTTGTTTGGTCATTTTCCTAATCCCTAATCTTGTCTTAAACACAAAATTAAAGCCTAGAAGGGCATCATATTCCCATTATTCTCAAACTACTCAAAAGGGGATCCATTCTCCTCAAGAACATAAAAACCCTAGCTGTCAAATTCAAGGCTATATCTCAAGAACTCACCATCAATCCTCTCAAATTCATTAACTCAGGTATGTTAAACATTCATTCATGGGTTCCTTTCACTCATGGAGTCCAAGTATCTGATTTTAATTATAAATTTATGATCTTTTCAAGTTACTCTATTTTTAAATTAAGTTTTCAACCATGAATCTCCATGAACTATGATTCTACACCATTTATGAATGGAATTGTTGTTGTTATTTAATTCCCCATGTTTTAATGTTATCATCCATTGAATTAAATCATGACTTAGTATTATTCATGTTTAATCCATGGTATAACTGCAAGTTCCATAACACCCCTATGATGTTATTAAACTATGAACTACATGTGTTTGATAAAATGCTTACAAGAATGATTATTTAATAAAAGCCTTCATGTTATGTCCTCCAAACTTTAGTGTTGTTTTACTATTATTGTTTTGAGTCCTAGGGGTATTGAATACCAGAAAACCATAGCTGTTTACTTAGTCTCATTTCAGTATCTTCAAAATAACTTCAGATTATATTATGAGCATTATCAGAACAGTCAGTTAAACTCAGAACAGTCTAGTATTTCAGTGTCTTTCAGTTGGGAGTAGTATTTAGCACCGAGCGAGTATAGGGATGGCGGCTTCCCCGTCAGATAGGCAGAGTCGCTAGTAGCAATCCCTAAACTCTAGAACTATGTAGCCAGTGTAGGATATGAGTAGTCACCCGTTGGTTTAGGCTTGACTACCTGGCAGGGGTCACCCGTCAGATTAGGCTTGAAACCCTTAGTCCTTCTGGACAGTACATCAGTATAGTAGATCCACACAGCCAGCATTAGTACCCGTGGCATGGTATTAACACCCTTCAAATTGAGGCTATAGGTTGGACCCCAGTTAGCTTAAATTGGGGACTATCGGTTAGATGATAGCTCCCACAGTCTCAGTCCTATAATCAGACCAATAGTTTAGTCTCAGTATTGTTTGACCAAGGCATACAGATATTAGTTATTTCATTATTTTAGTTTACAAACTTCTATTCAGTTCATGTTATATGCTTGGTCATACATCCCCAATATCTACAGATTTCACGTACCTTCAGTATTTATAGACTTTCATGCATATATAATATTTATAGATTTCACATATTTTTGGTATCTATAGATTTCATGCTCTCTATTCAGTACTCCATGTTTTATATGTATATTTAGATAGATGTTATTCTTGTTCATGAAACCATACATATCAGATCGCATTTAGACATCTCAGACTCTCAGCAGTAGCATTGGTGAGTCTTCATATTTTGAGGATGGATTATTTTATTTCATGCTTTTAGTATAACAGTTAGTTAGGGCCTGTCCCATCAACTTACAGTTATTCAGTTTAGAGGCTTTCAGACACTACATTTAGTTATTCAGTATTCAGACTTCAGTTGACATGTCAGTTAGTTATTCAGTTTATCTCAGATTTCAGTATTTATTTAGACTTAGATAGTTATTTCTTCAGATTCATAATTCAGTACTTGTCTCAGTTATTAAAACCTTATGGAATATCGATTATTCTTCTGCATTTATGATTATGTTATTCAGTGCTCACAGTAGGTACCAGCTCATGGGTTAGCTTGTGGTCCCTCAGGACAGTAAGCATCGTGTGACGCCCAGGGTGTACTCTCGGGGTGTTACAAACTTAGTATCAGAGCCTAAGGTTTTAAAGAGTCCTAGAAAGTCTAAAATTAGCATCAAGTAGAGTCTTATGCATGGGTGTATAGCGCGCCACACTTATGGGCAAGAGGCTACAAGGCATTTAGGAAAAGTTTCCCTTTTTTCAGTAATCATGTCGTATGAGTGAGCATGATCTTAAGTTAAAATCCCAGTCTAATCCATTTCTTTATTCCATATACAAAATATGCCTCCTAAAAAGAATAACAGAAGAGGAGCAGGAAACCAGCCAGCACCTCTGCCCATCTAGGAAGATCCTCTGGACGTGCATGTTTCTCACGTAGAATTCATAGTTGCATTCACCACTCTCGCCAACTCTGTAGCAGTACAGAATGAACTACCAGCTACTTTTTAGGATAACCCAATGACCAATACTGCTGCAGCCAAGATTCAAAACTTTACTCGAATGAATCCTCTTTCCTTCATGGGATCCAAGTTTGAAGAGGATCCACAGGAATTCTTAAATATTGTGCAGAAGGTAACGGATGCTATAAGGGTAAATTCTAGTGAGAGTGCTGAGATAGCTGCATATCAGTTACAGGATGTAGCCCATACTTGGTTTAAGCAGTGGAAGGCTGATAGGGGTGTTGATGTAGGGCCTATAGAATGGGAAGAGTTTTCCACAGCGTTCTTAGACAGATTCTTCCTATTGGAGTTGAGGGAGGCCATGGTGTTAGAATTGATTAACTTGAGGCAGGTCAACATGAGTGTGAAGAAGTATTCCCTCAAGTTTACTCAGTTTGCTAGGTGTGCTCCTCATGTAGTAGCTGCTAACAGATCCAAGATAAGAAAGTTTATGTCTGGTGTGTTTGATAATATTATCAAGGAGTGTAGGACCGCAATGTTGATTTGGGAGATGGACTTGTGTATATTGATGGCCCATGCTCAGCAGATTGAGAAGCAGAAGATTAAGGAGAGAGAGAGGAAACAAGAGAGCTAGAATGGGTAGTTTTAATTTCAATCAACCGAGGTTAGAAGGTGATAATCGTCCTTAATTTCATCAGAGGTTTTCATCCCCAGCACCCTCTTCATCCAGTGCCCCAATACCTAAATTAATAAATAATAATTGGGATAGGGTAGGAGGCTCTAAGTCCCAAGCCAGAGTTAACAGTGCCCGTACGAATCTTCTATGTCAGAAATATGGAAGACACCATCAGGATAAGTGTTGAACGGGCAGTGATGTGTACTTCGAATATGGCAAGCCAAGCAATCGAATTTGAGAGTGTCAGGTAGTTGCTCAGAAAGGTAGGGATTTGCGCCAACAAGGCCAGTCCCATCAGTCGTCAGTTCCATCTGATCGTCCAACTTAGTAAGGTGCCTCTTTCAGTGCTACCAGTGGTCAGCGTCTGAATATATTATATACTCTTCAGTCCCACCAAGATCAGGAAAATTCTCCTGACGTAGTTACTGGTATGTTGTAGGTATTTCACTTACATATTTATGATTTACTAGACACTGGAGCTTCTCTGTCTTTTGTAACTCTATATATAGCCATCAATTTCAAAGTCAGTCCCAAAACTCTAGCAGAGCTCTTTTCAGTGTCTACCCCAGTAGGTGTTTTCATTGCAGCTAGACAGATATACAGGAACTGTCCGATCACAATATCTCAGAAAGTTACTTCAGTTGATCTCATGGAGTTAGAGATGATGGATTTCTACATCATTCTCTGCATGGATTGGCTCCACTCATGCTATGCCTTAATTGATTATAAAAATAGAATAGTTCATTTTCAGTTCCCAAATGAATCAGTCCTTGAATGGAGGGGTAGTACTACAGCTCTTAAGGGTCAGCTTATTTCGTACCTTAAAGCGAGAAAGATGATATCCAAAGGGTGTATTTACCATCGTCTTTGTGTCAAAGACTCAAATTACAGTCAGTTTATTGAAGGGTTTTATTCTATTGCACCACCCATGTCCAAATTAACTCAGAAGAAAGTCAAGTTTTAGTCGTCAGATTTCTACGAGAAGAGTTTTCAGGAGTTGAAGACTTGACTTACCTCAGCCCTAGTGTTGACTTTGCCAGATAGTTCAGATGGTTTGTTGTGTACTGTGATGCATCAAGGGTAGGTTTGGGTTGTGTCCTCATGCATAGAGGTAAGGTTATATCCTACGTCTCTAGACATCTTAAGCCTCATGAGAAGAATTATCCTACCCATGATCTCGAGCTAGCAACTGTAGTATTTGCCTTAAAGATTTGGAGGCATTACTTGTATAGGGTGCATGTTGATGTGTTCACAAATCACAAGAGTTTCCAGTATGTGTTCTCTCAGAAAGATTTAAATTTACGTCCAAAAAAGTGGTTAGAGTTATTGAAAGATTATGACATGAGTGTTCTGTATCATCCGAGCAAAGCCAACGTAGTGGCAGATGCTCTCAGTAGGTTGTTTATGGGAAGTGTTGCTCATATTAAGGCTGGTAAGAATAAATTAGCTCAGGAAGTTCATCAGCTTGCCCGACTAGGTGTCTTCCTAGTTGATTCAGCAGAAGGTAGTGTATGGGTGTTGAGTAGTTCAGAATCCTTCTTAGTTTTCGAAGTAAAGGAAAAGTAGGATAATGATCCCAGTCTAGTTAAGTTGAAAGAATCAGTCAGAGATTAAAAAATGGAGGTTTTCACCCAAGGGGGAGATGGTGTATTGCGTTGCCAGGGTCGGCTATGTGTGCCTGGTGTAGATGACTTAAGGCAACAAATTCTTACAGAAGTGCATAGTACGCATTACTCGATTCATCCAGGGGCCACTAAGATGTACCGCGATCTATGGGAGATTTATTGGTGGAGTAGGATAAAGAGAGATATTACAGAGTTTGTAGCTAAGTGCTCTACATGCCAGCAGATTAAGATTGAGCTCCAGAAACCAAGTGGGTCCATGCAGGAGTTTAGTATTCCCTCTTGGAAGTGGGAGAAAGTGAACATGGATATTTTGACAGCTTTGCCTCGTACCCATCATCAGCATGATTCTATTTGGGTCATCATAGACAAGATGAACAAATCAGCTCATTTCTTTCTAATCCATACCTTTTATTCAGCCGAGGACTATACCAAACTCTATCTCAGAGAGTTGGTTAGGTTTCACGATGTTTCCTTATCTATTATCTCTGATAAAGGTACCCAATTTACCTCTTATTTCTGGAAAGCATTCGAAAAGGGTCTTGGTAACCAAGTCCACCTCAGTACAGCCTTCTACCCACAGATAGATGGTCAAGCAGAAAGGACCATTCAGACTCTTGAGGATATGCTGAGAGCATGCGTAGTTAATTTTAAAGGTAGTTGGGATGACCATTTTTTATTTGATTGAGTTCGCATATAATAATAGCTATCATTTCAGTATTCAGATTGCTCCGTTAAAGGCTCTTTATGGTAGGAGATGTAGATCTCCAATTGGTTGGTTTGAAGTGGGTGAGGCCACAGTAGTAGGGCCTGACTTGGTGTTTGATGCATTAAAGAGGGTTCATTTGATCAGAGAAAGGCTTAAGGCATCCCAGAGCTGACATAAATCATATGCAGATGTGAGGAGAAAGGATCTCGAGTTTGAGGTTGGTGATTTTGTGTACTTAAAAATCTCTCCCATGAAGGGAGTGAAGAGGTTCGACAAGAAAGGGAAACTCAGTCCCCGATATGTCGATCCCTACGAAATTCTCAGCCATTTTGGAAAGGTAGCTTATGAACTCGAGTTGCCTTCAGATCTAGCTTCAATATACCTAGTGTTACATGTCTCATTGTTGAAGAAATATATTGGTGATCCAGCTGTAGTTGTTCCCTTAAAAAGTGTGGGTGTCCAGCACAGTCTTTCTTATTAGAAAGTTCCAGTCGAAATTCTTGATTTTCAAGTTCGTAGACTAAGGAACAAAGAAGTTCCACTAGTCAAAGTTATTTGGCGGAATCAGTTTATTGAGGGAGACACTTGGGAAGTAGAAACAGATATGAGGACCAAGTACGCTCATCTTTTCTCCGCAAATTCAGCTTCAGTTTAAGGTACTAATCTTCTTAAGAATTATATATATCATGCTCCATTTTAGGTGCACATCATGTTTATGTCAGTCGTACATTCATGAATCAGTTCAGTCGTGTACTCCATGCATCAGATATGCATGTTCAGTGTGTAACCTCAGTCCATCAGTTTTCCTCAGCTTAACCAATCTCATTCGAGGTTGAATGATCCCAAGAGGGAGATATTGTAATACCCCATATTTCCCTAGCATAAATTAAATATCAGTATGTGAGTATTCGTACATAAAATTTCTGAAATACTCATTATTTCGCAGTTAAGAGACCACCAAGTTGTGGGAAATTGAACTAGTTTTCCAACGATATAATGAGTATATCTGAGGTCCAACGAAATTGACCACTGTGATAGCTCCGCATCGCTCCAAGCTTCCAGGTCCCAGCCATCAATTTCCAGTGAGGCTACGCGATCCTGGCGCATCACGCCAGGGCCTCAAATCGGGATTTTCAATTTTCCAGTTCCGCATTTTTAATTTTCCAAGGGGTTGTTTGGTTATTTTTCTAAGCCCTAATCTCGCCTTAAACACGAAATTAAAGCCTAGAAGGGCATAATATTCCCATTATTCTCAAATTACTCAAAAGGGGATCCATTCTCTTCAAGAACATAAGAACCCTAGCTCTCAAATTCAAGGCCATATCTCAAGAACTCACCATCAATTCTCTCAAATTCATTAACTTAGGTATGTTAAATGTTCATTCATGGGTTCCTTTCACCCATGGAGTCTAAGTATCTGATTTCAATGATAAATTTATGATCTTTTCAAGTTACTCTATTTTTAAATTAAGTTTTCAACCATGAATCTCCATGAACTATGATTCTACACCATGTATGAATGGAATTATTGTTGTTATTCAATTCCCCATGTTTTCATGTTATCATTCATTGAATTAAATCATGACTTAGTTCTATTCATGTTGAATCCATGGTATTACTGCATGTTCCATAACATCCCTATGATGTGACTAAACTATGAACTATAAGTGTTTGATAAAATGCATACAAGAATGATTATTTAATAAAAGTCTTCATGCTATGTCCTCCAAGCTTTAGTGTCATTTTACTATTATTGTTTTGAGTCCTAACGGTATTGAATACCAGAAAACCATAGCTGTTTACTTAGTCTCATTTTAGTATCTCCAGAATAACTTCAGAGTATATTATGAGCATTATCAGAACAGTCAGTTAAACTTAGAACAGTCTAGAATTTCTGTGTTTTTTAGTTGGGAGTAGGATTTAGCACCGAGCGAGTATAGGGATGGCGGCTTCCCTGTCAGATAGGCAGAGTCGCTAGTAGCAGTCCCTAAACTCTAGAGCTATGTATCCAGCGTAGGATATGAGAAGTCACCCGTCAGTTTAGGCTTGACTATCTCGCAGGGGTCACCCGTCAGATTAGGCTTGACACCCTTAGTCCTTCGGGATAGTACATCGGTATAGTGGATCCACACAACCAGCATTAGTACCCGTGGCATGATATTAATACCCTTCCAACTGGGGTTACAGGTTGGACCCCAGTTAGCTCAAATTGGGGAATATCGATTAAATGATAGCTCTCACAGTCTCAGTCCAATAATCAGAATACTAGTTCAGTCTCAGTTTTGTTTGACCAAGGCATACAAATATTAGTTATTTTAGTATTTCAGTTTACATACTTCTATTCAGTTCATGTTATATGCTTGGTCATGCATCCTCATATCTATAGATTTTACATACCTTCAGTATTTACAGACTTTCATGTATACACAGTATTTACAGATTTCATATATTTTCGATATCTATAAATTTCATGCTCTCTATTCAGTACTCCATGTTTTATATGTATATTAGACAGTTGTTATACCTATTCATGAAACCATACATATCAGCCTACCTCATTTAGCATACCAGTACATTCAAAGTACTGATCACCTACATTTCTTTTGTGCTATGATGTATTATATCATAGGTTCTGATGCCCGGTTCTTGGATCGCGTTTAGACATCTCAGTATCTCAATAGTAGCATTGATGAGTCCTCATATTTCGAGGATGGATTATTTTATTTCATGCTTTCAGTCTAGTAGTTAGTTGGAGTTAGTTGGGGCCTGTCTCATCAACTCACAGTTATTCAATTTAGAGGCTTTCAGAAACTACAGTCAGTTATTGAGTATTCAGACTTCAGTTGACATGTCAGTTATTTATTCAGTTTATCTCAGATTTTAGTAATTATTCAGACTCAGATAGTTATTTCTTCAGATTCATAATTCAATACTTTTCGAAGTTATTAAAACCTTATGGCTTATCAGTTATTCTTCCGCATTTATGATTATGTTATTCAATGCTCACAACAGATACCAGCTCATGGGTTAGCTTGTGGTCCCTCGGGACTGTAAGCACCGTGTGATGCCCAAGGTGTACTCTCGGGGCATTACACTTTCTCATTTTCTTTTCTCCATAATCATCTTCCTCTTCCTCTATTTATTTTAATTTATATTCTATTCTCATATTTTTATTTTTCAAAAATTCCTCTGGATTGTTTTTCTTTCTTTGAATTTTTATATTCTCTTTCAATGTCTTTCATAACAATTAATTTTTAATTTTATTTAATTTAATATCTGTTAAATCAATGTCTGTTAAGTAATGTAATTTAAGTTTTATAATATGCATCTAAGAACTGTCCTATGCCACCATAGACATACTTATTTTATCTCAAGAGAAAAATTGAAGTTGGAGTTGTGTTTGATTTAAGAATATAAATTTGAGCATTTTTAACATTTAGTGAGAAAAGTAAGTAGGCGTTTGGCAATAAATATTATTTACAATATTCTGAAATACGTTTTCACTTTATTTCAAAATACTTGTTTGACCATGAATATCAAATACGTATTTTGAAATACATTTTCTCAATTTTGTTTTGTGAAAAACACCTCTTGAGGTGTTTCCACTTTTTTGGACTCAATTTTTTCTATAACTTTATTAAAAAAGTACATTCAAATTTTAAATATTTTTAAAAATACTATGGCTAAACACAACTCTAACTCGATTTTCAACTTCAAAATATCAAATAAAGTGACATTTTTTATTTTCATTGCCAAACGGGTCCTAAGAGTGTGAGAAAATTATTTGTTTTCATTTTTCAAATACAATTTGAAATTCTCACCAACTTGAAATTGTATGTAGAATAATGTGGGAAAATTTTTTTGAGAAAAAGAAAAAAGCTATCATGATCAAACGGACACTTGACAAACAATTAGTTATTAGGAACTAGAATTTATGAGGATATCACAATATCTAAGCAAGGAAATTCTGAAAAAAATGATATAAAAGTGGGAAGACAAGAAATAGTTGCAAATAATAGGTTGCACAAAGAGATTATCTTTAATTTTTGTGGCATTGTGTAATAACCCAAGAATCTCAGTCAATATTAGAACCATGCTTCAAGATCGTGAGGAATAAATTTTAGTGCTTAATCAATTTTATGAGTGAGTTTGATGTATATTAAGGCCCCAAGTAACTCCTAGCTATTAGACGAATCAAAATATTCCTTACCGATTGAGTTTTGAGAAGAATGTTTCTTTAGTCAACTCCAATGAGCTTATCTTTAATTTTACTGGGATTTTTTGAGCTCATGACCAACCATCAGATAGATAGTCGAATTAGCTTTCTAACGATACCAATTTCGCCTTAACCTGATACCCGGGTGAGAAGTTATGGCACTTTTAGTGAAATCAATAGATCAAAATGAGTAGAACCACATCACAGTGATGATTAAAATGACATTTATCCTTTTCCAGTAGCTCACCGCGATAAACCAGTATCACGCTAAAAATATCAATTGGAAAGAACTGCATCACGGTGGAGTGCAAAATGGGACTCATCCCTTATCTAGTGGGCCAACACGATTTTATCGCATCGGGTCAAGGGCCAAAATCGCGTTCAGTGAGGCACCGCAATGGCACCACGTCGCGCCAAAGTTCCAGTTCAGAATTGTTTTTTTTCAATAGTCTGACGTGATTGTACCGCATCACGTTGGTGTCAAAATTGGGATTTCTAATTTTCCAGTTCTGAGTTTTTAATTCCTAAGGGAATTTAAGTCCTTTCCCTTTACCCTACTAAGTCCAAACACAGAATTTAAGTCCTAATAGAGCATTTTTTTCCCATTATTTCACAATTCTCTCAAATTAAAGTAGCCCTCTTTCAAGAACAAAACCATAGCCTTCAAGAATTCAAGGTCAAATCTCAAGAATTCATCATCAACTCTCACAAATTCAAAAATCAAGGTATGTTAAATGTTCATCCATGGGTCCTTTTCACCCATGGATCCCACGTATCCAATTTCAAATTCAAAGTTGGAATCTTTACAAGTTTTCATGATTTTATTTGTGATTTTAACCATGACTCCCTTGAATTGTAATTCTACACCATGTTTACATGAAATTGTGATTGATATTGAACTCCACATGTTTGAATAATGTTATTTGCTGATTTAAACCCTAGTTAGTTATGTAAATGTTGAAATCATGCTATTTCTACAAGCTTTAAACTACCTCCATGCTTAGTTTACACTATACATACCAAGTGTTTGATGAAATGCCTACAAGAATGGAATTTTTATAAAAGCTTTCATATTATGTTCCCAAGTTTTTGTATTATTTTGCTATTGAGTCCTGGGGGTTATGAATACCCGAAAACTTAGCTGTTTACTTAGCCTCAGTATCTTGAGATTTGATTCAGACATGTTATGAGAAATATCAGTTCAGTCAGTCATGATGATCAGTTAAACTTAGTACAATTTAGTATTTTAAGTTAGTTCAGTTATGAGTAGAATTTAGCACCGAGCGAGTGCCGGTATAACGACTTCCCCATTAGTTAGGCAGAGTCGTTAGTAGAAATTCCTATGCTCCTGAACACGTAGCCAACATAGAAATTGAGGAGTCACCCATCTGTTTAGGCTTGACTACATCCCAAGGGTCACCCGTCAGTTTAGGCTTGACACCCTTAGTCCTTGGGATAGTATACCAGTGGATCCATACATCTAATGTTAGTACCCGTGGCACGGTACTGACACCCTTCCAACTGGGGTCACAGGTTGGACCCCAATTTGCTTATTAGGGCATGTTGGTTAGATGATAGCTCCTACAGTCTCAGTTCAGTATTCAATATATTTAAGTGTAGGATTGTATTGACCATAGCATATAGATGTCAGTTATCTAGTTATCATATTTTAGTATTTCAGTGCAAATTATATTCAGATACATGTTTTATGCTTGGTCATACATTCTCAGTATTTTACAGATTTCATGCATTCTATTCAGTACTTCATAAGATTCATTCAGTTAGTTATTACTATTTACATGAAACCATGCATATCAGCCTACCTCATTTAGCATACCAGTACATTCAAAGTACTGATCGCATACTCTTTTCTTGCGCTATGATATATTATATCATAGGTTCAGATGTTCAGTTCTTGGATTGCTCATAGACCTTCTAGATTATCAGCCGTAGCAGTAGTGAGTCCTCATATTTCGAGGATAGACTATATTTATTTTCATGCTTTTAGTTCAGTAGTAAGTTGAAGTTAGTTGGTGCATGTCCCATCAACTCATATTCAATCAATTTTAGAGGCTTTCAGACACACTACAGACAGTCAGTCAGTTGTTTTTATCGTATCAGTTTTAGACAGTCATTTTTAGATAGTTGTTTTCCATATTCATAATTTAGAAATGTTTTAATATTTAAAAACTTATGGCGTATTCAGATATTCTGCATATGTTATTCTGTTGTTATCATTCAGTGCTCACAGCAGGTACCAGCTAATGGGTTAGCTTGTAGTCCTACAGGACTGTAAGAACTGCGTGATGCCCAGGGTGTACTCTCGGGGCATTACATATTGATATTGAAATTGAGGAGAAAAAAATATAAAATATGAAAAATGATGCTATTGGTGGCTTCTTCACAAAGGTAAAGAGGTGAAGAAGGACTTGTGGACCCCACAAGCCACATGTCTATCAAATAATATAACCTCATCAAATTTTGTTGGTTGTATGAGACTCAAAGTAAATTTTTAATAAAACCTAGTGTTAATAATTTACACATTTTCCAAAATTATCAATCTGGATTAATATTAAAAACTTGGTAGCTCTTGTCTACTTGACTACTATTTGTGTTTCTAATACTCGTTTCAAATATAGTTCCTAAAATGTCTGCCCATAATGCATGTCATGCACATACTGGAGGAACTGCCAAAAGTTTAGTCCATTCAAAGGTTGTGGAGATGGCGCCCAGCTCAGCAAGTGCATTCGCCATCATATTTTGCTCCCTATTGCCGTGGCGTACAACTGGACTTCCCAGCCTCCTTAACTTGGACTTGAAATCATCAATAATATCACTATAGATATAGTTACCTTCTTTAAGCATTTTGATTATTTCTGTGAAGTCGATATTAACTTCCATAGGGGTAAAATTGTGCTCTTCCATGATTTTAAGGCCCTCGTATAGTGCTAACAACTCTATTCGGTTGTTGTTTGCACTAATGAAGCTTTTTAGATACCCAAGCATCCACTCTCTATTATGGTTCCTGATAACTCCTCCTATGCCCCCTTTTTGGGATTACCTAGGCACAAGCCATCTTTATTAAGCTTGAAGGTCCCCCTTTGGGAAAGGTTCCATTTGATGATAATGGACTTGCTGGGTCTGGGAGTTCAACCGGCATGGTGGAGATACTAAATTCAATGGCTTAAGCATAAGTTTGGGCAAGAGAATCTTTATTAGTTCTGTTATTGAAAACATTATCATTCCTATTCTTTCATATTGAACAAAGGCAAAATGGTAAAATTTCAGACCAAGGGATTAGGTTGTCAAAGCTCTTATTTTGAATAGATTTCCAGGTACTTTCCCAGTTCTAAGGAGAAAAATCAGTGACATTAATAGGGGAGGGTTGTCTGGTATTCTTAAGAAGCTCCTTCAAAAGATCTTTGAAATTGGTGCATTCAAAGAAAATGTGTTATTACTTAATGTATAAGTTGTTTCATACATAATTGTGTTAGTATACTACTTTTTCCAATCATAATAGTATTAATATTTAAGAATGAGGGTTCTTTATACATGTAATTCACTGTATATCGACAGAAGTGATGTGTAATGTTATTAGATAATCTTGTATACATTAGTTAGTGTAAGTTATTTTTTTTAATGAAAGGTATGAGAAATACCATAGAAATATATTTTTAAGTTCGTGAATTTGAATTAAACAATATAAGTTCATGATAAATACCATAGAAATATATTGAAAGGTATGAGAAATATCATAACAAATATCATTGCAAAAATTAGAATTAAATAAAAACATGAACCTATTAAACGACGCTGCTAAAAATATATAACATATGTATGTATAAGCAGTTCCAATAGAGCAAAAAAAAAATTATAATCATCACCAACATCAAAGACTCACAATTGTTGTAATTGTTTAACCTCCAATACATAAAAGAATAATATAAATGTTTTTACGCTGAACGTTTAAGAACTGTGCTACTCTAAAGTGACTATGGCAGTTTCATCCATTATCGTAACATAACTATTCCTTGGACGCGGAGGATTGTCATTATCACTTGTGTATTCTTCAAATGTCTTTCGGACCCCATAATTCTAGAGTAAAGATACGCAGCATATACGTTGGTCTTATGCGTCATCCTAATTAAAGGCACTTTCAGTCCTTCACTTAATATCTCTGCATATGCATCAACAAAAATGCCACAATCCCTGAATTGGAAATAATACTATTATTTAACAAGCCGTTAACAATATTATTACATGTTTATACATCTTATAAAGTAAAAAAAAAAAGAGCACTTACAGACTAGCAGATGTTTACTGAGGTATGTTTTGCACATAGTCAACATCAAATAGGTGTTAAGTAAGAAGTTGAGTGCCCTGAGGAAGCTTGTCTTAATATAATCTTATATAGTTTCACATATGTGTGTACACTTTATGCAAATCAGTACATAATCTGAAAAAATGTATAATGAATTCTTATACATAGAAGTATAAAGCCCAAACCAAAAAAATGCAACCTGATACAATAGTTTAACATTTATGTGTGAACCTTATACAAATCAGTACATAATCTGAATCAATATATAATGAAATCTTATACATAGAAGCAGAAAGGCAAAACAAAAAAATGCAACCTGATACAACAATTTCACATGTATGTGTAAACCTTATACAATTAATAATATAGTATTAATCCATGTATAATAAAATCTTATACACAGAATCATACTGCCACACAAATAAAATACAACGTCATACAACAGTTTCACATGTATGTGTAAACCTTATACAAGTAATAAATATAATTTAATACTATTTCACATGTATACGAACACCTTATACAATTTACTATATAATCTTAACAACTGTGTAATGAAATTTTATGCATAGAATAGTGTTGCTAATACATATTTTAATGATAACTAAACCTTCGACAGACGTGGTCATCCAGAATCATCAACCTTTTTCTTACTTGACTATTTTGGAGCTTTCTTGTTTGAACTTGAACTGATAATTTTCCTCAATTTCTTCATTGTTATTGGATTGTTTCGGTGCTTTGAATGGTTCTCTGTGAAATTGGGTTCTTCATAATCCAAAGAATCAGGAACCAAACCAACAACGGAAATAACAATACGCGACCAGACTCCATTGAATTTTTTTTATACTTTATGGGTTAAAATATTTCAAAAAATAACAAATAAAGTAAAGATGTGGCTTTGATAAAGTACAAAGAAAAATTTGAATCCAAATTTGATTTGGTAAAATTGAAAAAAAAACCTTAAAATTAAATTAAGAAGGTGAACTTTGTTCAGTTAATGATTGATAACTGAACAATTTAAAATTCCTCAGATCACGCTAACTTGATTGTAGGCATAAATAAAGGAGCACAAATATGGAGCAAAAATTGGTACACTAAAATAGGAGCAAAAAATGGTATTTTGATATGTATGAGGGGGGTGAGAGAGAAAGAATAAATTTAAGGGATTTAAGTAATTACTTTGGAATTTTTGTAATTCCTTTTCCAATATGGGATTTTATGTAATAAGGTACAGTTACCTTGTGTATATATATGTAATTTTTGTTTTTTTATTATATGCCTCATGGGTTTTTATTTATGTGCTATGGACATCATATGTCAATCTTTTCTACTTGTATGCCCTATAACTCATCTGTTTAAATATAATACCTTTCAAAACTTCATATGATTAGAATGTCAAAAAATTCAGACAGATTGTATAACGTTTGCTTAATATTTTATAGATTGTAAGGATATATATTTTAAGTTATAGTTCGTATTTTCATACGTTATAACTAAGTTATTACATGCCATGTGTTTTCAAAATTTTAAGATTTAAAGCTTAAGAGCTTTCATAATTTACTTTCCTATTTAATTATATGATAAATGCCTTGACATCTACATGATATATGCATAGAAAATCATTTATCTATAAATTATAGCCGTTATGAGTTATATGCTTATACACTACCTTATTCAGGATGTGGTTGCATAAGTGTTATGCATCTCATGACTTACCTACTTAGAGATGTTAAAAGGTTCATTTGCTCACAAAGAATATATTTATTTGCTTCTAATTCGATTCAAGGGTATTTTAATTTGATTAATTTATAGACAATGTTCTCGAGGTAGGACCACGGTAGTATTAAAAGGTGACATTCAGCGTACAGAAGTTTAAAAATGATTTATGATTTTGCTCCACTTTGAAAACCATCATAATGTAGCTTGTAGGTTGTCGCTACCGATTCTTTCATGGTGTCGAGTCTACAAATAAAGACTATTAGATCCCTTGAATTCATTAGCAAACTGAAATATAAGTATGTTCAATTTTTACTTGTTACAACATCATTGATTTGGAGGTTACAAGTTAAATTAGGATGTATTTGATACCTATCATTATCTGATCTTGATTTAGAATGAATTTAATGTTAATCAAAGTTTTAATTTAATCATTTTGTTTTTCCGCTGGTTTTACTAGTTAACTTTTTTTCCCTCATAAAAAAGTGATAGTATTTCTCCATTTAGTGCTAACCTAAAATTGCACATTCAAGTTTGCAATCAAATTATGTCATCTATATGCTTTGTACCTTAGGATTGATGTATTAGATTACCTATATCTATATGCTAGTATATCACAATCACTTTACTTATATGACGTTTTCCATTTAATTTAAAATGCTTTGTATTTAGTTGTCACGATCCAAAAATAATGGTCATGATAACACTTGTTGCGGCATACCTTGACAAGTAAGCCTATCATCCAAACTGATACAAAAAGAGAAGAAGACAGAAATATCCCAAGGTAAGACTTCTAGAATGAAGTCGTACCATATAAGCAATCATAATAATGCGGAAAGAATTTATCCAAAATACCAATTGTGCCCAAAACTAGGTGTAAATAGTGTAGAACTACTAATATAATTCAGGAGTCAAATACATTAGAAAAATAACCACAAGGAAATAATATTTGTCTCCGAATACTAATAAAGACAAAACTACTATAGAAAGATAGAGGTGAACTACAGATGCATAAATGTCCAACCGCTACCTTGGAAGCTCCAACAATCACCTAAGTCAAGCAAGCTGAGGCGCACTTGAGCTAGGACCTGCATCGAAATGGCGTAGTAGACATGAGTATTGTTCGCTTATACATAGTAGGTATCATAGGCTGACTAAGCAAAGTACTAAATAAAGTCGTAACACCCTAAGAGTACACCCTGGGCATCATATGGTGCTTACAGTCCCGAGGGACCACAAGTTAACCCATGAGTTGGTACCTACTGTGAGTACTGAATAACTAATCATAAATGCATAAGAATAACTAATATGCCTTAAGGTTTTAATATCTGAAAAAATACTGAATTATGAATCTGAAGAAATAACTATCTAAGTCTGAATAAATACTGAAATCTGAGATAAACTGAATAACTAACTAACATGTCAACTAAAGTTTGAATACTGAATAACTGACTTTAGTGTCTGAAAGCCTCTAAACTGATTAACTGTGAGTTGATGGGACCAGCCCCAACTAACTCCAACTAACTACTAGACTGAAAGCATGAAATAAAATAATCTATCCTCGAAATACGAGGACTAACCACTACTTCTGCTGAGAGTTTGAGAAGTCTAAGTGCGATCCAAAAACTAAGTGTCGACACCTATGATATAATACATCATAGCGCAAAAGCAATGTATGCGATCAGTACTTTGAATGTACAGGTATGCTAAATGAGGTAGGCTAACATGCATGGTTTTATGAATAGGAATAATAATTGTCTAAATATACCTGTAAAACATGGAGTACTGAATAGAGAGCATGAAATCTGTAGATATTAGGGATGCATGACCAAGCATATAATATGAACTGAATAAAAGTCTATAAACTGAAATACTAAAATAACTGATATTTGTGTGCCTCAGTTTAACAACACCGAGACTGAAGTACTGGTTTAATTATTGGACTGAAACTGTGGGAGCTATCATCTAACCGACGTGCCCCTATCTAAGCTAATTGGGGTCCAACCTATAACCCCAGCTGGAAGGGTGTTAATACCGTACCACGGGTACTAACACTGACTATGTAGATCCACTAGTCTTATATATTGTATTATCCCGAAGGGCGAAGGGTATCAAGCCTAATCTGACGGGTGACCCTTGTGAGATAGTCAAGCCTATACTGACGTGTGACTTCTCATATCCTACGCTAGCTACATAGTTCTGGAGTTTAAGGACTGCTATTAGCGACTCTGCCTATCAGACGGGGAAGCCACCATCCCTACACTCACTTAGTGCTAAATCCTACTCCCAACTGAATGACACTAAGTTACTAATATATTCTGAGTTTAACTGACTATTCTAGTAATGCTTATAAATATAATCTGAAGCTACTGAAACGATACTAACTAAACAGCTATGGTCTTTGGGTATTCATATAATGCCCTGATTTTCTGAACCGGAACGCTACACGATGCTCATGACCTCGAAGGACCACAAGCTAACCCATAACTGATATCTGTACCTATAACTGTAAAATATACATATAAAATACGGAAACATGAACAAAGAGGGCGTAATGTTTAACTTTATATAATAAAATATCTGAAATAAGGTGGTATCACAGTACCAAAACAAAACTGAAAATACTAAAGTCTAAATATAAACACTCTATAATCGTCTGAAAGCCTCTAAACTGTCTGAATAAGGAGTTAAAGGAACATGTCTCCAACTAACTCCCTAAACTGAAAATAAACTGAAATACTGGAATAATAAATGTAACGATCATGTCCTCGAAAGATGAGGACTCACTGCTTACTGAATTGCTACTACTAATCTGGAATCTGCACCTTAGAACCTATGGTGTAACATAAAAAGAAAGTACCATAGCGCAAATGCGTCAGTACAACTAAAGTATTAAGTATATGTGGGGGTAGGATAAATGCATAGGGTTTATATGCATGAACATACTGACTAATATGAACGTGAGAATACATGTATACGTAACTGCTATTGAACGCGTAGAGATACTGACTACTTGAGTTTGAACTATGACAATATGAGTTTCGTGATACTGAGATACTGAATGACTGATAACATGGATGACTTTATCTAACATTTCTAATTCTGGGGAAAACTATCTGAGTTCCAAACTGTATCTGAACATCTAAGTCTGAGATCAGTCCTAGCTAACGAGTGATCTCTGAAACTGATAATGAGAATACTCGACTGAATCTGAGATTGAGATTAAGCCTGTCTGCCGGGTGACCTCTAGATCCAATAATAAGTATCTGAATATGGGACCAAGCCTATCTAATGGGATGGTCCAAGAATCAATGGAACTATCTGAGTTCCTTACTAAGATCGATGGCTGTATCTGACAGTCCTGATTCCTGATTTCTACTCTAAAGACTGATACTGAAACTGTAACTACAACTATAACTGTAACTATGACTGTGGGAGATTGTAACCTAACTGACATGCCTCAATACAGTACTAGTGGGGTCCAATCTTTGCCCTGATTGGAAGGGTGTCAATACTGTGCCACGGGTAAAGACCTCTACTATGGTCAAGCCTCTCTGATGGTTGACCCTGAATAGAAAATCAAGCCTAAGGCAATATAATAGTCAAGTATAGCCTTTATCTGACGGGTGACTCCTATCCTGTGCTGGCTACGCAGTTCTAGAGTACAGGGATTGCTGCTAACGGCTCTGCCTTTATAACGAGAAAATTGCCACCCCTACATTCGCTTGGTGCTAGTCCCTACTCCCAACTGAAAGACTCTAAAAGGATTAACTGCACTGAACTGACTAACTGAACTGAACTGATTTATAAACTGATTAACTGAGCTGATTATATTTTCTTAGTTGAACTAACATGAATTCACTGAGTTCCGTTGACTGACAGAAAAGCTACTTGAGATCTGAGGTCTGACTGAGGGTATCAAAACCACTGGGACTACTGAACTACTGAGATTGCTGAGTTTTTCTGAGTCACGTGAGTAACGGAAATATATGGAGCATAGATTGACTGAGGACATCTTGAAACATAACACTAGCTCTAGGCACACAACTATAGTTTTCGAGTACAAGTACCCCCAGGACTCGATGGAAGGAAACTGACACACATGACTGACTTGATCATTAGAGTAAAGTCCACAATTCACAATATCATAAGGATTTCATAATAAGAATGATTCTCAACAAACTATCACATGATCAGGAATGCATACAACATGTATATACTTGCATGGCTTCAATAACATGGTCATTCCATATCACAACAATATCATGAGCATTTCATACAACATATTCAATTCAATACAATAGCATGGGGATCACGTTGAATATAAACTTAGAACATGGAATAGTCATTTAGGACTTATTATGTCATAAAAGAATGATTTCTATTCCCTTAGGTATTTTCAGAAACACCTTACATGCACATCTTAGGTATAGATGGATTCATCAAGATTACAAATATTCAACCACTAATTTCACATATTTATACATTAAATACCACCATATCCTCACACAAAACATACAAAGATCCCATCTTAGGCATCATCAAACTCTAACCACATGAACATCAACCACCAACAACATAAACATCATAATACATAATTTAGAAGATGGTTCTTGAGCTTCATGGATGAAAGGAGTCCATGAATCAACTCACGCATACCTTTGAAGGAAGATTCTTGATGATTGACGGAGGAATTTCCTTGAAATTGGATCTTCAAGATTAATTATGCAACCCTAGTTGTTTTTCACTTTTAGTGCTCTTGGATGATGAACTTAAGATGTTAGTAGGGTTGTAATGTAATTAAGAGTTATATATTTCATAGGGTTAAGTTTAGGGACGTGTAAGGAGTGTTAAAAGACTTAATTACCCTCAAAATAACTCAAAATGGAGTGTTTTTGGCACTTGGAACTGACTTAGGCAACGCCTAAGTAATCGCACAAGCCAGGTTGGGCGACGCCTAACCAATCACCTAAGTTTGGTTGGGTGGCACCTAACCAATCGCATACCCTTAATGTCTCATGAGAATGGGCATATATTTTCGCTCGGGTATTGGATTAAGGCAAAATTGGTATTGTTGGAAAGCTAATTAGATTCTCTATAATATGGTGGGTAGAAATATGTAGAAATACCACATTAACGTTGAGTTATACTCATTCAAATATGACCCTTATGAAATCGAACACTAAAACTTGATTGATTCAAAAACTCTTAGCTTGTATTACCTTAAGTGACTTATGTGAACATGCTTAACGCATCATAAGCTATCTTATCGCTAGGATACTCATTGTAAGTCATGTACTCAATTATGAATCACAGTATAGGAGATTTCATATGTAGGAAAAATGGTTCATCTCCTAGCTTTGAAATATGCGGGGTATTACAATTCAATACCTCCAGGACTTAAAACAATAATAGTAAATCGACACTAAATCTTGGAATACATAGCATGAAGGCTTTTATTACATACTCATTCTTGTTGGCATTTTATCAAACACTTGTAGTTCATAGCTTAATCAACTCATGGGAAGGTTATGGAATTTGTAGTAATAGCATGAATTCAACCTGAATAGCATTAAATCCTGATCTAACTCAATGAGTGATAATATTAAAACATAGGGAATTGAATAACAACAACAATTTCATTCATATATGGTGTAGAATCACAATTCATAGAGATTCATGGTTGAAAACTTAATATTAAACAAAGTAACTTGGAAAGATTATAAATTTATAATTAAAATTGGATACTTAAGTTTCATGGATGAAAGGAACCCATGAATGAAAATTTAACATACCTAAGTTAATGAATTTGAGAGGATTGATGGAGAGTTCTTGAGATTTGACCTTTAATTTGAGAGCTAGGATTTTTGTTCTTGAGAAAGGGATCTTTAATTTTTAAGAGAAATTGAATAATGATGATTATTTAGGTCACTAATGGGTTAAATCTCATGTTTTAGGTTGATTATGGTCATGGGAAAATACCCAAATACCCCTAAGCGAATTTAAAAACTCAGAACTGAAAGCTGGAAATCCTAATTTTTGACTCCGGTGCAATGCGGTGCTATCGTGTCGGGCTACTGAAAATTGACAACTGGGACCTGGAAGCTTGGAGCGATGTGATAAAATCATGGTGCCTTACTAGAATGCCATTTTAACTATCTTTGCGATGCTCCATAAGTGCAGAGACTCACTGGAAATTGCCAAATGCAAAATGGGATTCCTCTGCGATGCGTCATGATTGTGGAGCTTCACTAGAAAGTGACTATTGTGATTTTGCACTTCTCCGGAATGTGCTACGGGCCCAAATCATGGTGTTTTACGACTGAAACTTCAAATCGCCATAAATTCTTAATTGATTATCAAATTAAGGCGAATCTTATATCGTTGGAAAGCTAATTCAATTTCCCACAACTTGGTGGGCTCTAAACTAAGGAAGAATGAGTATTTCGAAAATTTTATGTTTGAATACTGAGTATTGGGTCTTAAATTATGCTAGGGAAATACGGCGTATTACAATATCTCCCCCTTGGGATCCTTCGTCCTCAAATGAGAATGATTAAGCTGCGAAAATTGATAACTGAGCATATACATTGAACATTCATATCTGATGCATAGAATGTATGATTGAATTAATTTGTAAATACACAACTGACATAAACATGATGTGGAAATAAAACTGAGCATGATAGAGAGAAATCTTAAGAAGATTAGTACCTTAAAATGAATTTGAATTTGCGGAGAAAAAATAAAGGTACTTGGTCCGCATATCTGCTTCCGCTTCCCAAGTGGCTCCCTCAACGGACTAATTCTACCAAAGAACTTTGACTAGTGGAACTTCTTTGTTCCTAAGTCTACGAACTTGATGATCAAGAATTTTGACTGGAACTTCCTCATAGGAAAGACTGTTCTGAACATCTACACTTTCTAGGGGAACAACTACAGCTGGATCACCAATACACTTTTCAACAATGAGACATGGAACACAGGGTGTACTGAAGTTAGATCTGAAAGAATCTCAAGCTCGTAAGATACCTTTCTGAAATGACTGAGAATTCTGTAGGGACTGACATATCGGGGACTAAGCTTTCCCTTCTTGCCAAACCTTTTCACTCCCTTCATGGGAGAGATCCTTAGGTAAATAAAATCACTGACGTGAAACTCCAGATCTTTTCTCCTCACATATGTATAGGATTTCTGTCGACTCTGGGCTTCTCTAAGTTTTTCTCTAATCAACTAAACCTTTTTTAAGGCATCAAACACTAAGTCATGCGCTACTACTACGGCCTCACCCACTTTAAACCAACCAATCGAAGATCTACATCTCCTACCATAGAGAATTTCAAACAAAGCCATCCAAATACTGGAATGATAGCTGTTATTATATTGAACTCAATTAAAGGAAAGTGGTCATCCCAACTACCTTTAAAATCGACTACACATGCTATCAGCATATCTTCAAGAGTCTGAATGGTCCTTTCTACTTGACTGTTTGTTTAAGGGTGGAAGGCTGTGCTGAAGTGAACTTGGGTACCAAGACCCTTGTGGAATGCTTTCCTGAAATAAAAGGTAAACTAGGTACCTCTATCTAAGATGATAGATAAGGGAACACCGTGCAACCTAACCAACTCTCTAAGATAGAGTTTGACATGTCCTCAGCTTAATAAGAGGTATGGACTGGCAAGAAATAAGCTGATTTGGTCATCTTGCCTACAATGACCAAAATAGAATCACGCTGAGAACGAGTATGGGGAAAACCTGTCACGAAATCTATGTTCACTTTGTCCCACTTCCATATGGGAATACTGAACTCCTATATGGACCCACTAGGCTTCTGGTGCTCAATCTTAACTTGCTGACATGTAGAGCACTTAGCTACAAACTCTGTAATATCTCTCTTCATCCCACTCCACCAATAGATCTCCCACAAATCATGTTACATCTTAGTGGCCCCTTGATGAATAGAGTAGCACGTACCATGCAATTCTGCAAGAATGCATTATCTCAAGTCATCTACACCAGGCATATATAGCCGACCCTGACAACGCAACACATCATCTTCTCCTTGGGAGAAAACCTCCACTTTTTGAACTCTGACTGATTCTTTCAACTTAACTAGAATGGGATCTCTATCCTGCTTTTCCTTTACCTTGAAAACTAAAGATGATTCTGAGCTACTCTACACCCATACACTACCCTCTATTAAATCGACTAACCGAATACCTAGTCGAACAAGATGATGGACTTCCTGAGCTAACTTTTTCTTACCATCCTCAACATGTGAAACACTACCCATAGACAATCTACTGAGAGCATAAACCACTAAATTGGCCTTGCCCGAATGACACAAAACACTCATGTCATAATCCTTTAATAACTCTAACTACCTCCTCTAACGCAAATTCAAATCTTTCTGAGAGAACACATACTGCAAACTTTTGTAATTTGTGAACACATCATGCACCCCATACAAGTAATACCTCCAAATTTGTAGGGCAAACACTACAAATATTAGCTTAAGATCATAAGTCGGATAATTCTTCCCATGGGGCTTAAGCTGTCTAGAAGCATAGACTATGACCTTACCTCTCTACATAATAACACAACCCAAACATACTCTAGATGTATCACAGTACATAACAAACCTATCTGAACCATCTGGCAAGGTAAGAACTGGGGCTGAGGTGAGTTGAGTCTTCAACTCCTGAAAACTCTTCTCGCTGGAATCAGACCACTGAAACTTAACTTTCTTCTAAGTCTATCTAGAAATGGGGGATGCATTAGAAGAAAAAACTTCAACAAACCAATGGTAATAGCATGCTAAACCCAAGAAACTCCTGATATCTAATGGAGAGATTGGTCTAGGCCAGTTTCTCACTGCCTCAGTCATTTGAGGATCAACTCTAATGCCATCACTAGAAGTAATATAGCCAAGAAAAGCTACTGATCTTAACCAAAATTCAGAATTACTAAATTTGGCGAACAACTGATGAGTTATGAGAGTCTATAACACTATTTTGAGACAGTCTGCATGATCATTTTTACTAAGGGAGTAGACAAGAATGTCATCAATAAAGACAATGATGAACATGCCCAAGTACTGCTTGAACACTCGGTTCATCAAGTCCATGAAGGCTGTTGGGGAATTGGTAAGGCCAAAGGACATGACTAAAAATTCAAAGTGACCATACCAGGTTCAGAAAACTATTTTCAAAATGTCACATTCCCTGACTCTGAGCTGATGAAAGTCTGATCTGAGGTCTATCTTAGAAAAGTAACTGGCTCCCTGAAGTTGGTCAAATAAATCATCGATTCTAGGAAGTGGATATTTATTCTTGATGGTGACTTTGTTCAACAGACGGTAATCAATACACATTCTGAGAGAACCATCTTTCATACGCATGAATAGAACTGGTACATCCCACAGGGAGATGCTGGATCTAATGAATCCCTTATCTAGGAGATCCTTCAACCGTTCTTTCAATTCTTTGAGTTTAGCTAGATCCATTCTATATGGAGGAATAGATATGGGCTGAGTATTTGGAAGAAGGTCTATTCTGAAGTCAATTTCCCTTTTGGGAGGAACTCCGAGAAGATCTTCAGGGAACACATCTAGAAATTCTCTGACTACTGAAGCTGACTCAAGGGTTGGAGTCTCTGAATTTGAGTCTTTGACTATAACAAAATGGTAAATACACCCCTTGGATATCATCTTTCTCGCTCTAAGGTACGAAACAAGTTGACCCCCTAAGATCTATAGTACTACCCCTCCTTTCATGGACTGGTTCATTTGGGAATTGAAAATGAACTATTCTATTTCTATAATCACATGAGGCACAACATGAGTGGAGTCAATCCATATCGAGAATGACATTGAAATCCGTCATCTCTAACTCTACGAGATCAACTGAGGTAACTTTCTGAGATATAGTAATCGGACAGTTCCTGTATACCTACCTGGCTACAATAGAAACACCCATTGAGGCAGACACTGAAAAGGGCTCTGCTAGAGTTTCGGGACTGACTCCAAAGTTAATGGCTATATATGGGGTTACAAAAGAAAGAGAATCTCCAAGGTCTAGTAAAGCATAAACATGTAAATGAAATACCTGCAATGTACCAGTAACTACGTCAGGAGAATTTTCATGATCTTGGCGGGACTAAAGAGCATATAATCTGTTTAGATGTTGACCACTAGTAGCACTGGAAGTGGCACCCTACTGAGTTGGGTGACCGGATAGAACTGGCGACTGATTAGACTGGCCTTATGGGCACAACTCCCTACCTCTTTGAGTAACTACCCGACACTCCCAAATCCAATGGCCTGACTTCCCACATCTGAAACACACATCACTACCCGTTCTACACTCACCTTGATGGTGTCTACCACATTTTTGATGTAGAGGGTTCGTACGAGCGCTATTAACACTGCCTTGAAACTTAGAGCCTTGTGATCTATCCCTATTATCATTTCTGAATTTGGGTACTGGGGCACTGGCTGAAGAGGGTGTTGGGGCTGAAGACCTCTGATGTAATTGGGGACGGTTACCACCTTCTGACTTTGGCTTACTGAAATTAAAACTACCCATTCTAGCTCTCTTGTTCCCCTTCTTAGCTCTCTTGTTCCCCTTCTTTCTCTCTCCATAATCTTCTGCTCCTTAATATATTGAGCATGGACCATCAGTCTAGACAAGTCCATCTCCCTAATCAATATTGCGGTCCTACACTCCTTGACCATACTATCAACCACACCAAACACAAACTTGCTAATCTTGGACCTGCTGTTAGCTACCACATGAGGAGTGTATCTAGCTAACTGAGTAAACTTGAGGTAATAATCCTTCACGCTCATACTGGCATACCTCAAGTTAATAAATTCTAACACCTTAGCCTCTCTCAACTCTAATGGGAAGAATCTGTCTAAGAAAGTTGTGGCAAACTCTTCCCATTCTACAGGCCCTACATCAACACCCCTATAAACCTTCTATAGTTTAAATCAAGTATGGGATACATCCTGCAATTGATATGCAACCAACTCAGCACTGTCACTGGATGTCACTCCCATAGAATCTATTTTCTTTTGAACTATATCTAAGTATTCCTATGGATCCTCTTCAGACTTGGATCCCGTGAAGAAAGGAGAATTTATTTGGGTGAAGTCCTAAATTATGGTTGCAGCAGTATTGTCCACTGGGTTGGACTGAATAGCAGTTTGACGTTCATTCTGAGCTGCTATGGAGTTGGCGAGAGTGGTGAACGCAACCTTGAATTTTGTATGAGAGACATGCACATCCAGAGGATTTGCTTGGATGGGCAGAGGTGCTGGCTGGTTTCCTTCTCCTCTTCTGTTATTATTTTTGGGAGGCATGTTCTGTAAACTAAAGGAAGAAATAGATTAGATAGAGAGTTTAACATGAACTCATGCTCAGTCATACGACATGAATACTAAAAGAAGAGAAACTTTTTCCTAAACATCTTGCAGCCTCTTTCCCATAAGTTTTGCGCGCTACGCACCCATGCACAAGACTCTACTTGACACGGCTTTTAGACTTCCTAGGACACTTTAAAACCTTAGGCTAAGATAACAAGATTTTAATGCCCTGAGAGTACACCCTGGGCGTCACGGGGTGCTTACAATCCTGAGGGACCATAAGCTAACCCATGAACGGGTACCTGCTATGAGCACTGAATAACATAATCATAAATGCAGATGAATAATTGATGTTCCTTAATGTTTTTATATCTGAAAAAAATACTGAATTATGAATCTGAAGAAATAACTATCTGAGTCTAAATAAATACTAAAATGTGAGATAAACTAAATAACTAACTGAGATGTCAACTGAAGTCTGAATACTGAATAACTGACTGTAGTGTCTAAAAACCTCGAAACTGAATAACTGTGAGTTAATGGGAGAGGCCCCAACTAACTCCAACTAACTACCAGACTGAAAGCATGAAATAAAATTATCCATCCTCGAAATATAAAGACTCACCATTGCTTCTACTAAGAGTCTAAGAAGTCTAAGTTCGATCTGAAAACTGATCATCGGGACCTATGATATAATACATCATAGGGTAAAAGAAAGGTATGCAATTAGTACTTTGAATATACTGGTATGCTAAATAAGTTAGGCTAACATGCATAGTTTTATGAATAGGAATAATAACTGTCTGAATATACATGTAAAACATGGAGTACTAAATAGAAAGAATGAAATATGTAGATACTGGGGATGCATGACCAAGCATATAACATGAACTGAATAAAAGTTTGTAAACTGAAATACTGAAATAACTATTATCTGTATACCTTGGTCTAACAACACTGAGACTGAAGTACTGGTCTGATTATTGGACTGAGACTGTGAGAGCTATCATCTAACCAACATGCCTCAATCTGAGCTAATTGGGGTCTAACCTGAAACCCCAATTTGAAGGGTGTTAATACCATGCCATGGGTACTAACGCTAGCTATGTGAATCCACTAGTCTAGTATACTATATTATCCCGAAGAACGAAGGGAGTCAAGCCTAATCTGATGGGTGACCCCTATGAGATAGTCAAGCCTATACTGACGGGTGACTTCTCATAACCTACGCTGGCTCATAACCTACGCTGGCTACATAGTTCTGGAGTTTAGAGACTGCTACTTCCAAATCTGCCTATCTGACGGGGAAGCCACCACCCCTACACTCACTCGGTGCTAAATCCTACTCCTAACTGAATGATACTAAGTTAGTGACATATTCTGCGTTTAACTGACTGTTCTAGTAATGCTCATAAATATAATCTGAAGTTATTCTGAGGATACTGAAATGAGACTAAGTAAACAACTATAGTTTTTGGGTATTCAATACCCCTATGACTGAAAACAATAATAGTAAATCAACACTAAATCTTGGAATACATTGCATGAAGGCTTTTATTACATACTCATTCTTGTAGGCATTTTATCAAACACTTATTGTTCATAGCTTAATCAAATCATGGGAAGGTTATGGAATTTGTAGTAATAGCATGAATTCAACCTGAATAGCATTAAATCATGATCTAACTCAATGAGTAATAACACTAAAACATGGGGAATTGAATAACAACAATAATTTCATTCAAACATGGTGTAGAATCATAGTTCATGGAGATTCATGGTCGAAAACTTAATTTAAAACAAAGTAACTTGGAAAGATTATAAATTTATAATGAAAATTGGGTACTTGGACTTCATGGATGAAAGGAACCCATGAATGAACATTTAACATACCTAAGTTAATGAATTTGAGAGGATTGATGGAGAGTTATTGAGATTTGGCCTTGAATTTGAGAGTTAGGGTTTTTGTTCTTGAGAAAGGGATCTTTAATTTTTAAGATGAATTGCATAATGATGATTATTTAGGTCACTAATGGGTTAAATCTCGTGTTTTAGGTTGATTAGGCCCGTGGGAAAAAACCCAAATACCCCAAAACAAATTTAAAAAATCGGAACTAAAAGATGGAAATCCCAATTTTTGACTCTGGTGCAACGTAGTGCTATCGCTTCGGGCCACTGGAAATTGACAACTGGGACCTAGAAGCTTGGGGCGACGCGATGAAATCGCGATGCCTTATTGGAATGCCATTTTGACTATCTTCGCGATGCGCCATAATCGTGGAGACTTACTGGAAATTGCCAAATGCGAAATGGGACTCCTCTGTGATGCACCATGATTGCGGAGCTTCACTGGAAAGTGATAATTGTGATTTTACACTCTTCCGTGATGCGCTAGGTCCAAAATCATGGTGTTTTATGACTAAAACTTAAAATTGCTATAACTTCTTAATCGGTTATTGAATTAAGGAAAGATAATTAAATTTCCCATAACTTGTTGGGCTCTAAACTGAGGAATAATGAGTATTTTGAAAATTTTATATATGAATACCCATGTATTGGGACTTAAATTATGCTAGGGAAATACGGGGTATTACAAAAGCATACAAAATATACACTAAGGTCATGTCACCTGCAATTAGAAAATGTCCCACAACAGTAGTCCACACCGCTTGCACTAACGGTTCCAATATATCACATATACACCAAGACAGAATACAAGTATGCATTACATCACATATAAGTAGAACAACGGGGAATATGCATATACAAGATCACCAAATACAAGTAAAAAAAGATAAGACAATTACATAGATGACAAATCAATACGACAATACAACACAATATAAACATCATAAAGTAAATGTAATATATGTGATGATGATGATGCACGAGGTCGTCGCACAACCTTCGGGATCATTGCGCAATCCACGTATATACCTACGGAGGCAAGTTTCCCAACGCAGGACCCATGCAGGGTTCGTCAACCCATATACAATCCATATATCTTATACTCTTTTCCGACACATCCCTCAAAAAGGTTTTTATAAGGTGTTACAATAAATCATCCCCAGCACATCCCTCGAAGAGGGTTTTAAAAAGGTGTTGCAAATGTTTCTCAGATGTTACCACGGTGATACCAATGTTTCATAATGAGTATGATATGAGGATGTAATGCTCACAACCAATCACAATGAGTATTTCCACAACCAACCACATGATATATTTTCAAAACCAACCACAATGATTTATTTCCACAACCACGTGAGCCAATATCCACTCATTATTTTAGTTTCATCCATAAATTTCCACATGTCTCATATGCCAATAAACTATGAATATAATCACAATACACTAACAGTACCATATTAAGCATCTTAACAACACAATACAATTATTCACATGTTTCAAGGCTATTAATATCACATAGGACCGCACACGGTCACACATATAATATAATATCTCTATTTTGATAATTACATCACATATAGGTCCCACACAAGCACAACACATAGATAGTCATTTTTCATGATTAGTTTCCACCCCTAACATGCATTTTGTACCATCATTTACTAGCCAACCCAATCTGAAAGAGTTATGCCATAACCTACCTCGAATCCTACAATCGATCCGCTGTACTTCGAACCCACGACCTTACTTTATGCGAACGATTCTAAAATTCACTAAAAATATCAAATAGAAAATCTATTCGTTAATACAAAACCAACGACACCCAAATTGTCTACTTTTGGTTCGGGGTCATATCGGACCCTAGAAATGGGTTTTTGAAAAAGAAGGGAAAAATGAAAACTTTACTTAAGAAATATATTTTTCATATTTTTAGGAATCTACATCTGAAAACCCAAGTCAAATCGAGTCAAAAGCGAAGCTCAAATTGAAGAAAAACTATTTTTGAGCTTTATTAGGTAAAATCATTGAAATTTGAATTAAAAATCAAGAACCAGAGTTGTTTTAAAGGTTAAATTGATGAAAAATTTGTAATTATAAGATGAAAACATTATTCAAGTGTAAGGGAATGAAACTGGAGTTTAAAATCAAGCCCTAAGATTTTTAGGATTTGAGAACTTAATCAAGAAATTACTAAGAAAATAGTGAATTCTTACCTTAAATATGTAATAAAATCAAGACCCCAGAAATACCATAATGCAACTATGGAGAGGGATAAAATAGGAAAATCACACAATCACAAATTTCACATATTTCAGCAAACTTTTAGGTCGTTCAACATCCACCACTAAAAATCTAGTTCGTCCTCAAACTAAGGAAAAAAAAATACCTGAATCAACGAAGAGCTAAAGATAAGAACTACGAATATCAGATCAACCTCCCAAGTAGCCTCATCTACAGATCGATAATGTCACTGAACCTTAACCATAGGGATAACTCTAGAGCGTAATCGCCTAACGTCCCTAGACAAAATGAAGACCAGCTTCTCAATAAAGGATAACTACTAATCCAAATGAACCGAATCCTAATGAATGACATGAGACTCATTAGGAATATAGTGGCGAACAATAGAAACATGAAAAAATGGATGAACATATGATAGATCAAGGGGCAAAGACAACTTATGAGACATATAAACAATAGTATTAAGAATCTCTAATGGACCTGTAATTCCCCAAGGCTACCCATTGGACGTCACATGGTGCTTAGGACCACAAGTGATCCCAAGTTAACCCATGAACTGGCGTACTATTAAGCTACTGGTTTAAAAAACACAAATCTTAAGAAAAATGCAAAAATAATTCTTTTTGAACTTGATCAATACAAATCAAAATTAATATGATTACAACTCTGCTAATACAAGATAAAACTAAAACTAAATACATCAACTATATTAACTGTCTATGAAGCCTCTACTATACTGACTATAGATAGATGGAACGCGACTCCAACTACCACTAATCAATATATGAGTAAGAAAATAAAGTACATGAATAATATCTAACTAAAGTCCCTGAAGTAGGAGGACTCATCATCTGTGGGCCGGAATCTGCAAGCTGTCTGAATATGCTGAACGCTCTACAACTCATACCATGATTATGAGACAACGTAGCACATAGACATATATGTGGATCAGTACTTTTGGAATATACTAAGCATATAGGGGTGAATGCATAAGTCAAAAAATAGTGCATTATTAATACAAACTATCAAAAACTGCATGCTAAGTGTAAGTGACTCACCTTAGCTTGAGTAATCAATACTGTAAAATCATAAATCATGAGAAGTAAAGCATAAAGGTGATTATGTGAGCCACCACACTTAGTTCTAAAAAATTATAGTTTTATTCTATTTTCAAATCATGCTGCTAAGTGTAAGAAGTACTCAACTTTATCATATGAAAACTAAAAGCTGAAATCTGATAACTAAAGTCTTATGTAAGACAATATCTGAGTAAATTTGTGAGCCTTTACACTTAAATTCTAAAAACTGTTCTGTTATTCTTTTTCTGTTGGGGAATTCTTTTGAAAACTTTTCTATCTTTCTTTACTAGTAGGAAGGTTCTTCTAACTGACATAATCATGTAAGCTATCATAGAGTCCAACGTCTTATTCCCCTAAGGGAAAAACCTCACATTGGGGAGAGGTGTCATACTCTTGCCAAGTAGTATAACCTAAGCTAAGTGATCACATCTGTATCTATCATCCATATAGAAATAGGAATAATCTGAATTTATACCTATGTTGGCTCATAGTTCTAGGGAAGTTGGATGCACTAAACCCACACTTCCCACTCGGTGTTAAATACTACTCTCTTTAATCTGTACGCTCAATCTATAGGAAATCCACTTTAAAATTTGCATAAGGATTTATAATGAAAATCAGTTATGCATCTGTCTATTTTAAGCTGTAATCAAAACTAATCTATTTTTTGTAAACTGTAATAAAAATGTAAAGTGGATTCCATATCTTAGCTAAGGATCAAAAGATCAAATCTTGTTCAAAATTTGAATGTAAACTAATCATAGAATGCTTAAAAGCACAATCTTTCTTGAAATATCAATATTCAAACCAGGGCTTAATAACCCACGCTCTAAATTTATAACAAATCAAAGTAATACTTCATGCTCAATAATCTTGAAATACTTCAATAATTTTAGTCAAGATAATGAAATCAAAATCACAATATGAATCTTATGGATCAAAACATGAGCATGCATAATCTTGATGCAATTAAAGCCTTTAAAGCTCATGCTTTCTTTCATATAACTTGCAACATAATATCATGCTTAAATCACAATTGAAAATCCTTAAAATTAAAACATAAATAGATAAGAACAAGCATGCATATTAACACTTAAATCCATAAAGTCAAAACAAGATAGGTTGGGTATGAACCCTAATTTCAATTTACGTAAATTAAACTTTAAAACTACTTTTTGGCACAAAGATGAAAGGATTATCCTTGCTCATAACCCCACATACCTTAATTGAATAGATTCTTAAAGAAATCTTGAAATTGAAGCTTGGATCCTTGTGTTCATGAGAGGAGAAACTTGAATTATTGTTCTTGGGAAAAGAGAGGGTGTTTATGTGAGTTGATTTGAAGAAGATGGGCAAATAATTTCCCTTTTTGAGTTATAATTCGTGTTTGGACGGCTGGGGATGGGGGAAAAGGACTAAAATACCCCTTGTCCTCTCTTTACTGTTTAAATGACCATCGTGGTGCGACCCCCAAAAATGGGAATGAACCTCGCATCACGAGCCTATCGCGAAAGCTTACTGCCTCACACGAAAAATGACATAATTTTTTGCTCAGGTATCGGATTTAGGCAAAATTAGTATCGTTGGAAATCTAATTCGATTATATACAATTTGCTGGTTCTTAATATACCAAGTTCCACTCGTACATTAAGTTATGCTTGTTCAAAAATAACCCTAGTGAAATCAAACACCAAAACTTGATTGATTCAAAAGCTCTTAGCTCATATTACTGTAAGTGACCCTTATGAACATGTTTCACACATCATAAGATCTCTTCTCAGTATTATAATCATCATAATTAATGCACTCAAATATGAATTACGGAATTAGAGGTTTCACACGTAACAACAACGGTTAGAATTCTAGCGCAAAAATATGGGGTGTTACATTATCTCCTCCTTGGAATCATTCGTCCTCGAATGATGGATAGGAACTTGTTAAAGCCTTAGAGGTATGGAATAATGTGGACATGATATGTCTTCTTATAAATGATATAACTGAGCTGAAACATTAAAACCCTGTATCATGAAACTTATTTCTAAGATGACTTGTCTTTACTTACTTTAAGGAGCTGATTCATATTGAGAGTTTAGAATTTGCTTGAAGTGTTCATGATACAAACATATATATAGAACTGGGAAGTGATAACTTATGCAAGCAAGAATCATAAGACAACAAGACTTAGATCGTACAAGGGGTATTACACTGTCTGAGCTAAAATACTTGGAAAACTGAGATTATGCGTTGAACACTTATGAACTGAGTCATGACAAAATAGCTGAATCTGAAACATGATGCTTGGACTGAACTGAATTCTCAATTTACATGGATGCGATCAGATTATCTCTTGGAATGGCCATACACATGAGACTTTGGAAGAGTAGGACTTGGCAAAAAGGTGGAAAACCATAGGAACTTGTCTGCCTGACTACTAAACTAAATTGCTGGCTATACGAACAAATTTATGCTGGAAACTTATACTTAACTGGAGTATCTCTTCAACACTCTTTCTAAAGAAGTTCTAGTAACATTAGGGATCAAGGAATATTACGCATGATTTGAACAAGACATCTGACTAAGAAATCACAACATTAACACTACTCTATAGCATGGAATATAGACATATAGATGATAAACTAGGAAAGAATTACTAGGCCTTAGGCAATGCAACTTCTTACTTTCAAGCTTAGCAACACTTCTCGAATACTCCCTCAACTATTCTATTCCTCTTAAATACCATACTCATTTGATTAAACTTATAGTTTTCACATGGGCATTGATAAATCTATCTACTAATGTCCAAACTGACTAAATCCTCTCATCGTGATCAAGCCTAACTCAAAATCACAAGATACAATATGCTACACCATAATACTAGTCTAAACCACATGATTCAATCTTCTGTCTCTCTCCCAGGGCTCACACTCTAAGCATAACGTGTCTTACCACTTCAATGACTAACTCTGAATTCTTACGATGGATTCACTAGCGCATATTGCATTCCTCCACTTATATCCCAACATGACATTCAAGCCTATCTTTATGACCACATATAAACTTCAAGGCAAACACCCATAAATGCATACTTCGCATATTCTCTAAACCTCTATTAATAACAACTTTGTTTCAATATTCTTAAGAACACACACACCAATTTTCAACTAACCATGACATGTATCAAAGAATTGGCCTCAATCTTACTTCACACTCTAGCCTTAGATAGAAAAACATAAGTAGCCTTTTTTAATGAGGCTCATCAACTCCCTCTCATCCAAACCATTTCTTATCCATTATCATCACCACTATCTTAACGTAGGAAGAGGTCACTGAAGGGCTAACACAAAAGGACCTGAAGCACGAAAGAATACGATACATAACTTTGACACTTAAATGAGGCCTGAGGAATAGAATGTACAAAGCATGGATTTATTAAGGAGATCTAAACTGAGAGCATACATGACATAAATTGAATTTCACTAGGATCATGAGTTTCTAAGAACTGATCATACTCTGAAACATGAGTTCATACTTATCATAAGCTATTCAACATAAGACTCGAGTTCATAGATTTATGAGGGGTAACTCAAATCATAGAATAAAGTTGTTACTTGCTTTCTAAAAGCCGAGAATAGACTTGAGTATGTATGAAGTGTATAAGTGTTGGCCTCTATCATGGATCTGTCATGCAAGACATGGATTTGGTTGGTGTGATAATGCCTGAAATCTAAGGAATACTCTAGAGTAAGAAGGGACTACTATCTTATCACAACTCTTATTGACATGTATCACAATCTAATTCTCAAAACTTGATTTTGTTCTGCACTCTACCATCTCCTCCTTAGGTCAAAGTTGATATTCAAAGCTTATGGGTCTACTCTATATCCACGAGACTGAGCCAAATTTCTTTGCTCTAATGGTCTACACATAAATGCTAAAGTCACATGAATAAATTATATTTCGAACTTACTGACTTCTTTTTTTAACAACCCCTTCATATACCATCTTTAAGTTTTCTAGCTTCAATAATCATTATCAACGACTTACACTTTCGTTTGCAAACATATGTACTCACTATTCACATAATCATAGCCTACCAAGATCACACTCTTGTACTTATATTTTTTCCAAATCGTAAGAATCAAAATCATACTTAAAAGACTCAACACCAGTTATCCAAAACTCCTTAACTTAGCTATTAAGAACACCATATACTATATAACTAGCCTTTTTCCACTTAGAAACTCAAGGGTACTACAACCACATACGACACTTAATAACCTTAGAAAATAATGCAAACCCATATAACTATGGGCACACCTCTATATCATACTTAATCTCAAATTAATAAACTTAAATTCTTACATGCACTATTCAAGCCTACTAGATCACCTCCGTATAACTAGCATTACTAACCAAGAAATCACTGTTTCCACTTTGATAGTCATTCACTATTCCAACTTAGCGTCTAGTGCTAGGCATGATTAACAACCCAACCTCACATAATATTCTTACTTGAAGCTATAAAATAAAACACCAAGAAACACTATTCCATTAGAATTTCATAACAATAATAATCGATCATAATCATATAATATATCTTATCATAATATGTTAGTACATCCTCCTTCTACACATTCCGACTATTTACCAATCTATACACCTAAATTACTTTCATAGCTCTATAAGTTTCAATAGACTGCATTTTTGCACCCTCAAGGGAAGCCTAAATTAAAGATACTCAACCACCAAATACTTTTATTAAAACTCCTGTACTTTTCTAACAAAATGAATACCATCTATAACTCCTTTGACACTTCAAGAAAACAACAATTCACCTTAACTAATAACTCCTTCTCCATCTTTCACTAAACTAACACACAAGGACATACCACTTCGCTACTAACTCAATCGTATGCAAAAGTTCATCTATATACATTCAATCAATCGTCATCACCACCTTTCTTGTCACTACACTTCTATACCCATACTTCCAACTATAAGAAAGTTCTACTACTTACAAATCATAATACTCTAGTTGCAATATCCCTCGAATGCAAACTCTATTTAACAATCTAGGTTCACACTATCTCATCTCATAAGCACTATATGGAATGAAGGGTTAGTGAGGAATCTGAATACATATCTTACTCTTATCTTAACTAAAGTACTCATCTGGTTGAGAAAATAAATTTTGACTTGAGGAACTTTTAACATACTAGCGAGCTCCTCTCAAGCCCCTTATATGGCTTTTGAAGTTACTGATAGTAAATTTGAGAGCATCACTTGGGAGGAATTGGAACTCACTAATAATGTTATCTCAAGAATATGACATAGATAAAGAATTATAAAGTAACACACGAATCGACAGAAGTTTTTAAGAGGACAACTTTACAGCACAACCTAGAGTATGAAAGAAAGGAAACATTTCTTAAATGTCTTGTAGCTTCTCGAAGAAAAGTACAGACATCTCCATATTGTTCCGCAAGACTCTAATAGACACAGATTTACAGACAACCTAGGACAATTAAACTCTGTGCTATGGTACCACTATTGCAATGCCCTAAGGCTACCCCTGGACGTCATAGGATGCTTAGGACCACAAGTAATCCCAAGCTAACCCATGAACTGGCATGCTATTAACAACTGGTTTAAAACACATGAATCTAAAGAAAAATGCAGACAATAAATCTTTTTGAACTTGATCAATACAAAGCTAAATTAATATGATTACAACTCTTCTTATACAAGACAAAACTAAAACTGAATACATTAACTATACTAACTGTTTATGAAGCCTCTACTATACTAACTATAGATAGCTGTAATACGACTCCAACTACCACTAATCAATACATATAAGTAAGAAAATAAAGTGTATGAATAGCATCTAACTGAAGTCCCCAAAGTAGGAGGACTCATCATCTGTGGGAAGGAATCTGTAAGCTGTGTGAATATGATGAGCGCGCTACAACTCGTAACTATATTATGAGACAATGTAGCACATAGAAATATATATGGATTAGTACTTTTGGAATATACTGAGCATTGGGGGTAAATGAATAAGTAAAATAATAATGGACAATTCATACAAACTGTCAAAAACTGCATGTGAAGTGTAAGTGACTCACCTTGGCTTGAGTAATCAAAACTGTAAAATCATACATCAAGAGAACTAAAGCATAAAGGTAATTCTATGAGCCACCACACTTAGTTCTAAAAAGTTGTAGTCTTATTCTGTTTTCAAATCATGCTGGTTAAGTATAAAAAGGACTCACCTTTATCATATGAAAACTAAAAGCTAAAATCTGATAACTAAAGTCTTATGTAAGACAATATTTGAGAAAATTTGTGAGCCTTTACACTTAGTTTCTAAAAACTGTTCTATTATTCTTTTTCAGTTAGGGAACTCTTTTAAAGTTTTTCTATCATTCTTTACTAGTAGGAAGGTTCTTCTAACTGACATAAACCATGTGATCTATCATGGAGTTCAATGTCTTGTTCCCTTAAGGGGAAAACCTCACATTGGAGAGAGGTGTCATACTCTTTCCAGGGAGTATAACCTAAGCTAAGTGATCATATCTATATCTATCATTCATATAGAAATGGAAATAATCCGAATCTGTACCTATATTGGCTTATAGTTCTGGGGAAGTAGGATGTGCTAAACCCTCACTTTCCGCTCGGTGCTAAATACTACTCCCTCTAATTTGTATGCTCATCTATAGGAAATTCACTTTAAAATTTGTATAAGGGTTTATAATGAAAACCAGTTATGCATCTGTCTATTTTAAGTTGTAATCAAAACTAATCTGTTTTCTGTAAACTACAAAGTGGATTCCATATCTTAGCTAAGCATCAAAAGATCAACTATTGTTCAAAATCGGAATGTAAACTAATCATAGGATGCTTAAAAGCACAATCTTCTTGAAATATCAATATTCAAACTAGGGCTTAATAACCCATGCTCTAAATTTATGTCAAATCAAAGTAATACTTCATGCTCAATAATCTTCTAGAAATACTTCAATAATTTCAGTCAAGATAATGAAATCAAAATCACAATATGAATCTTATGGATCAAAACATGAGCATACGTAATAGTAATGCACTGAGAGCCTTTAAATCTCATGCTTTCTTTCATATAACTTGCAACATAATATCATGCTTAAATCTCAATTGAAAATCTTTAAATCAAATCATAAATAGATGAGAACAAGCATTCACATTAACACTTAAATCTATAAAGTCAAAACAAGATATGTTGGGAATGAACCCTAATTGCAATTTACGTAAATTAAACTTTAAAACTAGTTTTGGGGACAAAGATGAAAGGATTATCCTTATTCATAACCCCACATACCTTAATTGAATGGATTCTCTAAGAAATCTAGAAATTAAAGCTTGGATCTTTGTGTTCTTGAGAGGACAAACTTGAATTATTGTTCTTGGGAAAAGGGAGGGTTTTTACGTGAGTTGATTTGAAGAAGATGGGCAAATAATGTCCCTTTTTTGAGTTATAATTCGTGTTTGGATGGCTGGGGATGGGGGAAAAGGACTATACTACCCCTTGGCCTCTCTTTCCCATGTAAATGACCATCGTGGTACGACCCCCAAAAATGAGAATGAACCTCACGCTGCGCCTCCCAAAATGAACCTCGCGTCGTGAGGCTATCCGGAGAGCTTACTGCCTCATACGAAAAATGACATAACTTTTTACTCGGGTATCGAATTAACGGGAAATTGGTATTGTTGGAAAGCTAATTCAATTATCTACAAGTTGGTGGTTATTAATCTACTAAATTTCACACGTACATTATGTTATGCTCGTTCACATATGACCATAGTGAAATCAAACATCAAAACTTGATCGATTCAAAAGCTTTTAGCTCCCATTACTCTAAGTGACCCTTATGAACATTTTTCACATATCATAAACTCTCTTATTACTAGGCTAATCATCATAAGTCATGCACTCAAATATGAATTACAGAATTAGAGGTTTCACACATAAGAACAACGGTTAGAATTCTAGCGCAAAAATATGGGGTGTTACAGGACCAATATACCTGGGGCTAAGCCTTACCCTCTTTCCAAACCTCATCACAACCTTCATGGGTGTAACTTAATGGAAGACACAGTCACCAACGCCAAATCTCAAGACACAAAGTCTATGATCAGCATAGCACTTGTTCCTACTCTGAGCCACTCGAAGTCTATCCTAAATGATTCAGACTCTTTCCAAAGACCGAGGAAGAAAGTTTGTACCTAGAGGTCTCACCTATGAAACATCAAACCAACCAACTGGGGAGCGACAATGCCTCAAAAAGAGCCATATCAATACTAGAATGGTAGCTATTATTTTATGAAAACTCTGCTAAAGCCAAATATTGCTCCCGCTGGCCACCAAAATCCATCACATACGTGCGAAGAATATTCTCCAAAACTTAGGTAGTCCACATTAACAAGCCATCAGTTTGGGGGTGAAATGTTGTGCTAAGATCAACCCGAGTACCCAACGCATCCTGAAAAGTCTTCCAAAAGTGAGATGTCAACACAAAACCTCGATCTAAAATAATAGACACAGGCACACCTTGCAGACGAACAATCTCACGAATATAGATAGGAACCAACCTCTCAGCACCGAACGAGACCTGAACCAGAATAAAATGAGCTAAATTGGTCAATTTTTTCCATGATAACCCAAATACTATCAAAACCATAACATGTACGAGGAAAATCAGTCATTAAATCCATGGTGATACGTTCCCACTTATGCTTGGGAATGAGCAACCTCTGAAGCAATCCACCAGGTCTCATATGCTCAGCCATGATATGTTGATAACATAGGCAATGAGCTATAAAATTCTCTATATCTCACCTTATACCGCCCCATCAGTAGTGCTTCCTCAAATTATGATACATTTTAGTCATACCTGGATTGATAGAATATCTAGAACAAGGGGCCTCCTCCAAGATCAACCTAATCCAATCACCCATTTTTGGCATACAAACTCAGCCCCCAATACTCAAAACTCCATTTGAAACAAGTGAGGCTTCCTTATCTTCCCCATTCAACACTTTATCTTGAATCAACCTCAATCCAACATCGTCAAACTGATGAGCTCGAATCTACTCCATCAAAGAAGATCTGGCCTCCACAAATGACAAAACACGCCCAGGTGTTGAAATATCAAGTCTAACAATCTAGTGAGCTAAAGACTGAACCTCTGAGACCAAAGGCATCTCCTGGGTCAAAAGATGCGTCAAGCTACACATGCTAGTCGACTTTCAGCTCAAGGTATCCGTAACCACATTAGCTTTGCACGAATAGTAGAGAATATTCAATTCATAATCCTTAAGCAACTCAAGCAGACGACGCTGCCCCATATTAAGATCTCGTTGGGTAAAGAAGTACGGAAGGCTATTATGATCAGACATGTTTCACAACAGACTCCATACAAGTAGTGCCTTCACAACTTCAAGGCAAGCACAGCTGCGCACAACTCTAAATCATGCATAGGATAATTCCTCTGATGAGGCCTCAACTGATGAGACATATACGCAATCACCTTTCCCTCCTGCATAAACACAACACCTAATCTAACACCTAGAGCATCACAAAAGATGGTAAAACCTACGTCGTCCTTAGGCAAAGTCAAGATAGGAGCTGAAGTCAACAAATTCTTGAGATTTTGAAAGCTTTCCTCATAGGCATCAGACCACTAAAATGAAATTTTCTTCTAGGTCAACTTGGTCTACAGAGCCACAATAGAAGAGAAACCCTTAATAAAACACTTATAATAACCTACCATGATAATAAAACATCAAATCTCGATGGGCAAAATAGGTCTAGCCCAATCAAGAACCGTTACAACCTTGGAAAGATCAACCAAAATTCCTTCCTTAGTCACCACATGACCCAAGAAAGAAGCAAACTTCAACCAAAGCTCACACTTAGAGAACTTATCTTACAACATCTCATCCCACAATATCTGAAGTACAATTTGCAAATACTCCTCATGCTCAACCTTACTCTTGGAATAAACCAAGATATCATCTATAAATAAAATAACAAAGGAGTCAAGATACGATTGAAGCACCTGGTTCATCAACTCCATAAACACGACAGGGGCATTGGTCAACCCAAAGGACATGACCAAGAACTCATAATGATCATATCGAGTCAAAAAAGTTATCTTCAAAATATTCAATGCTCTAATCTTCAACTGGTGATAACCGAACCTTAAATCAATCTTTAGAAATACTGCAACACCCTGAAGCTGATCAAATAAATCATCAATACGATAAAGAGGATACTTATTCTTAATCGTCACCTTATTCAATTATTGATAATCAATACACATCCGCATTGACCCATCCTTTGTCTTCACAAATAAGATATGCGCACACCAAGGCAAAATACTAGGTCAAATAGATCCTATATCCGACAACTCCTTCAACTTATCCTATAATTCATTTAACTCTGATGGGGCCATCCTATAAAGAGCATAGAGATGGGTTTGGTGCCCAGCTCAACATCAATAGCGAAATAAATATCTCAATCCGGAGGCATACTGGGCAATTTTATAGGGAACACGCCCATTAACTCATGGAAAACATGGACATAATCCAAGAAAGAAGGCGATACAACACTGGTGTCATGAATATGAGACAAGTAAGATAAATCCCCTTTCAACTAATTTATGAGCCTAAACATAAGATATAATCCTCTTAGGACCCAAATAAACTACACTCTTTCAAGATATCCTTGGCACACTCAACGAAGCTAAGGTCACAGTCTTGGAAAAATAATCTAAGATAGCATGATAAGGAGCCAACCAATTCATGCCCAAAATAACATCAAATCGACTATATCTAATACAAGCGAATCTACCAAAATCTCACGCCCGACAAAAGTCACAAAACAAGATCAGTATGGTCGATCCACCACTAAAGAATCACCATCAGGGTAGATACATGAATAGGCATGGCAAGAGGCTCACTAACAAAATCAAAACCCAAAGAAAAATATACAGACATATAGGAAAAAGTTGATTCGGGTTCAAATATTATAGATGTAGGTCTGAAACAAGCGGGGACGATACTATAATCACAACATTAGAAGCCTCTGCCTCAGGTCTGGCTTGTATTGCATAACACTGACCACGACCACTAACTGCCTAGGAGGCCCCATGACCACCACCACAGGCTCTTCTATCTTTACTTCTTGTACCTCTAGTAAAACCTCTACCTCTCACAGCTAAAATAGGAGTATCCTGAATCACCCAACGGGGACAGTCCCTGGCCACATGGCCAATCTCATAACATATATGCAATCTCTACGACCAGCCTCAATAAAAGAAGGTACAACTAGCCCAAACGGCCACCCTAAACTGCTAAACTAGAAGATCTACCACCTAAACTCTATAAAGTCACCTACACTGGCCTACCATGGTATCTACGAGAACCTCTAAATCTCTACCTTGATAGGTCTGACTCCTGAACTCACCAAAACATCGTGCCTTCTTAGTGCCTCCCTAATATGCACTAAGAATACCCTTTGTTCTCTTAGTATGATCCATAATACTCTAAAAAAATCCCCAAACATAACCATATGAGATGTATCCAACTGAAGGGAAACATCCAAACCCTCCACAAACTTTTGAATCTGCTTAGTCTTGGTAGAAATACTATCATAAAAATATCTGAACAGGGCATGGAAGCCTGCCTCATACTCAAAGACTGTCATGAAGCCCTTCTTTAAATGATCAAACTCATACTGTATACAATTCCTTAAACTAAAAGGCATAAATCTCTCTAGAAAATCCTTGGCAAACTGATCCCAAGTTATCTCAGGAGAATCATGGGGTCTATAACTGACATGCAACCTCCACTAATCTCTCACCACATTTCTCAACTAATAAAATTTAGTATAAGCCAGACCATCCACGCATAAAGAGTGAAACACAACTCAGAATACAAGGTATGACAAAACTTCGCACGATAAAGAATAAAATGAGGGAAGCTTCCTAAAGACATCTTATAGCCTCTCAAAGATTAATACAGATGTCTATGTACCAATCCATGCGACTCTATTAGACATTCCATTCTTACACCATTGAGACAAATGAAACCTGGCTCTTATACCAATTTGTCATAACCCAAAAATGAAGGTCATGATGGTAATTTTCACGGAGTACCTTGACAAGTAAGCCTATCACCCAAACTGATACAAAAAGAGAAAAAGATAGAAATATCCCAAGGTAAGGCTTCTAGAATAAAGCCAGACCATATAAGTAATAATAATAATGCAGAAAGAACTTAACTAAAATACCAATCATGTCCAATACCAGGTGTCAATAGTGTAAGTACTACTAATACAATCCAAGAGTCAAATACATTAGAAAAATAATCACAAGGGAATAATATTAGTCTTTAAATACTAATAAAGACAAAACTACTATAGAAAGATAGAGGTGAACTCTAGACGCATAAATGTCCAACCGTTACCTTAGAAGCTCCAACAATCGCCCGAGTTAAGCAAGTTGAGGTGCACTCGAGTTAGGACCTGCACCAAAAGGGTGCAGTAGGCATGAGTACGATCCACTTGTAGTCAGTAGGTATCATAGGCCGATCAAGCAAAGAAATAAATAAAGCATACAAAATATACACTAACGGTACGTCACTTGTAATAAAAAAATATCCCATAATAATAGCCCACTGTAATGCCCCGATTTTCTGAACCAGAATGCTACACGGTGCTCATGACCCCGAAGGACCACAAGCTAACCCATGACTGATATCTGTACATGTATACTGCATAAAAGACTAAAAAATGTGGAATCATGAACTGAAAGGCCATAAGGTTCAAACTGGATAAACATCTGATAAGAACAATGTCTGAAAATGGTATAGAAATACCAAAACAAATCTAAAATAATTGTCAAATATGCTATAGTCTAAACTATCTGAATAAGGAGTTGATAGGCTATGTCCCCAACTAACTCCATCTATAGAAGTAAACTAAAAACTAAAATAGTAATGTAATCATCATGTCCTCGAAAGATAAGGACTCATAGCTGACTTTAGCTACTGAACTAGGATGCTACTGATGCTTTGGAGATCGTACTTCTAAATGTATGGTATAAGACACCATAGCACAAATGCGTCAGTACTTTGAATATAATGGTATGGAAGTAAGGTAGGCAAAATGCATGGGGTTCATATGCATGAACAATAATAACTGACTGATTAACAAGAATGTGAGAGTATATGCATGACTACGTAACTGTAACTAAGATCATGATAGGACTGAATGCTGAGTTCTGACTACTAAGTTTACTGATTTGACATCTGAGTCACTGATGAATGAGAAAGATTGATACTGTATTACTGAATACTGAGGGACTGATACTATATTACTGATACATGAATAACTATGTCAGATAGTTCTGATTATGAAGAACTGGTCTGGTTGACTCTATCTGATAGTCCTAAAATTGAATACTGATAACATAAGTTCTGATAACTGATATGACTGATAACATAAGTGACTGTATCTGACAGTCTTGAATCTGATGGATTTAGTTAAGTTCTATACTATATCTGAATTGACTGTATATGACAGTCCTGAGATCTAAAGAACTATCTAAGTTCTTTTACTGAGACTGAGACTGTGAGAAGTAGTCATCTAACCGACATGCCCCAGTTGTGCTATAATAGCTGAGCTGGGGTCCAATTTGAGCGCTGATTAGAAGGGTGTCAATACCACGCCACTGGTAAGGACAACATGTGAGTACCCTAATATAATAGGTAACTCTAGTGAGAATGGTGGGAACCCTCATATAACAGGTTAAGCCACTTCATCTACCCTTATATAGCAGGCTACAATGTCTCAACCTATGCTGGCTACATAGTTCTGGAACGCAAGTATTGCTTCTAAGAATCACACCCTCATATAATAGGTGAGTCCCCATCCTTGGGTTCACTCGGTCCTAATTTCTACTCCCATCTGGATAGACACTGAACATAATTTACTGAACTAAACATGGACTGAGTTATTGGATTTTCATTGACTGACGGAATACTACTAATATTTGATAACTGATTGAGTTCATAAGATTATTGATCTTACTGAGTACTGAGTTCATGATATTTCTGAGAGTACTAAATTATGGAGATTACTGAATTTACTGAGTACTGAGATTACTGAAGTTAACTGAGATCACTGAACTACTGAGCTTACTGAGATTTTTGGGTTTTCCTGAGTCACATGACTGACTGAGTTCTATGGATCATGGCTTGTTTGAGGATATCATAAAAACATGACTTTGCTCTAGGCACACAACTATATTTTTTTTAGGTACAAGTACCCCCAGGACTCGATGGAAGAAACTGACACAACGTGACTTTCTTGAATACATGACCATCAATAATAATCCATAATACATGAGTGAGGGATTTCATGAAGTACATGGTCATCATAATGTCTAACATGAATGAGAATAGTTGTAATCAAGTCATCAACCTCATATTCTAATATCATGGGAATTCCAACAACTTATACTTTTCATAACGATAACATGGAAACCGTTTAAACATAAGGGAATGGCAAACATATAACATTTAGTTCATATTATAATAATTGGGGGATAACTCATGTGGTACTTCATACTCATGATCTTGTACATAACAAGGAATGCATATATACACACTATGAATCCATTCTCCAATTATCATGTACATTCCATTAACACATATATTGCACAAGTTATGCTCGTTCAAAATGACCTATGTGAAATCACATATGAGAACTTGGTGGATTAAAAAGTTCTTAGCTTGGCTTACTCTAAGTGACTCTTATGAACATGTTTAACACATCATAAGCTCTATTATCACTAGGATACTCATCCTAATTTATGTACTCAAATATGAATCACAGGATAGGAGGTTTTCACACATAGGAACAATGGTTTATTTTCAAGCATAGAAATATACGGGGTGTTACACCCACACCGGTTGCAGTAACAATTCTAATTTATGACATACACACCAATATAGAACACGAGTATGCATTACATCATATATAAGTAGAACAATGGGGAACATGCATATACAAGATAACCAAATACAAGTAAAAGAAGATAAGATAATTACATAGATGACAAGTCGATACAACAATACAACATAATATAAACACCATAAAGTAAGTGCAATGTATATGATGATGATGATAATGATGGTGTACGAGATCGTGGCACAACCTCCGAGATCATCACACAATCTTTATATACACCTACGGAGGCAAGCCTCCTAACGGAGGACCCATGAGGGATTTGTTAACCCGTATACAACCCACATATTCATATCTTCTTTCCGGCACATCCCTCATAAAGGTTTTTAGAAGGTGTTACAATATCTCCTCCCCAACACATCCCTCGGGGAGGGTTTTGAAAAGATATTGCCAATGTTTCTCAGATGTTTCCACGATGGTACCAATATTTCATGAATGAGTATGATATGAGGATTTAATGCTCACAACCAATCACAATGAGTATTTTAATAACCAACCACATGATATATTTTCACAACCAACCACAATGATTTATTTCCACAACCACGTGAGCCAATATCCACTCATTATTTTAGTTTCATCCACGAATTTTCATGTCTCAAATGCCAATAAAGTATGAATATAATCACAATAAACTAATGGTACCATATTAAGCATCTTAACAACATAATATAATTATTCACATGTTTAAAGGCTATTAATATCACAGAGGACCCCACACGGTCTCATATATCACATAATATCTCAGTTTCGATAATCACATCACATAAAGGTCCCACACGGGCACATCACATTGATTGTAATTTTTCATGATTAGTTCCCATCCCTAACATGTATTTTATACCATCATTTACTAGCCAGCTCAGTCTGAAAGATTTATGCCATAACCTACCTTGAATGTTGAAATTGGTCTGCTACACTTCGAACCCACGACTTTAATTTCCGCAAATGATCCCAAACTTTGCTATAAATATCAAATATGAAATCTACGTGTTAAAATAAAACCAACGATACTCATAGTATCTACTTTTGGTTCGATTTCAAAACGGACTCCTGGAATGGATTTTTTAAAAAGAAGGGAAAAATCAAAACTTCACTTCAAAAACATGTTTGCCATATTTTTAGGAATCTACAACTGAAAACTCAAGTTAAATTGAGTAAAAAACGTGGTTCAAATTGAAGAAAAACTATTTTCGAACTTAACCGGGTAAAATCTTTGAAATTTGTGTTAAAAAACAAGAATTAGAGTTGTTTTAAAGGTTAAATTGATGAAAAACTAGTAATTATAAGATAAAAACATTATACAAGTGAAAATGAGTGAAATTGGAGTTTAAAGTCAGGCCCTAAGATTTTTGGGGTTTTGAGAAATTAATCAAGAAATTACTAAGAAAAGGGTGAATTCTTACCTTAAATCCTTAATAAAATCAAGAAATAGATGTTAATCTAGCTATCCAAGATTCCACAAGCTTCAGTTTTAAGCTCGCACACTATTTTAGGATTTAACTCCCAAGAGGTAAGATGAAAAATGAGTAAAATGGGTCCAAAACTGCTATATATATATTGCAGAAAATCTTCACAAAAAGAGCTATTTTTTTTTAAAGTCCAATTCGGACTTCGATGGTGTGCCCAGAATTCATTTGGAGTCCGATACATGCAAACAAACTATGAAACCATACTAAATTCGACGTTTCGGACGCGATGGAAATATTATATTTTCAAAAAAAATATCATTTTCACGAAGTTGACCCCCAAAACCCGAAATCATAATTTTCCAAATCGAGGGTTGAAATGAGATTTAAAAGCCGTAAAATCATACCAAATTTTCTAACACCCTAAACTCGATATTCTAAATCTGCTGGCAAAGTCAAATTTTCCATCCGACGTCGTTTTGATCAAATATGGGTCCCACACGCATATTTTTAATTTTCAAACTTTCCGATCAATAGGTCGAAATGAACTTAAGTGCACCGGGACCCGAACCAAAGGTATACGCAACCTAAAATTGATATTTTGGAGTTGTTGGTGCATTCCATTCAGACATTCATCGCACGGAACAAAAGATATCTCCATAAGTCTAAAATAAGATTCTCGAAGACATAAAAAACCACAATATCGCATAAATGGTACTAAAATACATCAAAAATCATGTCAATCACCCCCACGCTCCAGAAATACCATAATGCAACTACGGAGAGGGGTAAAATAGTCAAACCATACAAAATTATAAACTTCACATATTTTATCAAATTTTTAGGTCGTTACATATTAAATAACATTATAGCACATCTATTTACCTGGTTATATGACAATCATGCAATATCTCATTTATTTATATGTTGTTTGTTTTATTGCTCACCTATTTACATGCTATTTTATATTTTATAAGCTCATATTTCATAGATTTTTGTAGTTTATCTGCATATAGATAGCATGCTATGTGTTCTCCTCTAGTTTATAGGTTATACACCTATTGGATTTACATGTTTATATTTGTTTCAGAAGCTCACATGTTTACATGATTATATGTTCAGCATATTTATTTGCCTACATATTTTAATTTCTATATACTTATTTTCTTAAATAATATATATAACTACTTAAATAGCGAGGAATGAGTTAAGTTTATTCCTCTAGGCAGAGGGCAAACATGTTGGTTTATTTGGTTTGGTTTTCTAAAGAATAGTCAAAGAACTTCAGTCATCAAGACCTCTTGAAGCTAAGAAATGTGTTTCTTGAAGAATTATAAGCTCGCATTATTTACTGATATTTTATTATTTTAGATATCACCTACAGAAGGTATCACATGATTCAGAAGGAGTGTTGAGAGATATAAATAAAGCCTAAGTAAATATGGGCCTATAACTCCTTCGTTCAGTTGTTATTGATTCTTACATGACACCTTTAGATAGTTGATTTGTGCCAATGATTTTAACTTTGATGTAGCATTCATAGGTAAAGTTTAAGATAAGTTATGATATTGTTTATAGATATCATTGATTATAAGGCCAGTTGTAGCCTCGTGTATTATCAGTTGAATGGTATATTTATTGAAACACTCTATGAAGCGTATTTGTATGTTTTTTGGTTAACTGACATGAATGTCTTGGGCAATTATAGGAGTCAATATTAGTTATACGCATTATTCAAGGACAAATGATCCTAAGTGGGGGAGATTGTAAGACCTCGATGATTTTTAAAATGTATTTTAATACTTTACACGAGTATAACTCTTAATCTATAAAGCGTTACGTGACAAATATATTTTATGTAGAATTATAGTGCTTGTATATTATATGGAGCTTTCAAAGTAAGTAGAGTAAACTAGTGGGCCCAATCTATTTTTATTAGGGAAAAATTCAGAAATAACATACTTAGCACCTTAATTATGAGAATCATAGCAACACTTTCATAATTACATAATATAGCAAGTTGTATTTTGTATTTTGTATTTTTGCAAAGTATTGCTATAAAAATATAAATACAACTGTTTTTTACTGTCCTTAATTAACTTAATTAAATATGATAATATTGTCTTATATTAACCGTGAAGATCACAATCCCATTAAAATCTCATCAATCACGCTTTTTTCGTTATTTACTAACAACCCTATTCAAATTCAAAAAACAGTTTTAGAAAAAACGAATTGCTTCAAAAAAATCCAATTCAATTTAGTTGATTCAATAATTTCGCTCTAAATGAATAATCCAATCCAATTCTAACTGTTGTTAAAGGTATCAAATCGTTATTTTTTTGTGATTATTATTCAAATTCAAAAACTAGTTTCAGAAACGTGTTTTTTTAAAAATAAGAAAAAATTTAATTCAGTTGATTCTTCAATTTCACTTTAATTAAACAATCCAATCCAATTCTAATAGGTTTTAAAGGTATTAAATCATTTTTTTTAGATTATAAATTTTTTTCGAACCATTGTACTTAAGTCGTTCGATTTTTCTACTGATCAATTTCTTCTACTTTGTTAAAAAAAATTTACTTCGTCGTAAATTTTTTTATGAATATTTCTTATCAATTTTTGAGTTAAATTTAATGAATTAGTAATTTCAACTGATAGAACTAAAAACTAATCGTAATCAGTTTGTGAACCTGTTCAAATTGTGTTTTTTTATTGTTTTTCTTAAAGAAATTTGAGAGAATATCTGTATATATGCTACGATCTTTTATATATATTTTTTGTGTGTTCAATTCTAGAGTTTCTGGATTTGGTTATATTTAAACTTGAATAGATACTTTTTAATTGTATTTAGCCTGGTGAATTTTACTTTGTTTCTAAGTTTGGTTTAACAAATATTGTGCAAATGTTTTTTTTGGCTGATTTGAACTGATATAACAAAAAAACTGATAGAATCCATTTTGTCGAGCTGATGAAATTCTTTTTTTTTTTTGGAGTTTTGCTCGTTGGAATTTGACAGTATATCTGTATATTGAAAAAGTTCTTGTATATATGTTTTGGTTGTGTTTGATTTTAGAGGTTGTGGATTTGATTGTAGCTTATCATTGAACAGATAAATACACAAATTGTATTTTGGTTGAAAATTTTGCTGTGTTTGTATTTAAGTTTACCAAATTGTTGTGTAAATGTATTTTGGTTTGTAGTTGTTGGCTGTGTAAGTATAGTTTACGTTTGTAACTAAAAAATTCTATTTTTGTTTTTAGAAAATTGTATGTTGTCACAGTTGATATCTTAGAAATATGTATTGTTTTGTATTTTGGGTGTAATCTGTTAGAAGCATACCAATTCTCGTGAAGCACTCCAAAAGATGAACTTATGATTAGGGTTGGGTATATTTTGGTTTAAACCTGAAAAATCAAAAAACCGAATCGAAATTTAATTTTTGTTTAGTTTTTTTGGTTTTTCGGATTGGTTTCAATTTCAAATTTTAGAAATTTGGTTAAACGGATTGGTTTTTGAATTTACAATACAAATTGGATAAATCGAAATTATACAGATAATATATTATAATTTATATATAAAATTTAATATATATGTAAATAATAAAAATATAATATAATCTGATATAACATATAAATATATAAATTATAATCATTTAGTACCCCTAAATCCTAATATACTGTTTTGTTTTAGACCCTAACATTAACGTGAAGGCTACAACAGCGCTTAACCATCCTTAGTTCGTCAGTTCATTTGAAATCTCAACATCGCCAACAATGGTCGTTTGCTTAGTTCGTCAGAGCCGTCGGCAAGTCGCTGCCAAGTGTGGCCACTACCGTCACGCCAATGGCGATGACTTAATGAGGTCGATATTTATGGTTATTTCATACATGTTGAATTAAATATATTTGGGAATGAAAAATAGGTTTGAAAAAAAAATATTTTTCAAGAAAATCACCAATTTTAAATGCTCACTACTTTAATCTTTAAAACCGAAATAAAAATTTGAAATAACCGAACTGAATTTGTAAAAATCGAACCAAATCGAAATAACTTTGGTTTGGTTATGATTTTCATTTTTGTCAATCCGAAATTCGAAAAACCAAACCGATATTGAACAATCAAATCGGACAAACCGAATGCCCACCCCTACTTATGGTATGGAGTTTTGATTCTTAATATTTATAGTATATCTATATATGTAAAAAGTTTGTTTATAGATAATTTGGTTGTGTTCAATTATGGAGGTTGTAGTTTTGATTGTATTTAATGTTGAACAGATAATTTTTAATTGTATTTTGTCTGAAAATTTTTTCTGTGTTTGTATTTTACGTTTAACAAATGTTTCGTAATTATATTTTCGGGGGTAGTTTTTGGCTATAGAATTTTTGGGAGTAGTTGTTGGCTTTGATTGTATTTGATTGTATTTTGTCTGTAGTTGTATATTTCGTAATTATATTTTCGAGAGTAGTGGTTTCGTAATTCTACATATATAACTATGAAATCTTGTTTGAGTTTTTATTGTGTAAGTGTATGTTGTAACTATTGACAACTTAAAAATATGTATATTTTTGTATTTTAGGTGAAATATGTTAGCAATAGGAAGCATGTCAATTCTCGTGAAGCACTCTAGAAGGTGGACGTATGAAAAAACTATGAAAAGTACGTCATTGATGCAATATTGTTGAGCACAACGACATCATTCAATGAACTACACAATCTTTTGGCATCTCACATAAATGTGGATTTGAGCAGAAGATGTATTCAAGTGGAATATCAAATCACTGATAATGCAGGACAAATACAAATACATAATGTATGTGTTGTTGAAATAAGTGACATCCAAAATAATTTGCACCAAGTGTTAAATACATCTGCTGAAGGTGTTAAAATCGAGTAGGGATATGTTTGAAAAGAAGAACATCAACTCATACAGTGGTTGTAGTTCTAATGGTAACAATAGGCGTTCATGTAGAAAATATCGTAAATGATACATTTGATCTTCCGTATTCTTTCTTTATAGTTTCTTTTGCACTTCTCATAAAAATGAACTCATTTGTGAGTTTTAAGTTCTTTATCGATCATTTTCTATAATGCGTTATAAATAACAATTAGTAATACAGTTATGTATTACTAAATTTGATAGAAAAATACATATGCTTTTTATTTGAAAAACACTATGTTTTAGGGTATATGTATTTGATAACTGAGATGTTTTTCAAATATGATCACTTATACGTATTTGTAATACGAAAGTATTTTAAAATATTTGAAAGTAAATGAACAAAGTTAAATCTGAATACTGCATATGTATATATTGCAAAATCTGAACATATTTGATTTTTAAGCTAAATCTCACTGTAATAAAAAAAATGAACACTGGAATAAAATACATAGTACAAAATTATTGAAAACATATTAAACATAATTATTAAAATGAATTAATTTCATTTACTTCAAAATTAGTAAGTTTGATTCACTTCATATTTATTTTGAAAGTAAATGAACAAAGATTAAAATACATATGATGTTAAATGCATATGTATTTTTAAGTTAAATCTAAATACTGCATATGTATATATTGCAAAATCTGAACACTGCATATGTATTTTGAAGTTAAATCACACTGTAACGAATATAACTGAACACTAAAATAAAACACAAACTAAAATGAATTACTTTCATTCAATTCAAAATTAGTAACTTTGATTCACTTCATATATATTTGAAAGAAAATGAACCAAGAATAAAATACATATGATATTAACTGCATATGTATTTTTAAGTTAATATGAATACATCATATGTATATATTGCAAAATCTGAACACTGCATATGTATTTTAAAGCTAAATCTCACTGTAACAAATAAAACTAAACAGTAAAATAAAACACAGACTACAAAATTATTGGAAACATATTCAACTTAAAAGACTAAAGTGAATTACTTTCATTCACTTTAAAAATAAGTAACTTTGATTCACTTCAAAATATAAAATAAGTTTCTACAATTAACATCAACATCCAATTAAATCTTGTTAATTACACTTCTAATACTTCTGTGACACTAGTTATCTTACTTTTTCTAACAGGCCTCAATGAAGCTTCATCGTCACTTTGAGCTTTTTCTTCTTTTTTCCTCATGATGTAATTCCACAATAGTGAAGCATATCTTATACGAAATACGTTGGGATTGAACTCAACTGAAGGAATGCCTTGACCATAAGAAAGTCACTCTGCGTATGTAACCATATACAAACCACAGTCCCTACAAGAAAACATTGAATAATAATTAAAATATATTTTGTACAAACTTACAAATCCTCTTCAAATAACACATCAATATTTCACATTAATATAAACTGTAAACTTTCCTCAATATCATTATCACTGTAGCAGCACATATGTGGTGCAAACTTGGAAGTTTTGAAGCATATCTTATACAAAATACGTTGGGATTGAACTCAACTGAAGGAACGCCTTGACCATAAGAAAGGCACTCTGCATATGTAACCATATACAAACCACAGTCCCTACAAAAAAAATTGAATAATAATTAAAATATATTTTATACAAACTTACAAATCCTCTTCAAATAACATATCAATATTTTACATTAATATAAACTGTAAACTTTCCTCAATATCATTATCACTGTAGCAGCACATATGTGGTGCAAACTTGGAAGTTTTCTTACAATGAATATTTCATCACGCGGCACCTATACAAAGTAAAACTACACCTTATTAAACTATAAAAAATAATAAAACAAAATCAACACATCAAAAAATATATATAAATATTCATATGTATATTGAACAAAATAAAAACACAAAATCATCATTAAAGCAAAATACATATGAAATTTGATATGTATGTATAAAAATGCAAATGTTTCCCTATACCTTAAAATGTATATTGAACCTAACAAAAATACAAATGAAAGTGCTTATGTATCTATAAAACATACAAACTACATACGTATACCTTAAATGTATATTTAGTCAGTCATTTGTATATATGGCAAACCTACATAAATTGTATTGAAAAATTATTTTAAAATATATTTGTATTTCAACAGATACAAATATGTCCATAACCACGAATGTATTTGTATATTTCAACATTCTAGTATACTAAAAATACATATCAAGTATAATAAATTTCATACATGAAACTTAGCAATTTCATTTAACATACAAATACAAATAAACATAGCAGTTTTACAAAAAATACAAATAAAAACATGTTAACCCAAAATGTATATTTAACCTATCATCTTCACAAATTAGTTTTACTGAAATCCCTAAATACATACCAGTTGACCAGTAAATACATATTAGCTTCACAAAAAAACTACATATTAACAAAAATTGATAACGGCTTTACTAAAATCTCTAGATACATAACAGTAAATAAAAATACATATGCAAAAAATAATACCTCTTCCTCCATGTCTTCTTCAACAACAAATCAACCCAAAATCATCTAAAATATTCACTCAACTTCGATTATCCTCCATTAATCGCAACAAAACAAAAATCAATTTCAATTCTCATCCAAAATTAATTTTTTCAACTATATAAACTAATAAAAAATTAAATTTCACTGAAAAACAATTGAAAAAAAAACAATCAACAATAAATCAACCCAAAATCATCTACAATATCCATTCAACTCTGATTATCCTCCATTAATCACAACAAAAGAAAATTCAATTTCAATTCTCATCCAAAATTCAATTTTTTCAACTACATCAACTCATAAAAATGACCTTGATAATGATTTACAGTATAAAATATAATTAAAAAATTGTTAAATAGATAACATGCAATAACTGAATTTCATAGTTACCTGGTTTTGTGGATCACAATCCTTATAAAAAATGTGAGGAAAAACACTGAAACTGAAATTTGAGAGATTTGAAAGAATAAAAAGAAAGAGAAAAGGTAAGGTTACAAAGAAAGAGAAAGATTGGGAAGAAAGAGAAAGAGAAAGTGAAAGAGAAAAGGTAAAGTTGAAAGGAAAGAGAAAGATTAGTCTGCAATTGGCGTGAAATCCACAGGTTAAACACGGTAATTTTCCAAAGATGCACAAAGTAAGGGACCACACTTAAAATAATGCTAGGTTTGCTACACAAAGTAACTTCATTAAAGTGTTGCTATTTCTTATTAATTAAGTCGTAGGTATGCTACTCCATTTAGTTTTCCCTTTTTATTAAGTAGACAAAAAGGGGTTACAAATAATTTATTTTAGAAAAAAAGAGGAAGGTTAAGGGGTTTTATATAAAAATTAGGGAATAAATAAGGGCTAGTGATTTTATCCTTTTATAAAATAGAGGAACATACAGTGCTGGTATATTCTAGCTCTTAATGCTTATCTTTTATATTTTCTCTTATTTTCGACTATCTTGTAATTATTATTTAAAAATTTTGGCTTAAAAGCGTTCCTTTGTTGTCAAGAGTCAAGCATCAACAGTAGCACTGCATGTTTTCTTCCCTTAAAGGTATCATAAGAAACTGGGGATTTATTTTAATTAGGTAATTTTTCTATCCTTTACTTGAATATTATTTTGAAATGCATGTTTGAAGTATAGGAGGAGGTAGTAATTACCATTTGAATTGATTTCCTGAAACGCCCCGAAAATGGGTCCCGAGACGTCACACAGTGCTCAAGACTATGAGTAGCCTTAAGCTAACCCTATCTTCCTTCTACTAAATCTAAAGCTCAAAATAGAGGAAATAAAGATATATAATCAAAGCTAAGATACGGAATTCTGTACGAGCTAAGCTGAAGCTGTCTAAATATAATATCTGAAAGTACTAAACTCAAGAGTCTGATCGATCAATACTGAAAATCTGATTAATATCTAACAGCCTGACAAGCCTCTACTACTAATGCTAGAGAGTCACGGGTACAAGCCCCCAGTTGACTCAAACTATCTGAAAATACTGAATCATCTATACTAATAAGCTAAAGAAATGAATGACTAAGTTTCCGAACTATGAGGATTCACCAACTATCGGGATGTAGATGGAGATGCTCGAAATTACTCACGTTGCTAGAAATGAGCACCTGAACCTACATTATGAGACAATGTAGCACATAGACATATATGTGGATCAATACTTGAATTGTACAGAGTATATGGAGGTGAATGCACAAGTAAGTCAATATCTCAATATTATTATAAATTTGTAAAAGAATGCATGCTAAATGTAGATGACTCACATAAGCTGGAATATCTGAAAACTGAAAATCATAATCATGGATAGCAAAACATGTTGCATAAATCTAGTGAGTCATAACATGTAGTTTCTAAAAGTTGTACTTGTATTCTACCTTCAAATCATGTTGTCTAAGTGTAGAAAGGACGCACTTCTGTATCTGTAAACTGAAATATAAAATCTCATAGTTAATTTCATATATAAAATAATATCTAAATAAAACTATGAGCCTTTACATTTAGTTTCTAAAAGCTTTTTTGTTATTCTTTACTCTCTTCTGTAAGCTATAGGAAATTCCAGTAAAAGCTTTTCTATTAGGGAGGTTCTTCTAACCGACATAAACCATGTGAGCTATCATGGAGTCCAACGTCCAGTTCCCTTATGATAAAACCTCACGTAACCTAATCTAAGTGATCACATTTATATCTGTCATCCATATAGAAATGGAAATAATCTGATAATTTGAACCTGCGTTGGCTCGTAGTTTTGGTGCATGTGAACATACCAACTCGATGTTAAGTACTACTCCCTTTAATTTGTATGGTCAATCTGTTGGAAATCCACTTTTAAAAACCAGTATAAGGGTTTACAGTGAAAACCTCTTGTAAATCTATTTACTGTAACTGTAACTATATCTATAAAGGGGATTCCATATCTAAGCGGAGATCAATAGATCAAATCTTTGTTCAAAATCTGAATATAACAAGTCATGGGAAGCTTAAAAGCATAATCTTCTTGAAATAATAACATTCAAACTAGGGCTAATAACCCATGCATCTAATTCACATCAAATCACAATAAAATTCATGCTAAATAATGAAAATAATGATTATTCAATGCTAAATCTGGAAATAACAACAATACAAATGAAAATACAAAAGTAGACATGAAATTCAACATCTAAATCTCTCAAAATCTCATAATCTTACAAATAACAATATTGGGTATGAACCCGAATTAAAAACTCATGTAAAATTATCTTCAAAAACTAATTTTGAGCACAAGGATTAAAGGATTATCTTTGTTGAACCCCCCTCCCCCTCCCCCCCACATACCTTAATCAATGATTAGATGAAGAAACTTGAACTTTGAGTTCCTGTTTATGCTTTTGAAGATATATTCTTGAAGTTCTTGAATTGGGAATCTTTAATTTTAAGCTATCTTAGAAAAAGAATGGTGGAATTTTGGATTTCTTGGAGATGAAGGTTTAAGTTCTAGGATTTCCTTGGAGAATAATTTTGATGAAAATATGCATATAATGGTTAGAATAGGATTAATTCTGTGTTTTACACAATTTGGGGGCTTGGAAAAAGACTAAATTACCCTTTTTAAAATTTTACTCGGAACTGAAAATCATGATTTTGCCTCCCACCATGATGCGCCACTATCACAGTGGCTCACTGGATAAGGTAAAATCTCGGTCTTAACCAACATCGTGATATGGTACAATCGCGATGGGCTTTCTGGGTAAGGGACGAATGCCATTTCGGCTTTTTCCACGACGTGGTGAAATCGTGTTGGGCTCACTGGATAAGGGACGAGTACCATTTCTCACCTCACCACAATATGGTGCCTTTCTCATTTAGGATTTTGGTGTGTTATAGGCCAATTGCGGTGAGTTAAAGGTTAAGGGACGAGTGGGAACTAGAACTTCACCGTGATGTGGGCTAATTGCGGTGCCTTACTAAAAATCGGACAATTACAAATTTTTCCTTCACTGTGATGCGATGCTTATCATGGTGATCTACTGCTTTACTAAAATCTCCATAACTTCTTAACCAAGTGTCAGATTTAGGCGAAATTGGTATCGTTGGAAAGCTGAGCCAATTATCTACACATTGGTGGGTTCTAGATCTTAAAAATTGTACATGTATCAAGAGTTATTCATTTTTGAATCTAACCCTTGAAATTCTAGAAGCTAAATTGAGCTATAAAAAGTATGTGGTATTACAATTTCTTACTAGTTCTTGAAGTGGGTTTTGTAATTAGGGTTCTTGAAATAAAACAGGGAAAGGATAGAGTTGTGATAGAAGTGAAATTTTTAGGTATTTCTATTGCTAAGGGCAAATTTAATATTGATATTATAAAAAGGAATTTGCTTATTTTTTAGCATAGGAAAAGGGTATTGAAATAAGTTGTAAGATGAACCTTTGGATTATTGATGAATATACTTATGTATTGTATATGTAGTTGTTTATGTTGGAGTGATTGCTCACCCTTTGGGTGGTTCAAACTTATTGATTGGTTGGTCGCGAAAGAAGACACCTAGGAGTGTTGAATTATTCGAAACTCGTGACCCGACCGTTAGCTAGGAAGGCATCAAAGGTATGTAAAGCTAAACCCTCTTTTGCCGTTAAGGCTTAACCCATAGTTATTTACTTCTCCTAGCGGATTCGATATAGTATACTTGATATACAAGAATGAATCTCCCACCTTCTATATTCTATGCCTAATTTCACCACAATATTCACATTCTCTTCTCATCTTAACTTACTTGTCGCCATCCTTCACGTGTCTATTATTAAAGTCATAGTTCGTCTTACTCTTGTCAAGTCAAGTATCTATAGAGCGATATATGATTGTGTTGGTGTGTATTAGAAATTCATAGAATTCATATGATCTATATCACAAGATATATGTTTATAATAGATAGCTATAGAATAGTCCAACTTGTATATTGAATCACATGACAATATAGAACTAGCGCTTGAGCAACTCGATACTAGTAAATGAATTAATTATACATGAAAAATATTACCTTAATAGTTGGATAGTATTTATCATGATACACTCACATAGGCCTATTGACACTGCTTGATAAAGTTGACGATAGGAGGGTGCATAGGTTTGGCTTGGCATATTGCTTGATGTAACTCTGCGCACAAGATCAAGACCAGACCATTATAGTAAGCCTAAACATTATGGCGTACCCACCCTTGTGACATAATTTTTCTTTGGAGTTATCTAGGATGCCCCTGACTCGAGCCAATATATGGAACATATGACTTGCGAGCAAACCCTAATAATGAGCCCTTAAGGAGGGTCATACCCTACAATAGACTGTAATTCAATAACAAAAGCATGCATAGATATAAGGCAATATTTCCACATATTTGACACAGAATGCCTTCGGTAGGCCATCTTATGGTCATTTGTATTTGATATAGGCATAGGACATCACCTAGGCAAATTGCAAGGTGTCTTATAATGAAGAATAACTTTGAGTATACATGTATAAACTAATAAGGATGCCCACATAAGTCAGACTATATTTTACAATAATATGGACCCATAATTGCTCATCCTTAATAGTTGAATTAGGACATGCTGATTAAACTTGTGTATTAGCCACTGTTTCAGAAGTTTCATATTGTATATCAATTATTCGCATGCTCATAAGTCCTTCATCTTGGTATCTAATCCATATGAGCATCCATACTTGTTACTTGTTATTCTGTCTACTTTACATGCCAGTACATGTTTTATATCTGCTGATGTCCTTTCATTTAGGACACTACATCTCTGTAACACAGAATCAGGTATGTCGATAAGCAGACTTCCATACTAGGCACTCATCCCATGTTTGGAAAAGCCTTTTGTGAGGTTCTCTCTCATTTGGAGCTAATAGATGTCTAATAATCTTTAGTCATGTTTGTAGTTACAGTTTGGACATGTTAGGGGTTTCATCCTAACTATACTCCATTGTAAAAATACATATTCTATTCTAGGCTTCGTAGATAGTATTAAATTGCCTCATGTGGTTATAGTGTCATTTGTCATATTAGTTGGGGTCCAATAGGCTAAAATTGTACATTTTTATAGGCCCTCATAATTGGTTAGGAACAATACCCTTCCATTTAGAATATATGTCAGTGGTATAACATATGCGTATACGGTTTTTGTCTACTCCATCTAGGCTTAGAGGCGTGACACTGTGGTCTAATGAATGTAAGGGGAAATTATGATGCAATTTACTTCATCACTTTTATTGATAATTTTACTCAATTTGGTTATGTATATTGATTTTTTTACAAATTTGAAGCTTTGAGTTGCTTCATTAAGTTTATGAACTTAGTTGAGTATAAATTGGATAGAAAAATTAAAGCTCTAAGAACTAATCAAGGAAGAGAGTGTTTTTCTGATGATTAAAACAATTTTGTGATGCAAAAAAAAGCAAAGACAATTAACTACTCCTTATACTCCACAACAAAATGGAGTTGGAAAATAACAAATAGAATCTTTTTAGAAATGATTAGGTCAATGATAACACAAGTAAAATAGTCAATCACTTATTGGGGTGATGCATTACTCATTTTTGCGTTTGTACTTAATCATGTCCCTTCAAAATCAGTTACATATACACCATATGAGTTATGGACTAAACAAAAGCCCATTTTAAACATTGTAAATCCTTGGGGTTGTGTTGCTTTTATTCATATCCCTTCTTCCAATGAAAAATTAGTTCCAAGAAAAATAAGTGTATCCTTATAAGATATTCTGAATAGTGTAAGAGTTATGTCTTCATAGGTGAACAAGATAGCGGCACTAGAACTGAAACTGAATCACGTGATGTTACATTCATAGAGAAGAATAATTTTTATTAGTAGGGTGAGATAGGTCAAGATTCATCTCTTTTTGAAATTACGGACCAAACTACTTTCGCTATTGACATTCTAATGATTTTAAGTGGGAGTCACATTAATGATAATGGATCAGTTTTTATTTTTACAAATCCTAGTGATATTGCTGGTCCATATGGGAGTAACTTATCAATGATATATAAATTTGTCAATCTCAATCTCGACGAATAAGTCGTCCACAAATTTTTTATTATTAACTTAAGTTGAAGAGAAAGCATTTATAGTTACTCCGAATTATGAAGAGACAAGAAATATAAATGTGGCTCTTACATGTCCTGTCAAAAAAATAATTAAAAGTAATGGAGTCAGTGAAATCTAAACAATCGTGAGAATTGATTGATCAACCTATAGGTCAAAAAGATATTGAAAATAAGTGAATTCTCAAAATCAAGCGTAAGACCAATGCTAGTATCAAAAAATTTAAAACTCGCCAAATAGCTAATGGGTACACACAACAGGAAGGAATTGATTATGATGAAATATTTTTTCCTGTTGTACGCTTTACTTCAATAAGATTAATTTTGTCTATACTAGATATTTTGAATCTTTGATTACATCAAATGAATGTGATAACCACTCTTGTTAATGAAGAACTAGAAGGAGAAATCTATATGAAATAACCTCTAGGTTTTGTGGAAAAAAGGACAAAAATAAAGTATGTCAACTTCAAAGGTCGATTTATGGCCTTAAAAAATCTTCTAGACAATGGCACTTACGTTTCATAACATGATAATATCGTATGATTTCATAATGATTCATGAAGATCATTGTGTATAAACCAAAAGATCCAAAGATAAGTTTATGATTTTATCATTGTATGTAGACGACATACTTATAGCTGCAAATGATATTGAATATGTAAAAGAAATAAAATAGTGCTTATCATCTACTTTTAATATGAAAGATATGGATGAAGCATCACACATTCTTAGAGTCAAATTTTCAAGAGATCGTTCAAGGAGACTGTGATCTCTTTCACAAGAACCTTACATTAAGAAAGTTCTTGAATGCTTTAATATGCAAGACTGCAAACTCATAAATACTTCAGTTTCTAAAAGTGAAGCATTAAATCAAAAGATATGCCCTCAGACTCCACAAAAGAAGAAATAAATGAGAAAAAATTATTATGCCAACATAGTCAGAAGTCTAATGTATGTTATGATGTGTACTAGACTTGATATTTATTATGTCATTGAATTAGTTAGTAGATATCAATCTTACTCAAAACTACAATATTAAAAAGCAGTTAAAAGAATATTGAGGTATCTAAAAGGCATAGTTGACTATTTCTTATGTTATCAAGGAAATGATATGTAACTCAAAGGCTACACTAATGCTCATAGGAAAGGAAATTTAAATGAGAGAAAGTTCACCTCTGGATATGCATTCTTGCTTAAAAATAACATCATATAATAGATTAGCAAGAAGCAATCATGTATAACCTTAGCTATGATTAAAGTTGAATTCATAGCACTTTTATTTGTTGTGCAAGAAGCTGTTTGACTTAAATATTTTTTGATCCACTTGGGTGTGTATAACAATGTTGTTGAACCTATCACAATTACTTGTGATAGTTAGTCTACAATAGCCAAAACAAAGGATCCAAAATATTATAAAAAGACGAAACATACTGACATAAAGTATAATTTTATAAGAGACGTGGTTGTACAAAAGAAAGTGACCATGAAATACATATTTACGCATCAAATGATAGAAGATTCCTTAACAAAATTCATATCTTGTGATGTTTATGAAAGAAATGTAAAGTCATTGAGATTACGTAGACGTTGATGTATTTATTTTTTATTTTTCTTAATCATTCTCATGTAAATTCACAATATTAAGGTTAACGTTGATTAATTCCTAATTTTTCATCCTGTTGGTTCATATACATATATAATTTTTCTTAATGTTGTTTACATAAATTTTTGAGGATAAAAAGTATGTCAAATATATAAAAAGATTGATTCACAAAGGTAATAGCCTCTAATGTCTAAATGACACATAGTAGAGATGAGACAGTTATAAGCTTATTATTGTCAGAAGTGATGATAAAAGAGAATTGAAAGTTTATAATTAGAATGTCATTTGTTATATTATGTTTAATCATATGTGATTAAAATGAGTTAATCTGTTTCTAATGCCATATGTGAGTTCTGAAGGATAAAATAATTGAGTAAATTTGTGAACTCAAAGTTAGACATAAGTTTTCTAAACTAGCATCTCCACACTATTTACTTTATAATAGACATGTGCTCCTTGGGAAAATAGTCAAGACTGTGATACATGTTTCATATCATATATGCATAAAGTGAATTATAAGAGCTACACAAGTTTAGACTCTACTTGCTATCATGTGAAAACCTAAAAATTATAAGTAATTTCTCACATTGTACTCTCACGACTTTTATCAATTTCTTGATATTCAATTTGGTATTTGATATCTTAGGATGATGTCAAGAGATCATAATTGATTCGATCTGACGGGACATTTCTAGAAAAACATATCGCATTAAGATTAATAAATTCATGAGATAAGGAAGATCATTGAATATTATCATATTAATTGTGTTCATTGACGTCTTTTATGTTTGTGTATGTGACAAGCACATTATGATGAACTCAAATTTAAGAAAAGGAAATGATGAGACATATGAATGTGATATGTGATCTAAGGTACTACATACTATAATCTACTCTGAGTTTCATTGATCGAAATGCTATACATTCCTAACAGATTTATATCAATCAAGTTATCGAAGTAATGCACTGATCACACGGTCTATTCGTTAAGTATGAATGTTACAGAATAGGAATGAGACTTGACCCACTATATGTGAGTGGGAGATGAACGATATTGGACTAGAGATCTCACGTGGGTCAATTTGATTCATGGGTGTGTATGTGTCTAAATATATATATGGCACTAACATGTTGATATGACACTCTCGATGATCAGCACTTCTATTTATCTATTAAATTTTTAAAATTTTTTAAACTTATTTACCTATTTTATGTTAAAAAAATCTCCATAAAATTAATTACTATTAGAGTTTATCTTTTCTCATTATTGTTGTAATTTATTTCTTTTTCAAGAATCTTTCTTTGCCTTCTTTATGTCTCGTTTCCTATTTTTAAAAAATTAATACACATTTAATTAAATAAAAAGTGAAAATACTGAAATCTTTCATTCTCCAAAGCTATTAAATTTTTAGCATATAAATTAAGATGATGGTTTACATCATGTAGCAACCCTGGTGTCGCTGAAAAAAACAAATTTCTCTCAAAGACGCTGAAGATGAAAGTTGAATCGGGGCTTAATTATAGTATTGAGTCAGGTTCAATCTAGAAATGTTTTGTGCTGGATTATTTATTTTATTTTTATGTAATACCCCTACTAAACACTATTTTATGGTCCTAAAAAGCTTATGTGTAATGAAAAAGGTTCTAACCACCAAAGAATGTGGTGTAGTACATAGATTTGATTTAAGATCTAGATAAATTTGATAGGGAGCGCTATCCTCGAATGATCCATACCCAACTCGAATTTGGACTAATCAGGCTTCAATGTGAGTACTGAATAATTGCTGAAAATTACAAAAAAAGTTGTGTGACAAACATTTCTCTCAAGATAAAAAGTTTTTGAACAATATGTTGCAATATAATTCCTCCTACGAGAAGTTATATATTGAGAAAAAAAGGGTAAAAATCATTTCCCCCCCTCAAGTTTACTTTAAAAATCAAACTCCCCCCTCTACTTTGAATAATAAGCATTTTTCCCCCTTTTGCCTTGACAATGTCAATTTTAACCTTGGCATTAGCAATATCTTCTTATAATATACATTACTTATTTTAGTCAAGTATTTATATATTTTTACTTAAATTTTTTAGTTTAACCTTTTTAATGAACTTGTCACAAAAGCTAATGTTATTTTTTATGATTCTTATTTTATTGAGATAACACACAAGTATTTTTCGTCTCCCCTAAAAGAAGTACAAAATATTCTGGTACTTGATGGCCAGATCAACAAAAAATGAGTTTAGGTGGTAATTGGTCCCCTTTTAAGTTTAAGTGAGTCATAACAACTTCAGATATAGTTTAGGGGTACCTTGTACCTTATCTCTTATTTTACACGCATTAAGTGTGTGCGTGCGTGATATACATATATATATATATATATATGCACATAAGTTTCGATATACTCCCTAGGTTCTTTTTTACTTGTCACTTTTCGTGTTTCCAGGTCAACCCACATAAATTTTGACAAATATTTTAAGATATATTTTTTCATTTTATTAATATGAAGAAGGATTGCAACTTATAGCATTTTTCATATATTTTCTGATCATCTAAATTTTAAATTTAAATATTAAATTATACATCTTAAAATGTTAGTCAAAGTTCATGCAGGTTGACCTTAAAAAGCAAAATAGTGACAAGTAAAAGTGAACGAGGGAGTATATATTAATAACATAAGTAAACTTTTGAATTAATTTAGTATAAAATATATCTCCATTTTTGTTACATGTTATTATATTACATGCATTGGAATGTGTTTATAAAATTATTTTTATTTGTTATTTTCACTAGTATAAATAGATATTACAATTTTAATTATTACTAATAAATAAATTTCCATATCTTGGTCATTTATTTCATTTAGAACATCACTAACTTATAAACTTAATATATGTTTCTCACTTTTTTGTCTAGAAAATAATTTTCTTTTTATTTACAAAAATTTACTATATATATTAAAAATAAAAAATATAATAATTTTAAAGAGGTAAAGAAAAATAAAGATTAATAGTGTAAGGGTAAAATAAGTATATAAAAAGACAAGTAGGGAAAAGGGGGAAGAATAATTATTGTTTAAAGTTGAGGGGGGAGTTTGATTTTTAAAGTAAAGTTGATCACCCGAGAAAAAAAATATATTTTGATGGAGGAATTTATAAGAAGAGTAATGAAAGTGTCAAAGGGGAAGAAAAATTATTTAAGAAAGAATCAATCTATTTATTTTTAGAATTCATATCAGATCAAGAGGAGAATAAGTAAAAATCTATTTTATAAATTGATAAGGAGATATTATTCCATAAACTTGGGAGAAAACAAAGACCAATTAGGTAAGAGTAAAATAGTTTAAAAAAAATAATGAAAAACAAAAAAACTTAAGAAGCTATAAAATAGCACATCAGACCTAACAAGAAGGAGCCGAAATTAGTATTGACTTTCCAACTTCTTTACCTTACTATTTCTTTATGTTAAAGTCAAATCTTCTCAACATAAAGTTTAGAATGTAGAAAGGACTTAAAAATTTCACTGTGTTTTAAACATGAAGAAGTCTTCAATATTTGTATTACTTCTTAATTCTTGCTAAAATAATGATAATAAATATTCTAAATTTTATATTTCTTCATATTGCTCAGTTAATAAGAAAAATATCATTTACATATTTATTATTGATTTGACTTGGAAAATTCAAAGGAAATCATCCGCCACAGATACTGTAGATGCAATTATGAGATGCAAACGATTAATCAAAGCAAACGTTGTTGAAAATTTTTGCTTCAAAATTTCAAATGATGTAATGTTCAATTTATATTATCAGTATTCATTTTTACTTTGTGCATACTTATAAAGGGGAAAGCCATTTGCGAATAGGTAGAATCGGAGTTGGGTGAAGAAGATGAGCTCCAATGGCCAGATCTGTCGATTCGCCCAAAGACCGTCAACCCCCACCCATAAATCTCCGGTACAAAGCATTGGACACCTCAACAAAACTTGTTGATGAAGCCTACCACTGTTAAGGGGGTAGAAAGCAAAGATACGCCAGGGTCTTCTACTAAGCAGCCTATAGAAGTGGTTAAGTCAACGGGAAAACCAATTGAAACAAGAGTGAAAGTGAATCCAGAGGGGAATGCACAAAGAACATGGGCAAGGATCTTTACAAGAAATAAATTGGCGTCAAAGGGTATGAATTTGAGTTATGTTCCCCCGATGCTGGTAGAAGGAGAAGCTATGGTGCAATTAGCTAACGAAGACATTGAACATAAAAGACTCAAGTAGAATAAGGCCCTAATCTTGTACGTGGTTGGGAACACACCATCCATTGGAGCCATTGAATGATTTATTGCCAATCAATGGAATTTTATCACTAAACCAAAGGTCCTATATCATAGTGAAGGTTATTTTTTTATCCATATGAGCAGCGCAGAATAACGAGATTTTAAGGTAATTTTTTCAAGGCCATGCACACTCAATAATCAACCTATAATACTTAAGGCCTGGGCAGCAGATTTTAATTTCAATGAGGAGGTGCTTAAAACTATTTCTCTTTTGGGCCAAATTGCTTAACCTTACGTTGAATTGTTGGAGTAAAGAGGCTCTTAGTAAGATTGGCAGAGGTCTTGGCAGGACACTCTATGCAGATGATTGCACAACAACAGTGGAGAGAATATCATATGCACGGATTTTAGTATAAATTGATATGACTAGGCCAATTTCATATTCTATCAAAATTTATGATCCCAAAGGTAAAGTAATTGATCAACCAATAATGTATGATTAGGAACCTGTTTACTGTCAAGAATATTGCCAAATTGGACATTCTTGCAAGGCGAAGAGGGTGCAACCAGCTGAGGGGGTGAACGAAAATGCCCAAGAGGCTAGGCCAAGGAAGGAATGGAGATTCAACAGAATGTTGGACTCGAGGTTGGACACAATGATTGATGAACGAGGTCGATGGAAAGACCAATTGCTACCAGAGATAGTCCTAATCGAGAGAATGAGATACTAACTCAAAACAGAACTGACGATTGGTTAGTGGCCCAAGGAAAATCTAGTTCTAAGATCCCAAGGGAAAGACCTTTGCAGGTCATTTCTGGAAATAAAAATACTTTTAATATTTTAAATTGTAGCCTAGATGAGGTCAAAAATTTGACAAGTACCATTGATATTGTGGTTAAAGTAAGAGAAGCAAGGGGAAGTGAGTCAGCCATACCTTTCTCGTAGCCATGAATCTAGTGACATAGAATGTGCGGGGGATGAATAAGGTGTATAAACACCAGGATTTTAAGATTTTTTGTTGTAGTAATCATATAGTTTTAATTGCAGTCATAGAGAATAAAGTCAGGGAAAATAAAGCTCCAAGACTAATCAAAAAGTTAGTGGGCAAATGGCAATGGGCTGCAAACTACCAGGAAGCTCCAAGGGGATGTATTTGGATATTATAGGATTCAGATCAAATTGGTTTTACCATCACATGCATGCATAAGCAGTACATACATGGGCAAGTTATCTACCTCCGAGTTAACCTTAAATTCAATTTGGCGGTAGTATATGGTCTCCTCTTTATACAGAAAAAAAGTCGTTATGGGAAGGGTTAATAGTACGGACAAGAGGTGTTCAAGGCCCTAGTTTGATTTTAGGAGATTTCAATGCTATTAGCTCCATGGATGATTTCCTCTATGGGAGTATAGTTCAGGAAGCAAAAGTAAGGGATTTTAAAGATTTCATTCAGGAAATAGGGTTGGTCGAATTAAAATCTATTAGGAGAAAATACACTTGGTCAAATAATCACATTCTGAGTAGGATTAACTGGATGTTTGTTAACTCTACCTGGATGCAGCTCTACCCTCATCTGGAAGGAATGATCATGGACTCTCTTTTCTCGGACCAAAGCCCTCTTAGTGTTACATTAGCGAAACTAGTGGGGGAAAGAACTAAGTCATTCAAGTTTTATAACTATCACTCAGACCATCCTGAGTTTCAGTAAACTATTACAGATCACTAAAGGAAACTAGTGCCAGGTTTTGGTATGCAAGCAATTTGGAACAAACTTAAACAGACTAAACAGGGTATTAAGAGCTTGGTGACTGCTGATTATCAAGGGGTTGAAGATAAAGTACGAACAGCTAGAACAGAGTTGGTGACTATTCAATATGAAATAAGAGAAGCTATTAGATTTACAGAACTTATGTCATCTGAAATAGAGGCAAAGAAGCAACTACAAAAGTGGATACTGGTGTAGGAAAGCATTGTGAGGAAGAAGTCTAGGGTCACCTGGCTAAGGTTAGGAGAAGCTAATACTAAATATTTTCATGCTTGCTTGAGAAGTCGACAATCTCAAAATCAAATAAGAAGACTCATTTCCTTAGAGGGACATGCAATTTCAACTGCACAGGAGATTGAAAATGAAATGGTGCATTTTTATAAGGAGTTACTAGGAACTTCAGCCCAAAAACTGCCAATGGTTAATGTTGATGTTATGGCATATGGTCCTTCCTTGGACAGGGCTCAACAGCTTGAATTAATTAAGCTAGTTACGAAAGATGAAGTGTATGAGGCGTTACAAAGTATTAATGATAATAAAGCACCGGGGAGTGATGGATTCAATGCACACTTATTCAAAAAAGCCTGGCGAACTATAGAACATGAGATCACTAATGCTGTATTGGATTTTTTCAATCTGGTAGAATGTGCCCTGCTATAAACTGTGCATCCATTACATTAATTCCAAAAGTCAAGCATCCTTATACTATTCAAGAATGTAGACCCATTCCATGTTGTACAGTCCTTTATAATATTATTTCGAAGACCCTAACTCATAGAATGCAACCAGTAATAAATGAGCTAGTGGATAACTATCAGACTGCCTTTGTTCCTGCTAGATTGATTATGGATAATATTGTGATGAGACATGAGCTTGTGAACGGGTATGGTACAAAATAGATCACTCCTCGATGCATGATGAAAATGGATATGCAAAAAGCCTATGACTCATTAAAGTGGCTCTTTATCAAGCAAGTTTTGAGGCTTTTGGGATTTCCTGAGGTCTTCGTCAATTGGATAATGAATTGTCTGAATACTGTTAGCTACTCAATTGTCCTAAATGGTAAAGGTATTGTTCCATTCCCTGCCAAGAAAGGGCTTCAAGAAGGGGATCCTATATCTCTTTTCCTACTTGTTTTATTCATGGAATATCTAAATAGGTTGTTGAAAGAACGTAAACAGTCCCTCGATTTTAGATTTCATCCTGGATGTGTGAAGGTTGGGATTATACATTTGGCCTTTGTGGATGATCTCTTATTATTTTGTAGAGGTGATGTAAGTTCATTGACTGCATTAAATGATCAATTTCAGAAGTTCTCACTTGCATCCGACCTTAAGGCAAACTTCCAGAAGAGGGCAGTCTACTTTGGTGGAGTACCCGTCCCTGTTCAACAACAAATCTTAGATTTGTTAGGCTACTCAAAGGGGGAGTTTCCATTCCGGTACTTAGGTGTTCTTCTAAGTACGAAATAGTTAAATACAGTTCAATGTGAACCTCTTATGGAGAGAATATTAGGAAGGATTAACATATGGACTTCTCGATTCCTTTCGTATGTTGGGAGAGCTACACCAGTCAAAAGTGTATTGTTTTCAATTAAAACGTAATGGGCTCAGATTTTTGTCTTACTAAAAAAGATCATTCAACTTATTGAGGCATTATGTAGGCGATATTTATGGACGGGTACAGCAGAATTCTCATGAAAAAGCCTGATTACATAGGAAAACCTTTATTATCGTAAAGTGGCAGGAGGAATTAACTTGACTAATATGGATATCTGTAAGATGTTGTGGCATTTATGTATGGATAAAGAACGACTATGGGTGAGATGGTTCCATACCTATTACATTAAAAGTAAGTCAATATGGGATAGAAATCCTAAAATTTCTTCCTGGGTGGTGCAGAAGATCTTCAAGGCTAAAAATTACTTAGTAAATATGGGGAGGATTTCTACCAGGCACCTATTTTCTACTCTTGTAAGCTGTATAGCATATTCCATGGTGTATTCCCAAAGGTAAACTAGAGAAAACTGGTATGCAACAATATTGGCTGTACAAAATGGATTTTTATGTTGCGTCTAGCCATAATGGGTAGGTTGACGACTAAAGATAGGCTGGCAAAATGGGGAATTAATGTTGATAAGTTGTGTGGATTATGTAACCAAATAGAGGAGTCTCTGAATCACCTCTTTTTTCAATGCCCAATAGCTAAGCAGGTGTGGCAATCACTGTTGAGTTGGGGAGGAATTCAGCGGAGGGCTATGAGATGGGAGAAAGAGCTGAAATGGGGGGTTCGGTTTGGCAAAGGAAAAAGTAGAGGTGCGAGTATATATAGAATGGTGCTTTCAACAACCATATATCACTTGTGGATGGAGAGAACTACCAGAATTTTTTAGAAGCAACACAATCAGAATAATCATTCAGGAGGTTCATATTAGAGCTAGTGCATGGCCTAAATTAGATAGCTATATGCAAAGCCTAAACTTTTATCCTTAGCCACCAGGGTGCTTCCTGATATATAGATATCTTAGTGATTTAGTGGAAATGAGTAGATTGAGCGCAACTGGATGTATCAGTTGATTGCTCACTTAACAATAGAGCTATAACTCCTCACTTGGTATATAAATACAATGTTTATTTACCAAAAACAAAAAAAATAATGTGTTATGATTTTGAATAAAATGAAAAAAAAAATTGCCTTTTGAAGTTTACAATGCAAATAATATATAAGTTCTTACCTTATTAGTATCGTAACTGTTTCATTAGCTAAGATTTAGAAAAATTATTTAGGACAATTTTAATCGGCACATTATTTCAATTTTTAGTTATTTACGCGCGAGTCAATCCAAACAATTTCTCTCCACATATTGAAAGCAAAAGATAGACCAAAATATGAAAATTAGCCAAACTTGAGTACCATTATCATCTTTTGTTAAAAGATAGATAAATTCTCATCATTCATATAGTAACCTTCTAAGAACCGAATTGAAAGCATATAAGTACATTAGAATTTGTGCACAAATACAAAGCCTAAAGCTTAAATTTTTATTACACCTTTAAAAATATATCTCGATCGAGATTAGTTATAAAGGTTTTTCAATCGTCAAAGTCACATAAATATCTAGAACATATTCTATGTGAAGGAAATATTGTGGGTAAAGTGGGATTGACTCTTCACACACACATTCTCTCTTTCTTTTGTCTCTTTTAATATATGTCAATAAAAAATAATATTTATTTAATATCTATATCTAATGATTTGATAAGTTATATATAAAAAAACAGGTAGCATATGAATGTACCTCAAAATTTTCATCTATTCTATTTCTGATAAATTTGAAGTTATTAATATGGTTAAAAATTGAGCGAAGCGCGACCTATTCACTAGTTAGATATATAATTATGTATTATATATATTAATAAATAAAATAAAAAGGCACAACTATTTAAAAAGTTGTGTCCCTTCATAATTATAAAAGAATTTTCACGGGAGAAATCAATGCATCTTTTCATTCTCTGCAAAAACTAAAGAGTAGAAAAAACTTCTCTTCTTCCTTCTCCAATATCTCTAAAGTTATCGTGAAGATTCTTTGAAGATTTAATCTCCAAAAAGTGTTGAAACAATTTTGTAATCGATACACGATTGTAGACTGTGATCTTTCGGTGTAGTTCGTATTTTATACATGTGATTGCACTGTCACACTAGTGAAACAAACTCAATGATCCTGCAAACTAAGTTGATTAGATTCTTCACATGTGAATTAACTACTACTTGTAAGAATGTATAGAGATTGTTGAAATTTTTTGATTAGACTAAAAATAATATATATTTGATGAATATAAACTATTCATGTATTTTAATATATAAAATAATAATTTTAAATAAAAAATATGAATAAATATATTCAATTCTCCTATTTTTTCTAACAATTCTTACAGGAAAAAAATGCATGAGAAACAAGAAAGAAAGAAGATAAAAGACAATGAATGAAGATTCATCCACTACAAATTCATCAAAGACTACACAAGTACAAGAAAGATAAAATCACGAATATTCTCATCAAGGTCTTTGAATTTCTCTTCAAAGTTCCATGATATTTTTCATGTCAAAATACCATCAAGATTTCATGATAAATTATCATGTTAATTTCTCATCAAGATATCATGATATATTGAAAATGTCTTATCATTCTCATCAAGGTTCAAAATAGAAATTTATCTACAAATAGGCATATGTTGTCGAGGAAGATCATCCAATTTACCATCTATTTAATATTCTAATTCTCTTTTTAGTTTTTCTAAGGAGAAATAAAGAGTTGATCTTGGTCTCTTCCTCTAATCATTTTCTAGAGAAAAATGAAGGAAAGGTGTCATTTAAGTCTTGAATGAAATATTGGTGACATTGACCAATTTAAAGGGTACAACATAATTAGAAAACTTGATTAAGTTAATTGTGGACTTGATTAATTTTTTATAAACTTTCTAATCTTATCAAAAATGCAAACCAACTCACACCACTCTCCTCTCCTCTCCAAATTAACTATCTCTCTCCTTTCTTTCTCCTCTCTCCCCTCTCTTTATCTTGATTGTTTCTCTCAAGCTTCTCCCAATCAACAGTTCTACAAATTAATCCCCTCAATCCCCAGTGATAAATAGTTGGTCTTTGAGTTTCTTTTGTACTTTCAATCGGCAATCGATGTCTTAGCATTGCTCTTCGGTGAAAATAACTTTGAGTTCTCTATCGTTCTCTTTCTTCTTTCACAGGCAAAAACTTATGGCTTTTTAGTGATTAAAAAAAAGAGAAACTTGAGACACCTAATTTTATTCTAGTATTGGTTAACAATTTTAATAGTTGTTGCTTTGAAATGCGATTTGATTTTTGGTATTTCTTCTCTTCACTATTTGGAATGAAATAGGATTTTTTGTTGTTTGTTGCATTTTTTGAAGTTTAATTTTTGTTGTTCGTGTTGTGCCTATTGCTGGGTTGATTTGGTCTTGTTATTGGTAAAAATGATGATATTGTTGTTGTTCTATTGAACAAAATATGCTACTATTTTTTCATGTAACATATTAACCTTCTGTTGCAACATATTACCTTTCGATATAACAGATTATATATCTGATATATTAGATTTACTATATGATACTTGATGCGAAAAATTAATCATCTGATGCAACAGATTAACCATCAAATGCAACATATTTATCATCGGATTACAAATATGATGCAACAGAAGCACCATCTGATGCAATAGATTTACCATCGGATTAAAAATCGGATGCAACAGAGGAACTTTTCGTTAGATAAAATCCTATCAACTATTCTAACAGGACATGTTCAAAACTTAATTTTTTCAACCAATCATTAATTTTTTGCGATAGATAACCCTTTTGTTGGAAGAAATCTAAACAATATTGAGTGTTGATAACAGTTCCAACGGACCACTCATATGTTGCAATAGATGTATGATCCATTACACAGACCAGTCATCTGTTTCAATAGATGAGTGATCTATTTTTATTATTTTAACAGATTACTCACCCGTTGCAACAGTTTAGTTATATAATGCAACAGATAACCTACCTGGTGCAACAAATGTGCTATCAGTTGGAACAGTTATCTTACTATTATGCATTTTAGATTTACTGATATCCTTTTTTTAATGATACATTAATCAATTATAATCTATTTTATATTCCTATTAATTTTAGATAATATGACTCCCAAAAGAAAAGAAACTAAATCAAGTCCAAGTAATGGAACAAGTGAAGTGGCTAGGCTACATCCACCACTCTATGAGCTTTCTTTACAAGCGTTATCTCAATCAGGAGCAGATGATGATAAACATGGGGAGGAGCAATATTTCAAAATAGATGATCCGAATGTTAATATCCCTTCCACCAAAGAGTAGGTAAAAACCTTCTGCATTGATATTTATCCTGTGCGAATGCAGTGCGATGGTGCCATAGTATTAATGGGTGATTATGTGGTTAAGTCATCTATGGAAAAATCTTTCGATGCCTTCAAGAAAATACTTCGAGAACAAAATTTGGATGCTTATTTTAGGGGCAGCTGCCTTGGACAATATCTTGATTTACCGGAGGACAACAATGCTCGTTTCTAAATAAAAATAGTATATGATCTTCTCAAGCGTAGGTTAATGTATGGGAAAAAAGATAAGATGAATGAGGTGTCGATAAATTACTGTGGCATGCCTTTTTGTTTTGGTTGGAAGGAGTTTGTCATAGTAACTAGACTAAAATATTATCATCCTCCTCCTTCTCAAGTTATACCTATTCTAATCCAAAAAAGCACTCCCCACACCCAAAAAAGGCAAATATAAGTTGAGTGATCATAAATACTTGGTGTCCTTGGTTGGTCCAATATTCAAAAATAAAATTTTGATAGAAGCATTGAAAGCCAAAAGACTTTCAAAGAAGCACAAATGATCATTATGCTTGGTTTGATTTGTACATGATATTTTTTGAGCAAGAGACATTAACATCAACATACCGCTTAGTTTAATAAAGATCTTCGAGGTTCTTGAGGTATTTAACGACTATCTTTGGGGTTATGAAAGCTTCAAAATGACTGTCAAATATTTATTGAATTCGTTAACGCCAAAGACAGTCAACTTATATGTCTATCCATGGTCTTTCATGGTAAATATTTCTTTTATTATGATATGATTCAATTTTTTATTCAATAATTCTTTTGATTTATTGGCGTTATTTCATAGGATTGGGTATTTGAAGCCATTACTTATTTGAGACAACAAGTGAACTACTAGGAAAAGGTTTCGTGTCCAAGAATCCTGAGATGGTTGTCGGCCAAAACTGATAAAAATGCAAGATTTCTTAATCTCTTCAACCCTCTAAACGAAGCAGTAAATCTAATTCTAATTAAGTTATTGTTTTTAATTAATAATTTCTTTAAATAACTCCATCATCATTCTAATATATGTACTAATTTATTTTAGATTGTCCATTCGTGGCTTGTTCCAATCACTTGAGAGTTGAAGATACCAATTTTTCTTACTTTACGGTCTGTGCAAAATTTATCGGACCCTAAGGTCATTGATAGAATAAAAAAAGGAATTGTTTGAAGCAACAGTCATCACAAGAAAAATAATTTTAGAGGGTGGGATTGTTGTTGTTGATGATGTTAGTGGTAGTGGTGCTATTTTTGGGGTTAATGATGCTCCTCTTACTGTTTTTGAAACAATAAACCATTATGATTATGATCACACTAGTTCTTTATATTTAGTCCCTTCTAGGGAATGTTCTGTATACAAATGTCAAGTATTCAAAGTGAAACATAATGGAGTAATTAATACTATTAATGCATTAACCGCTTCTGTAAAGGAATTGATATCTAAGAGGGGTGACACTCTATTAAAAAGGATTTCATATCTATACACTCCACTAGAGATTAAGGTGGATAAGAGGAGAAGGAAAGAAATTTCCAAGACATCATCAAGCATCAAAAAAGTAAAATTGCAACTCCTCTGTCTTTTTCTTCCACCTTTTATCAATGTACAAGGGCCACAGAAGAGCAGCTTGAGCTGAAGAAGGTAAATGTATATCATCTATTCCAATAAACAAGTAGACACATATTTGTTCCAACAGATGATACATCTGCTGTAAATTATCAAACAAATATGTTCATCTATTGCAACAGTTGTCTAACCTGTTGCATCAGATATGTTATCTGTTACAACAGTTGTTTATCTATTTCAGCAAATCAAATAGGTCTTTGTACTATTTTATTTTTTACCAACAGATGAGTCATGTATTTCAACAGATGGGTTATTTGTTTGAAATTATCGTACAACTCCTCCTTACCTGTACAAATTTTTTCCAACAGATGATACATTTGTTGTAATAGATAGATAATCTATTGTATATCTGTGATTGGCATTGACAATTCTGGATTTCCAAGTGGATGTCACAATAAAAGCTACTACTGAACAACATGATATCACAATTGATAATTGTAACACCCTGATTTTCTAAACCGGAATGCTACACGGTGCTTATGACCCCGAAGGACCACAAGCTAACTCATGACTGATATTTGTACCTGTACACTACAATATATGACGTAATAATACAGAAAAACATGAACAATAGGCCATAAGGTTCAATTGAAAAAAATATCTGACAAACTTAATATCCATATGGGTGGCAAATACCCAAAAAACAACTGACGTCTAAATCAAATCTGAATTAAATCTGAAAGCCTCTAAATACTGTCTAAGTAAGGAGTTGAAGGAATATGTCTCCAACTAACTCCGTCTAGCAAAACTGAACTGAAATAATAAATGAAAAAAAATAATATCGTCCTCAAATGGATAAAGACTCACTGCAACTCTTTGACTGGAATGCTACTGCTGATCTGGAACACGTGCCACTGAACCTATGGTGTAACATAAGAGAAAGCACCATAGCGCAAATGTGTCAATACGTCTGAATATACTGAATATATGAGTAAGGTAGGCTAAATACAAATGGTTATATGCATAAACAATGCTGACTAATATGAACGTGAGAATACATACATGCATAAGCAAATATAACTGAACTCGTGGTGATACTAACTACTGAGTCAGATACTGACGACATGACTTTACTAATACTGAATAGATGAATAACTATTTCTGACAGTTCAAATTATGAAGAACTGGTCTAATTGACTATGTCTAACAGTCCTGAAACTGAATACTGATAACATAAGCTATGACAACAGACATAATTTATATAACTGTGATGATCAACAAGACCGATGTAATTGATACTGAGCAACTGTATTTAACAGTCTAAGTTCTGATGGAACTATCTGTGTTTTGTTGTATATTGAGTAACTAAATTTGAGATCAGTCCTATCTAGCGGGTGATCTTTAAATCTCTAATGGGTGATCTTAAAGTCTATTTATAGTGATAAGGACTGACTGTCTCTAATAGTAATGAATTTGTACTAATGAACTGATTTGACTATATCTGATATTCCTGAATCTGTAACTGAAACTGTGGGGTGTGTTCATCTAACCGACATGCCCCATGCTAAGTTAACTGAGGTCCAATAGCCCTGACTGGAAAGGTGTTAGTACCGCACCACAAGTAAAGACAACCGCTATGGAGTCAGTCCTAATCTAGCGGGTGACTCCTAGGATCAGTCCTATACATATAAATGTGCTATCGGGTGACCCCTGAGTATGCCATTCCTATCTAATGGGTGACATCTTGTACGTACGCTAGCTACGTAGTTCTGGAACTTAGGGATTGCTTCTAAGGATCTATGTCCTTTCTAGCGGTTAAGTCCTCATCCCTAGGCTTACTCGGTGCTGAATCCTACTCCCATCTGAAAGACATTGAACTGGATAACTGAGCTAAACTGAATAATTAAACTGAAATGATTAGCTGAACTGATACTGATTAACTGAACTGATACTAGTGGTATTGTTTAGCGGAGCTAAACTAAGTTTACTAAGTTCCCTTGACTGAAGGAACGCACTGAGTTCTGAGGACTGACTGAGAGTACTAAAATTACTGAGATCGCTAGGAATACCACAGTTACTGAGATCACTGAGATTACTGAAGTTACTAAACTACTGAGACTGGTGAGATTTTTGAGTTTTCCTGAGTCATATGACTAACTGAATTCTATAGACCATGGCTTAACTGAGAGTATCGTGATAACATGACATGGCACTAGGCACACAGCTATATTATTTTGGGTACAAGTACCCCCAGGACTCGATGGAAGGAAATTGACACACATGACTGACTTGATCATAAGAATAGAGTCCACAATTCACAACATCATACGTAGGGGATTTCATTCAACACTTGGTTCTCAACATCTTATACATGGAAAGGGATGCGCACAATATGTATATACTCGTGTTGCTTCAATATCATGCTCATTCCATATCACAACAATAACACACAACAATAACGTGGAGTTCATGTGGAATCATAAATAATAGAATATGGGTTTGTCATTTAAGCACTATTAAGTCATAAAAACATGGATTCTATCATTCTTGGCATTTTATCAAACACCTTACATGCACAACTTTGGGCATAGATGTACTTATCAATTTGACAGTCTTAATCCATCCAAAATTCATGGGTTTCACTAACCTACTCACATGCTTCATGAAAAACACATCAAGATACAACCTTGAATCCAAACAACAATCATCAACATGATTAAAGCCATAACACAACAAGGAAATCACAATTTATAATTTAAAATATGATTCTTGAGCTCCATGGATGAAAGGGACCCATGGATTAACACTACGCATACTTTAAAGCTTGATCTTGAAAGAGATCTAATGTTTCTTGAAGGTTCTTGAACAAATCCTTAGGCTTGTTTTTGATTTTTCTTGACTATGGTTTAACCCCTTTGGGATAGAATGTTCTTGTTCTTAAGGAGATGATCTTGAGAGAAAACCATAATCTTGTGGTTGAGAGTGTATGAGAGAGCTTTTTGAGATGTTTAACTAAAGAGAATGAAAGATAATATGCTCCTTGAGGGTTATAAGTCATGGGAAGTGAAGGAAAAGACCAAAATACCCTTGTAAAAATGTCCCTTAATTGCTGGAAAAAATAGCTGACGACATTCGTGACAAGCCGTCATACAGGTGATAGGTTGTCACTAATTATCGCCACAAAAAGGTGATGTCTTTGTTTTCTGGTTAAGGTTGACGATATTAGTAATTGGCCGTCACACTTGTCACAAAATGTCATCACTGGGGGTGAAAATCTACCCAAGGGTGATGACATCCATGTTTCAGTGGTGTATGTGTTGTACGTACTTCATTTGATCTTTTCTTCCATCTCATTCATTCTCATTCGAGAATGAATATTCCCAAGGGGGAGATATTGTAATACCCCAAAAAATCAAAACCAATATTAGCGCCACATTTCAAGCTCATGCATAGTACATCATGGTTCTTTTATAGTTTTATGAGAAAGTTAGATGTATTTTAAGTCTTCAAATTACTCTCAGCTATCAAACGAATCAAAACATTCCTTACCGATTGAATTCTTGAGAAGGATATTACTATAGTCAACTTCGAATGAGTATATCTCTCATTATACTATGAATTTTTTAGATCATGACCTACCAAGAGATAGCTAATTGAATTATCTTTCTAACGATACTAATTTTGCCTAAATCCGATATCGGAGCAAAGAGTTATGTCCATTTTACTCTGGCATGTTAGGCTGGGAAACTGAGTGACGACATTCATGATAAGCTGTCACGCCCGTGACGGCCTATCACCAATGTCGTCACTCAGTTTCCCAGCCTGACGTGCCGGAGTAAAATGGGCATAACTCCTTGCTCCAATATCGGATTTAGGTGAAATTGGTATTGTTGAAAAGCTAATTCAATTATCTATCTTTTGTTAGGTCATGAGATCAAAAATTCGTAGTATAACGATAGATATGCTCATTCAAAGTTGACTATAGCAATATCCTTCCTAAGAATTCAATCGGTGAGGAATGTTTTGATTCGTTTGATAGGTGGGAGTTATTTGAAGACTTAATATACATCTAACTTGCTCATAAAAATATAAAAGAACCATGATGTACTATGAATGAGCTTGAAATGTGGCGCTAATATTGGTTTAGATTTTTTGGGGTATTACAATAATTCATCAACTTCTTCCAAAAAAGAATAAAAAGTGGATCCTGTTAGTTTGGGAGAACAGAATATCTATTTGAAGGGTTCAACATCTCAGACGAGCCTCAAAAAAACTAACAAAGTTGATCAACAACTTTTCAGAATGGATTGTCGATGGGCTATTGAAGCATCATGCCGGCAGGTACATAAATCATTATTAAATATATCAATTTATACAATTATTGTTGTAAAAATATGACATTAACACATATAAATCATGTAGAAAACAAAATGATGAACATTACAAAGTGAATGAATCGGTTCTTGATTTTGATATGTGCGGCTTTGTTGTTGCACATCCCCGAACAAAGGATTGGTTCTATTTGATGTCATAGCCCCAAATTTTTTGTAATGATGAGGTTTAAATGTTATACATATTACTATTAACTAATACTTTATTTAATTACATCTGTGTATTAATTTTATCATCACGTAATCTAAAATGTTTGATAATATGTGCAGCACATCGATGTCATTTTTTACTCCCTCCGAAAGAAGGCCAAGCTGCGAATATAAGAACAATACAGATATGATAGACAATTATTTGTACAATGTTTACATCAATAATGCCTATGATAGGCATTGTCAACAACAGCCAGATGTTTCCCGGATTGAGGAACGCTTAATCAATATCATCAAAGGTTTTAGCATTCCAGCTGGCTTGCCTTGGCATTTGATCGACAAAGTAAACATCCCAATCAATTTTGGGGATGAATTCCATTGGGTGTTGGCTATCGTCGTTCTAAGAGAGAGGCGCATCCGAGTTTATGACTCGATATCGGGAAGGAGACGTTTCGCACCATCATCGGAGATATAAAAGCTGGCCAAATTATTGCTTACTTACGTTGATATAAGTGGCTTTTTAGACCAAACTATTCGTACTAATTTATCGATGGCTAAATCATACCGGGATAAAATGTGTAATCCATTTGATGTAGAATATGTTGAAGGAATTGCTCAAAAACCCATTGGTAGCCTATAAGTATCACGATGTAGTTTCATTTCATAAATTTCACAGCGCTTATATTAATTACAAGATATGGATTATCTGATTTTTAAAAATACAGGGATTGCAGCCTCGTTTTGCCGCTTACGCTGAGTATTTGAGAGATGGATTATAAGTATCAAATAATGCACTTGATGTCGATTAATCTATAAAAGATATGTTACTCTTTTATGAAAATACGGAGAAGCAAAATCTCTGAAACTAAATGCAAGTGACATTAAAGATCCACGAAGACCAAAGCCAAATTCCATAGCACGAATGAAGAACAACTTGTCTGTATTAAGTAGATCTTTATAGTTTGTGTCTGTCAAAGTAATAAACTCTCCTTCAGAACTGTTGGCACCAAAGGTTAAATTATTAATTTATTTATTGAGTAAATCATCTGTACCCATAATAATTTTTTTACATTATCTATGAATTTAATTTAATCCTTAGATTTGAACTTATTAATCAAAATGAAATACTAGATTCAAATATTTCAACTGATAATACATCTGTTGCAACGGAGAATTCATCTATTGCAATAGACGAAATATCTATTAAAAATTATCAAATAGATTTAGATATATGTTGCAACATGTAGGTTATCTATTGAAAATTATCAAACAGGTCTTCCTACTATTTTGATTTGTTCCAATAGATTATTTATAAGTTACAACAGATAGACTATATATTGCAACAGATTGTATATCTGTTGCAATAGATAAACTTAGAAACATCTGCATAATGCAATAGATGACCAACATATTGCAATAGATAATTAATCTATTGGAACAGATAGACTATTTGTTACAACATATATATAATCTGTTGCATTATAAAAATATTCAAATTTCATTAAACATAAAAAATATCCACTACATATAAAGTGAAGTGGCTTGAAATAAAAATTTATTGTGGTTTTTGTGTTTCTACATCTTCTTCTTTATACACAGGATCCAAGAATCTAGTTAGTACCCTTAATCCCAGACCTCTTGTATTTTTTCCACAACATCATCACACAGAGCAGCCATTTCTATACCGGTCAGCAAACATCCGATGTATGCAAGCATGTACGACTCATACGCGACATCAATTTTATTTTTTGGAAGGTCCATGTCCTTATTTTGACCTTCAAAATTCCATGCTTTCTTGGCCAACACTTACACTGTCAAATGATCCATCAGCTTACTCTGCCTCAACAAGTTAGGGAACAACTCCAACAGTGGCGACATTTGGATAAAAAAAATCATCGTCATCGAAGACAGGTAAGTTACAGTCATAAACCTTAATCTTTCCCTCCTCTAGTAGTATCTCAACAGCGATAAAATATTTAATGTCCAAGTTCATGACTGCAAGAATTCTCTTTGCCTTGGTCCAGCTCTTGTCATGTGGATATGGCCTCTTCTCTCTAACATAGTTAATCATATCTTCATCCCATTGGAACCTAGAAACTAATCGATCAAATCCCAGGCCATCAGGAGTGTCGGCTAGCTTACTAATATCATGGTAGCTACCCTTGAAATTATTGTAGAAGTTGAGGTCCATTATCATATAGGAAATATCATAAGCATCTGAGTACACTAATTGTTGCCCCTCATAAGGCAGACAATTTTATCAATATACTATGATATAAGAAGATAATTTTTGAATAGGTTAGTAATTGTAAAGAAGGAAAATATTGTGGAAAGATGAAACAAATGGTCTCAGCTAATGTAACTTATGCAACAGATGCATAATCTGTTGCAATAGAACTAGAACCAATTGTAATAGAATATCTATTTATTACAACAAACGACACATCTGTTGTGTAGCTTCTTCTTCATGAAGTAGATTATAAGGCAAGGTTAGGAAAAGTAAACTTACCTTGTATACGTACTAATCTCTCATATTTGTCATATTCTTGAAGTCTTGATCACGAAAGGTATTCATGGTGTATTCTTATTCAAATTTCTTGGCATTCACGGTCCTTTGCAGTTCTTTTTTCTCTTTGGTACCAATTGTCGCGTATATGTCCACCTTTTTCAATGGCCCCTGAACTTCCACAAGTTTTGGAGAGGGAGGAGTTGAAATTTTTTTGGTGTTAGATTAGAGAGTATTTGGCTAATTAATTTTTTTCTTCCTACTAACCGTGCTTGTTGGAGTGTATGGCTCCCTTACCTTCTTGGATGGTATAACACTCCTCTTTGATTTTAATACCTCGATAGCTTCAGCGATAGCCTCTAATTTTTAAAAGAGTTTATCTTGTCTGTCCTTGCACTCTTTGAATTTGCAATAGGAATATGAGGGTGAAGAGGGGTGAGAGGGACCACTATAAGGGTGAAACGGACCATTGTAAGGGTGAGAGGGACCGGTGTAAGGGTGAGAGAGACCTTTGTAAAGGGTGTTTTCAAACATATTTATTTTTTCTTAAGCATCAACATGCTCATCATCATGAATGGCAGCAGCATCAGCATCGTCATGTCTTCCACCAACATCAGCAACACCCCCAGAAGAAGCACCTGGATCTGTTGCAGTAGGTTGTTCATGAAGAGTGTCAACATTAGGCTGACCTTGCCTAACTACTCTTCTTATGACTATTTCTCCAGCCAATTTCTTCTATATTAATTCCACTTTTGGGTCTTCTATTATATCAATAAGACCTAGAGTAATTAAAAAGTTATCCCCAACTTCTGCTTAGTAGGCACGATCGATGGATGCACAACCTATAAAAAAAAATATAAATAAGGTTAAATCATATAATAATTTTTAGTCAGTTGGGTTACATGTTAACACAGACAACTTACGCAAAATTTAATCTATCTGTCATAATAGATTAACAATATATTGCATCAGATTACCCATATGTTGAATAATTTATAGTAGATATGCAACATGTTGAGTCGGGTTTAGAGAACCAAAGCAATAAATGGATATTCTATTACAAAATCTAGATTGTCTATCATAATAGATTACCTATCTATTGTACGAGTTAAAGTAGATGGATTATCTATTACAACAAATGACCCATCTGTCGAAATAGATGACACATCTATTTCAATATCTTTCTAAGTCAAATTCTTTTACTTGAAATAAGACATATTGCATCATCAAGAGGGATAAAGAGATCAACCTCCTTAATTCTTGTACTGCTCTTGGTATCCAACCACCTAAGTATCTTTAGATAAGAAACTTCATTTGGATAATCTTTGGCCTGCTTTTGGAGTTGAGGAAAGACTTCAAATGCCCAACCCAAAAAAAATGTAAACAGGAGGCAAGAAAAATAAAGTCATAATAATTATTCAATTTAAATTAATGGATGGGTAAACGAATAGTAATTAAATTTACCATGAAAGCCCAAGAAAAGCTGTATAAAGTGATCGTCTTTGAGGATAGCTTTGTCAGTAAATATTTGACAGTCAAGTAGTAGATTTCATATCCTAAGGGATAATTGTTGAATTCCCCAAAATCATCAGCAAGCTTCAACAAATCATCTTCTATGACTTTGTGGATGTCTTTTGCTAATATAACGAAATGAGCATACGAAACTAAGAAAAATTACTCTTTGTACTGCTTTGGTATGGTTTTATCCATGAGATGTTCTATCAAATTATTGGCTCTATACCCACATCCAGCAATGTCTAACAACCCATTTATTTTTTCCTTGCGTTTGTTGGTTTTGGTGGGTGGTCGCTGGGACAATGCCTTCCCTTTAGTTGATGGTGGTGTTTTGGTTGTCCTACTTGCCTTGGACATTTTGTGGGGTGTTTCCTTGATGAGAAGTTCGTCTGGATGATTGCATCTCAAGCCTGTCACTATGGAAAACCCTTTCAAGCTAAAAAAAAACCGGCATGCCACAGTAGTTGATCCATATTTCATACATCTTTTTATCCTCCTCCTTGGAATCTTTATCATCCCATACGTATTTGATCCTACACTTGAGAAGACCATATACCATGCTCATTTGTAAATGGGCAGTGTGGTCCTCAGGCAGCTCAAGAAAGCGTCCAAAGAAGTTCTTCTTAAAAAATCCGTCTATGTTTTCATTCTTCATAATATTCCTAAATTCATCAAAAGTTTTCCCCAATTGACATTTAAGTACAAGAAAACCAGTTAGTTCGGCAGGGTCATCTATCGGCATCGTAAAATGAAACCTGTCAAAACTAATAATCTTGACAGGATCATGATGGGATTTCAATCTTAATTCACGCCCCATTGGTGATGTGTTATCATCATCCTCTTTCTCACTTTCTACTTCTTTCTCTTCTTGTTTATCATCATGTTGATAAACATCCTCTCTCTCACTTTCGACTTCTTCCTCTTCTTGTTTATCATCATGTTGATCAACATTCTCTTTCTCACTTTCTACTTCTTCCTCTTCTTTTTAATCTTCTTCTTCCTCCTCACTTTTATATTCCTCAACGGCCTCTATATACCCTTCTTCACCTCCCTATTCATAAATTTTCTCAGCTTTATTTTTCCCTGACCAAGATTGTTCAAGAAGTTCCTTCGAATCCATCTATACTCTAGCCTTTTTTGTTAGGTGGTAAGAAGTTAATCCACTTTCAGTTTCTTTTCTTTTGAGAGACATCTTTTAACTACAAACAGTGGAAAAACAAAAAATACATCAATGGATAACAAATTTCAATAAATTATTATACACCACATTACAAAAAAATATTCCAACGAATAACCCATCAGTTGGAACAGATTGGGAATCTGTTTGAAGACCTATTTAATATCTCCCAACAGATATTCCACCTGTTGCAACAGATGGACCACCGACAATACCAATAATACCACTAACAATGCCCCAAATACCACTAATACCACCACCAAGACCACCAAGACCACCAAGACCACCAAGACAACTACCAAAACCAACACCAACACCACCATGAAGACCACCACCACCACCACGAATGCCACCAATAGTCGCACCAAGACCACCAACACTACCACAAATGCCACCAATACCAACACCAAGACCCCCGGCACCACCACCAAGACCACCAATACCGACACCACCAATAACACCACAAAAATCATCCAACACTGCGACCAAAAACTAGGATTTTCTCAGGTTCTTCCTATATTTTTTGCATCAAAATGCAAAATTATTAATCTATTCTCGATGGTACTATAACTAAAAATCTATTTTTTATCATTAGCTAAAAAGCCCTAATTTTTAGAACAAAGAACAAATGTAGAACTCTTCTCAAACTCTGTTACCTGTGAAGATGGAGAAAATGATGGATATAAGCAAGAATAACGTTGAAAATAACAGCTATGTGGTCAAAATGGGAAGAAAATTGATCTGTTTTGAAGGGTTGAGCAATATATTGAGTAGTTGTTGTCTATATTATTGAGATAGAAGGAAAAAGCGAGAACTCGAGATTCGAAATGATGAAAGATTTTTTTCACAAATGGACGATTTGTATGGGTTGATTTGTATTTTTTGAAAAACAATGACAAGTTTTGAAATTGTTAATTTGGTCCGAATTAACCTTAACTATTTTTTAAAATTATATAAGATATAATTTTTAATCGTCACATCATAATAACTTGTATTAAGTTCAACTAGAATACTGTTCAATTAAGGTATTAGATTAACAATGATTTAATATGAATCATTTCAACTCAGAGTGATCGTTCGACGACTCGGGGTCGGGAGGAACGCAATACCAATATCATGCAATTGTAAAAACTCAATTGAAGTTGTAGTCGACCCCATGTACTCATCCCTAGTTCTATCTAAATTAATTTAGATAATAGCTCAATAATAAGTTAATACAAATCGTTTTGACTCAGATTGATTGATGTCGGGAGGAACGCAATACCAATATCATACAATTACAAAGAATCATTTGAAGTTCTTGTTGACCCTATGTAATCATCCCTATTTATAGATAAATCAATTTAGGTATTATCTTAACATTAGGTTAATATGAATCATTTCGACTCAGATTGATCAATCGACGACTTGAGTTGGGAGGAACGTAATACCAACATCATGCAATTGCAAAGACTCAATTAAAGTTGTAGTTGACCCCATTTACGCATCCCTAGTTATATCTAAATTAATTTAGATATTATATTAACATTAAGTTAATACAAATTATTTCGACTTAGATTGATCGATCGACGACTGAGGTCGAGAGGAATGCAATACCAACATCATCCAATTGCAAAGACTCAATTAAAGTTGTAGTTGATCCCATGTAATCATCCATAGTTCTATATAAATTAATTTAGATATTAGTTCAATAATAATTTAATACAAATTATTTGGACTCAGATTGATCGATTAGTGACTCAGGTCGGGAGGAACGCAATACCAACATCATACAATTGCAAAGAATCAATTGAAGTTGTAGTTGACCCCAATTAATTGTCCTTATTTATATATAAATCAATTTAGGTATTATCTTAACATTAAGTTAATGTGAATCATTTTGACTCAGATTAATTAATCGAAGACTCGGGTCGAGAGGAACGTAATACCAACATCATGCAATTGTAAAGACTCAATTGAAGTTGTAGTTCACCTCATTTACTCATCCCTAGTTATACCTAAATTAATTTAGGTATTATCTTAATATTTATTTAATATGAATTATTTCAACTCAGAGTGATCGATTGAGGACTCGAGTCAGGAGGAACACAATACCAACATCATGCAATTGCAAAGACTCAATTGAAGTTGTAGTTGACCCCATGTACTCATACCTATTTATATCTAAATAAATTTAGGTATTGTATTAACATTAAGTTAATATGAATCGTTTCCACTCAGAGTGATCGATAGATGACTCGAGTCGGGAGGAACGCAATACCAATGTCATGTAATTACAAAGACTCAATTGAAGTTATAGTTAACCCCATATACTCATACCTAGTTATATCTAAATCAATTTTGGTATTATCTCAATATTAAGTTAATATGAATTATTTCCATTTAGAGTGATCGATCGATGACTCAGATCGGGAAGAACGCAATACCAACATCATGCAATTACAAAGACTCAATTGAAGTTGTAGTTGACCCTTTGTACTCATCCCTAGTTATAGCTAAATAATTTTAGGTATTAGCTTAACATTAAGTTAATAAGAATCATTTCGACTTATATTGATTGATCGACGACTCACGTCGGGAGGAACGCAATACAATTATCGTGCAATTGCAAAGACTCAACTGAAGTTGTAGTTGACCCCATGTACTCATGCCTAGTTCTATCTAAATCAATTTAGGTATAAGTTCATACAAATTGTTTCGACTCAGATTGATCCATTGGCGACTCAGGTCGAGGGAATACAAAACCAACATCATGCAATTGCAAAAACTCAATTGGAGTTGTAGTTGACCCTATGTACTTATCCCAAGTTCTAGCTAAATCAATTTAGTTATTCACTTAACATTAAGTTAATAAGAATCATTTTAACTCTGAGTGATCGATCGATGTCTCGGGTCGGGAGGAACGCAATACCAACATCATGTAATTGGAAAAACTCAATTAAATTTGTAGTTGACCTATGTACTCATCCCTAGTTCTAGATAAATTAATTGCAAAGAAATGTATCACAATAGATGACTGAGCTGTTACAAATTTTCAAATAGATATTAAGATCTGTCGTAACAGATTACCCATCTGATTTAATTATCAAATAGACATTTGCATCTGTTGTGATAGATGACTGAGCTGTGGGAAATTTTCAAAAAGATATTGATATCTGTTGCAACCGATGACATATCTGTTTGAAAATGTTCTTTTACAAATTTTAAAGCAATCTTCTATCTGAAAGAAGAAAGATCTAACAGTACTACTAAGGCGTTAAATAATATTTTTTGGATAACTAAAAATCTCCTCTTTGAGTACTCTTATCTTGTCTTTTTAATGTCACCCATCTTCCTCGTGCCCCTCAATTTATTAATGAATACTTAAACCCATTTCTAGAATTCTCTTTCCTTCAACCCTAAATTTATTCATCTCTCTTCTTTTTCTTTCTCTCATCTTTTGGGTTATCACAACCGTCTCCTTTTTCCCCTTTTTTTGCTCCTCTTTCTCATATGGATCCTTTCGAATCTAAATCGATCTATATCTTTCCTTGACTAAAATTATTGTTTAGATCCCCTTGCTTTTGACATTGCAGTTATGATTGACTATTGTTCTTTTATTCTCGTCTTCTTCTTTGCAGGTTATTAAAATTATTTATTTACATTTGTATTTTATTTAATTACCCTTTATCCATATCATATTTTCCTAAAAAATTGTGACTAGGAGGTCACGGGCTCAAGCCTTGGAATTAGCGTCTGGCAGAAATGCAAGGTAAGGCTGCATACGATACACCCTTATGGTGGGGCCCTTCCCCGAACACCGCACATAGTGGTAGCTTTAGTGCATCGGGCTGCCATTTTTTTTACCCTTTATCCATATCATATTTACTTAAAAAATTAAAGAAAAGGTTACTTTTAATTCTTGAATGAACGAACCGATGTTTCACTAAAATATGCAGAAAAAGTCATATGTTGGGAGAAGTTTAAAAGCTTTGTTGGCAGTATCATTTTTTTTTGTATGCATTTTGTTTGTTTATTTGTTGTTGTAACGACCCGAGACTACCCCCTAGTCGTCACACGGTGCTTAGGACCCTAAGTGATCCCTAGCTTACCCTTGTTACTGGCATAACTCATAAGCAACTGAAATAAATACATAAGTTTTAAAGAATAATATGGAAGATAAATCTTTCCTGAATATAATCAATACAAAAATATATTGAAATAATTACAACTCTGATTAGAGAAAACAAGACTAGAATCAAATACATCAACTTCTACTGACTGTCTATGAAGCCTTTACTAGTATTGACTATAGGTAGCCGGGACATGACCCTCAAATATCCCGAATCAATACAGCTGAAATAAGAAAACAAGATACTACTTGAAATATAATTGACTCAAGACCTCAAATCAAAAGGACTCGTCACCTACTGACTGGAAGCTGTAAACTGTTTGATTATGATATTGTTCTACAACTGGTACCTATATTATTAAACAATGTAGCACATAGACATATATGTAGATTAGTACTTTTGGAATGTACTGAGCATGTGGGTGTGAATGTATAAGTAAAACAACAATTCAATTTCCATACAAAACTTTCAAAGGAATCCATGCTAAGTGTAAATGACTCACCTTGGCTGTAGAATAATAAAGCATGAGTATGTAAAGTATAGATAATCTTTGTGAGTCGTAACACTTAGTTCTAAAAATTATACTTTTACTCTTTCTAATTAGAGTTTCTTCTAACCGACATAAACAATGTGAACCGTCATAAAGTCCAACGTCTTACCTACATTGGGGAGAGTTGTTCTACCCTTGCCATCAGAATAGAACCTTATCTAAAGTGATCACTAACTTAGCCCACTATGGGAACGTAAACATATAGCGGCTCCAGTTTTGGGGCATGAGACCTTGGAATTATACCCAACTCGGTGCTAAATACTACTCTCATACATATTGCTCAAAACTTTAGGAAATCCACCTTAAAACAACACAAGGGATTATAATGAAAACCAATTATGCTTCTCTTTCTTAAAATCTCAAACTATATGAACAATGTGGATTCCTTATCTTAGCTTAGGATCAAAGATCAATTTCTTTCTTAAATCTTGGTAAAAAAACTTATAAGAGAGGCTTAAAATCATAATCTTCTCGAAATATCAATACTTAGACTTGGGGATTAAACTCATGCTTTAAACTCATGAAAATTCATAGAAAACGTCATGCTAAATATACTTCTTGAAATACTTCAACAATATCAAGATACTGAAATCAAGAATCATAACATCACACTTAAAACTAAATTAGAAATCTGTAAAATCATATCACAGGAATAAAAATGCAAAAATAGATATGCAATTCAACATTTAAATCAATTATAACATCATAATCTTCAAATAATGAAAATTGGGTATGAATCCTAAATTGAAACACATGTAAATTCGACTTTAAAAACTAGTTTTGGGCATAAGGATGAAAAGAGTATCCTTGTTCATAACTCCATATAACTTAATAGACTTGATTTGATGGGGAAAGCTTGACCTTGAAAGCCTTGGGGATGATCTTGAAATCTTTTCTTGAAATTCTTGGACTAGGGAACCTAATTTCTTGATTATTTTGAAGAGAACATGATGGAATAAATGAACTTGGTGAGGAATGATTAGGGTTTGTTCTTGAGAAGAGGAGAAGGGTTTTAGATCCTGACTTGAATGATATGGTACTTTGGGAGCGTAAATAATGTATTTAAAACCCCCTTATAATGATTAGGAGTAATTAGGGATAGTTATGGGATGCAAAAAGACTTTGTTGCCCTCAAAATAACTCAAAAATAAATTGTCTACGCCGCTTGGCCATAGGATTTGCGTCACATAATCTATGGAAAACCTTAAGTTTTGCGTCACACACCATATGGAAAACACTTTCCAATGAATGTTTGCGATTTCTAGGCGACGCTCACCCCTTGGCAAAGCCATAAGTATCGCATTAAGGCAGAATTGGTATCGTTGGAAAGCTAATTCGATTATCTACAATTTGGTGGGTCTTAATCTGTCATATTTCACATATACATGAAGTTATACTCATTCAAGGATGGCACTTGTGAAATCGAACACCAAAAATTGGCCGAATCAAAGGCTATTAGCTTACTTTGCTCTAAGTGACACTGATGAACATCTTTTCCACCTCATAATTGTCGCGCCCCATTTTCCTCGTGGAAGGTGGGATTCGACTTGACAAACTCTTTTTGGTATGCATTAAGGAAGGGTGTGAGAGTCGCCACCTAATGTATTAAGGTGCGTTAGGGCACCGATCTAGGATACTACGAACCTATTTTTTGTTATTTAGACTTAGTTCACCAGAGTTCGGGTAAGGGTTCAAATTACCTCAAAAGGAAGGTGTTAGGCACCTTTTGAGGTCCACAAAGGTGGTTCCCGGTCAAATTCATACTTTACATGGGGATTATATGTGATCAAATAAAGGTCTCTTCTTTTATTTTACTGTTTAGCTAAGCAATAACATAATTAATAAGCAAACACATGTCATTTGTTAATGCGAATTGTCGATTATCTAGTTGATAAAATAAATAAAAATATAGAAATAAGATAAGCGAGGAGAAAGAAATGACATAATTTTTAATAAAAAAAGGGACTACTTTATAATAAACTAGCTACCCCAAATAAACATGTAAAATAAATAAAAAGACTAAAAGAAATCGTCTGAGTCAAACAAAGAGATATTTTGATTTTATTCAGATCAGAACCCAACTTGTTAATCATCATCCGACCGAAAGGCCGAACTCTTACATAAGTAATAATGTCATTAAACTCGCCGTTAATAGTCATTGGGATCATCATTTCCGAAGGGGCTACCCGTCCCACCCCACCTAGGCTGGATGCCAAGTCTAGGGGCATCCTATGACAAGGATAAAACATACGTTTTAATAATACTTATCGTCCCACCTATCATCCAAGAGGCATTGGACTTTACTATTTTGAGTTTGTGTTCTAGACTAAAAGAAAGCTATGTTGCCTAGGAATCAAAGCGCGAACATATTGGACAACAAATAACACGTAATAATCCCAAATTTACCTCTTGATTAATTAACGTTTATTAATGATAGCATACGAGGAAAAATAATTATTCGGTACACCATTAACCTATAATTATGGTGTCTAAATGATCAACAATTCGTGATAAAAGACTGAGACTCGTGTATGCAACAACCTTATGTGTGTTCATAAGAGGTGTCAAAAGTGTGGTAAATGTGTCAAGAAAATATGCTTGTGAATTAAGTGTGGTAAAATATAAATGAGTACATAAGAAATCAACAAGAATATTAAAAGACATTAACTTGTTAAGGAAGCCATGATATACTTATTCTAGTGTTTAAACATATAGAAAAGTGCTCAAAAGTATGTATTTTTTATATGACAGAAGTTGTATTGTTGCAGGAATTTCATAGTGACATGTTGAAAATGTATCAATCATACTAAAGATGCCTTAAATCTAACATTTTGACATGGTGATATATTTAAACATGATGAATATATGCCAACATACAGAAACTTTAAGTTAACATGCTGGAAGTAGTTATGACATGCTGAAATTTATTAGATGCGCAGAATTTTAATGATCTAATGTTAATAACATGCTAAAATTGTATAGATATACAAAAACATGATTTAAACGTGCTGGAATTTATTTAAACATGCTGAGAATGTTATAGGACATGCTGAGAGTTATGTTGAACATGCTCAAAAAAATTAATCAATCATGCTAGCTAGTTAATTAAACATGCTAAAAATTAATTAATCATACAGAAAAAATAATTAGACATGCTGAAAGATTAATTAGACATGTTGTAAAATTAAATAGACATACCATACAATTAATCAAATATATAAATATGCCTAATATTTAACATGCAGCCAAATATACTAATATGCTGACATGCTTGGTGTCAAATTATGTACTAATGTACTTGACGTCAAATAATTTAGAAATATGTTTGATGTCAAATATGCTAAGATGTATTAATGTCTATTTTAACATGTTAATATGTGAGAATCAGTATGAATATCTAGAATGTGATGAAAAATGACTTTGATGCTCAAAATACGTGGTAAACCAGATTCATCAATTTCCATGTTGCCAAACTTAATATGTCGAAATTAATTAAAATTCCTAAAGCAGGATTTCAAGGCGGTCAAGTAAGTAAATTAATAGATTTTAAGTCGCGTTTTGCCTAAGTGTTTTGTATAGCAGGTAATACACTTAAAAAATCCTAAATTGTGCCTACTACACCGTTCATAGAGCACATAATCCCCGCCTCCCCAAAGCAGTCCCCAGATTCTATTATTACAATAATAATGAATAATGTTTTTATGAATAATATTACAAGCCAAATGATGCAAAAAATAAGTAAAAGAAAAAATAACTAACTATCAAGAATACTTAGTTAATTAACTGTCCCGGTGACTCTTCGAAACTTTTAATTGTCTACTTAAACCTGCGAAATAAGATGTAATGGCAAGCAAAACAAGAATATTTGATGAACATCAAAATTTCCTGTAGACATGTTTTCTGAAGGTTGTCACGACATGATGCAGTCAACACACAAAGAAAAAAAATTGCGTCAATTCAAGAACTCACCAGTGAACAGCGATAAAGAGAGAATAAAAAAAACAAGTACACAAATAGCAAAATATGCAAGATGTTAACAGCAGCCTCCAAAGAGAAACAAAAGCACTTAAAGATATCAATTGCCTTTGTAAAAAGAATAGCCAATGATTTTTTGTTAAGAGTAGTAATAATTGTAATTGTGAGAATTGAGAACTTTTCACTGTGTCTCCTTTTGTGAATGAAGGGATGGGTTTATATACTGGGAGGATTATGAAAGTAAAGGGATAAAAAATCAATCAATAATGATAAGAAAGGAAACAAATTATTCCCAAACCAACAATCAGGATCAATTAAGGAGAAGAGAATATTTTTTCAAAATCAGTCAATGAGATTTTCCCTAAAGAGCAAAATCACACATGATACCCAAATCAGTCCAAGCAAGTAAAAAGAAAAATATCCCTTAAGCCGGTCAATCAGACGCACCAAACATGAAATTCACCAAAAATAAGGACCCCAACTTGTGATCTCATTAATTATCAAAAATTCTGTAATTAAAATGTTACCATAAATCAGTCCAGTTTTAAAAAAAAAAACTTTCCATACCACATAAGGATAAAAGATTAGAAAAATCACAAACATACCCAGTTTACCTAAAATAAGCAAGGACAAGAGCTATCACACAATTTCATCCCAAATCATATATCAATAAAAAAATTCCACTTGATTGTAAATAAATCAGAGTCTACTATAATCAGCTGTCGTAATACTTTTATCTCACCAAATAAAGATGGCTACAAATTCAAATTTTAAACAGATGACCCAAGCACATTTTAGAACAAACAGTGAAGGATATCAGATTTAGAGATATCACACATCAAATTATGAAATTAAAATAATGAAACTTGGGGATTTGAATAGGTATGTCAATTTAGAGACGAACATAAGCCCGAAAATTAACAAATAGGAACAAAATTCAGAGTCACAATATCATAATTTATAAAGCTGCAGCGCTGCAATTTGCAATCATAGCAAACAATCATGCATGTTAACCAAAGCAAACAATCATGTAATTAAGAGTTTGAGAAATCAAAACAGATAGAAATAGTTGATGTTTGTTGAAAGCCTCGCTGGTTATGAAAACTAGACAGTGACAATGGGGGTCTTTCGTCGACCAGGGATGGAAGAGTAAAGTAGTGGAGGCAATGAGGAGATGGATTGATTGTTGGTGGTGGTAGTGAAGACGGACAGCGGGATGCGAAGGAGGGGGTTGTCGTCGCTGGTCATTACCGGAGATGAAACTTTTTCCAATGGTTGAGGTGGCGGTGGCTCATGGCGGCGTTAATGGTGAATGGAGAGATGAAGGTGGGATGACATCATGGCAGCGGCGACCCAGCCCATAGTCTGGGAGAGAGAGAGTGTGTTTTTTGAGACAGAAAGAGGATGATGAGAGAGAGAGAGAGAGTCTTATGAGATTAGGGTTTCCTTTTGATGGTCCTTAAAAATGAGGGGGGGAAGTGTTTGATCTTAACCGTTGGATCCATTTAGATCAACGGCTGAGATTAAAACTATTTAAAGGGAGGTCAGATGATTAATTAGGTGTCATCGATTAGGCTAAAATTGGTGTTAATTGGATATCAATTGGCTAGAATCACAATAACTTTGGCTAGAGGATTAAATAAATACGGCTAAAATTGAAAGAATTTGAACAAATTGGGTTAAAAGGTGACTTTAATTAGGTTGTTATTTAAATTCTCGTAGTAGCAAATAATAATAATAAATAATAATTAATAACGAATAATAATAATAATAATTTAATAAAATAAATAGTGCTAAATAATGGAAAACTAGATAATGTATTTGCAAAAAATGTGGATGTGCATAATTACGTGAGAAGGTAATTGAATTAATAAAAATCATGAAAAATATCATATTTGATTTAAAAATTTATAAAAATGATGCTAAAAGGTAATAAAATAATTTATGCATTTTTCTAAATTATTAATGCGATATGTTAAAAATCTATTTGATGAAAGAAAAATGTGCAAAAAAACTACTAATATTTAAAAATTGATAATTTTGTTAAAATAACAGCCTACATGTAGTGTCGGGAGGTCAAAATTAGGTGTCAACAATAATCTATCTTCATACTATGTTAATGATCATGAAGCATTGATTAGAATATGAATCACAAGACTAGAGTTTACACTAGTAGGAAAGAGGGTCTGATTTCTAGCTTAGAAGCGTACGGGGTATTATAGTTGTTGATGTTGTTATTTATGTTGTTAGTGGGGTTGGTGTTTTTGGAACTTGTGGGGTGTTGTTGATGGTGTTTGAATAAATAATGTTGCTTTCTTGTTGTTGATGTTGTTGTTGATGGTGTTAGAACATATGATATTGTTTATTTATTGTTAATGTTGTTTCTTTGTTGATCGTTTCTTTGATATTGATGTTGCAACAGACGGAGAAATTATTGGAACAAATCAAACCACTAGCAAGGCTTGTTTAATGTATTCCAACAGATTACAAAACTGTTGCAAAAACTATACAATTGTTGCAACAAACTCCACATCTGTTGCAACTGGCTCCACATCTGTTACAACATATTGACAATCTGTTGAACGGATGAGAAGATGTTACAATAGATAGGTAATATATTACAGCATATGGATAATGTTCTTTCTGTTCTTCTTGTGTTTGACATCAATTTTTTTCTCTTGTTTATAGATATAAGGAAATTAAAGTTGATCAACTTTTACCCGACCAACACAAGAGGCTACAGTAAAGATGGGTTTGTAGGAATAAGTTGTTTGCAGATGGAACTACTTCAAATGTGGGAGGTATATATTACTGAAACCATTATCATGAAGACACACATAGAGTACACTAATTTTGTGAATGTTGTTTTTTATCATTTAGTTATTGATTATTCAAACAAGATATCTGCAATTTGACAATTAAGCTTGATAGGTCTGAACTGATAAGGCTGAGGAACCATGAATATGGTTCTGATACCCTGCTAAGATTTAATGACGATTGTAGATCATGTTTATGTGTCAAGCATTGTGAAGGGATCAAGTTTTGGTGGCATTATAAAAAGATTTGATAGCGATTGGACTAATTTTTAGGGTTCATTGGACTTTGAGAGAGACTTCGAAGCCCCCCATTGCTTCAACCAAGAACAAAAATCAATATAGTTATTAACCTAGCCCAAATTTATATAGTTGGGTTGCTCAGGGTGATGATTATATGGCAAAAGGTGCGGTAGGAAATTACCTACGAGGGAAAAGAGGAGTTGATGAAAGACTTATCATCTGAGAGATAATTGAAGAGGAAACATAGAATAGGAGGGGAGGTCATAGTAAATCTGGCCAATAAAACTGACTTACAACATGAGAAATCTGAATCAAGTGCAAATATGAAAGTGTATCAAGTAATGAAAAATTTGCCTATTGTCTATCTCAAAGAAAAATAGTACAGCTGGGCACTTTGCTAGGGAACTGTGAAAAGGTAGCATGGTCGGAATGATCACCTACATAGAAAATAGCATAGCACAAAGAAAGCAGCTTTGCGGACACCGAGGGTTGAAATAATGTACAGTAAGTCAAGAAAACTTACGCCAAGAATAGCTGAAGTTAAAATAAGAAATCTAAGCGAAGGCAGAAATTTCTAAATTTTAAATTGCATCCCATGCATTCTTATTTGTGGTTCCGATTAGGTCCACTGCTATTGACCTGATCGAAACCACAAACAAGACTGAAAGAAAGATTGAGTATCAATACTTCCTTAGCAATATGGATATAATTTATTGTGTTTTCTTGACTTAGTATGCTTTCAACGTATCTTGTAGAAGATCATATGTTTCTTGTAGTATGTGAATCCTGAATATTTTCAAGCTTGCCTCCATTTTGCTAATTCAGTATTCAAGCTTGTCGTTGCAGCCGTTGAGGTTAGTATAGAGTTCTTGATCTTTTATGAGATTGGCAATGAGGAACACTTCCTTTGAAGTTGTGGCATTGTAAAAGGCCTTCAGAAGGCTTTCGAAACACATTTTTCAAAAGGTTTAAATAATACACGATGGGTCTCTATGTTTGTTATAGGTCAACGTGTTGATTCACACTCAAGAAATGGTCCCAATAATTAAAAAACTCACTTTCTCGAGCATTGTTCAACGCATTTTATTAAACCAAACTTCAAAGGATTTGATAGGATAATGAGCCTAGAATTAATGGAAATAGTTTAGATCAAATGCTATGTAATTCCGGAATGTTTGATATAAACTGATTCCACTAATTCCAGGCTAATCATTGGGACCATTGTTGGAGTGTGTATCAATGCGTTGACCTAAAACAAACATAGTGACCCTATGTATCATTAAAGCCTTCTAAAGAAAGAGTTTTGAAATCCTTATGAATTCCTTTTACAATGCCACAACTTCGAAGGAAGTGTTCCTCATTGAAGAGCTCAGAAAACACCAAGAACTCTATACTAACCTCAAAGACGGCAACGACAATCTTGAATACTGAATCATCAAGTTGGAGGCAAGCTTGAAAATTATCGGGATTCACATACAACAAGAAGCATCTGATCTTTTCCAAGATATGTTAAAAGCATGCTAAGGTAAGAAAATACAATCAATGATATCTATAATGCTAAGGAAATAATGATACTAATATGCCTTTTAATCTTGTTTGTGGTTCCAATCAGGTCAATAGCAGTGAGCCTAATCAGAACCACAAACAAGAAGGCATAGGATGCAATATAAAATTCAAAAATTCTCACCTTTATTTAGATTCGTTATTTTAACTGCAGTTGTTCTTGGCGTAAATTTTCTGGACTTACTGTACATCATTACAACCCTCGGTGCCTGCAAAGCTGCTTTCTTGGTGTTCTATTATTTTCTATGTAGGTGATCATCTCAACCACACTACCTAGTCACAGCTCCCTAGCAAAGTGTCCATCTGCATTATTTTTCTTTGAGCGAGACAACAGATGAATTTTCATTACTAGATACACTTTCATATTTACACTTGATTTAGATTTCTCATGTTTTAGTTCAGTTTCATTGGCTAGATTCGATAGAAGTTCCTTGCTACCCTATGTTATCGCTTCAATTAGCTCTCAGATGATATAGGCTTTCATCAACTCCCTTTTTCCCTCGCAGGCATTCTCCTACGGCTCCTTCTGGTGTATAATCATCTTCTCGAACAATCCTTCCATATAAATTTGGGCCAGGAGAATTTCTATTGGTTTTCTGTTCTTGTTTGATGTAGTGCGAGACTTCAAAGGCCTTCTTTGAGTCCAATGCACACTTAAAGTTAAGTCCAATCTCTATTGAATCTATGTAATTACACCAAATATTGATCCCTTCTCAAAACTTGGCATGCATAAACATGAGCAACAACTGTCAGTAATTCATAACAGGGTATCAGCACCATCTTCATGGGACCCTCAGCCTTTTCAATTCGAACCTATCAAACTTATTTGTACAATGCATGATCTTGTTTGAATGATCAATGCCTAATTGTTTAAAAATTGAATTCACAAAAATATTGTACTTTGTGTGTGTTGTTCCGATAACCTTATTTGTAATACATAACTCTCACACATGAAATTGGATCCATCTATCTGCATGCACCTTATTCTTCCTAACTCATCTATGGCTTAATTTGAATAAACAGATGACTAACCTGTTGTAACAGATGACACATCTGTTAAAATTATCAAAAAACTATTGATATTTATTACGCAAATGATCAATCTGTTGCAACATATGACTTATCTGTTGGAAAAATCAAACAAATATATTTATCTGTTGCAACAAACTGTCAATATGTTGTAAATTATCAAAAAGATATAATATATTTTACAACAGATTACCCATCTATTAGATTTATTTTAAAGCAGTTTTGTTTTCTTTTCAAAATACAATAAATATAAAATGTTGTATTTAGATCCTTTTTTTAATTTACATATTTGAAAAGTCACCAATTTTATTTTTAAAAGGTGAACAAACGTGGATTTTTTACTAACCCATTCAAATTTAATCCTTTATAAATAGGTCCCTCCTTACTCGTTCATTCTACTTCACTTCTAGATATGGCTAATCCAGATTAGTACAAGGTGATTCATCTCGAGTCCCTGCGAAAACTTAAAGGCAGATTCATGAACTCCGGAGAGAGTTGGGCGACTTCAGAGAAAAGATGAGGAGGGCACTGCTGCTGCCGGATGATGATTAGCCGGTTGATAAGAAAAGCCATCAAGGGTCAATATGGTGCAATCCCTTGGACATATTTCACTTATGGACAACTTTTAGCATCTTGTATTGAAGAAGGTCTAAAACTCTGTAATGAATTGAAACTATCTAGACAAATTAAGCTAGATAGAATTAGAGAAAAACCCAATTAGGTGGTTTTTGTGGATAGTTTGGTATGGAAAATCCTCCTTCTACTAGAAAAAAGGGTCGCGGATACGATAATCCTGACAAATTCTATAAAAGAAAAAGATCTAGACCATCTACAAATCTAGCCTTCCAATGTTCAAATAGAGATTCGGGCAGATCCATGACCCTAGAAAGAAAAGTATCTTTATACCATCTAAATTCGCCCAAATGTCTACACCTCAGACTGCTTAAGAGGTTACGAGTGTTTTCATGTTAGTTAGAAAATGTACCCCCCAAAGTGTTGAATAATGGTAAGCATAAGGGTATATACGGCATCTTATCTATTTGCTGGAAGATATCGACCTAGGTTATCTATCCTAGGCAAGAGGTTTCTGGCTTCATAAATCTTATTTCTTTCATCATTAGAAAGGAAATTGTCCCACCAGCCCCGAAGTTGGCCAGTAAAACCTGCAACAATCATTTTACATATAGTAGCATCAGTGCAAACATGTGCACCTGCATCGTCTTTAGGGCTAGGAACTTTTGCAATAGTAGAATACATTAACATACGATGAGCCAAAATAGACAATTGTCTTTCAGATAATCCACCTAAATTCCATTCATAAATATGTTCTCCACTATACAAAGTATTTGTGAGGGACCAATCTCTTTCTTCGATCATGACATCTGGAGGAGTTGGTCGTGGGTAATAAGCAATTTGCATTCGAGGAATATCAGCATATTTCTTCAACAAAGAGAATCTTATATAGTCCCAAAAGTTAACTGGGTCGATACGAGTTAATTTATCCCAGAAGTTACAATAAAAAACCCTATAAGTTCGGGAATTTGTTCTTTTGTGAATTCGAATTCGACATTTCACTTGTGAATCCATAGAATTGAAAATTATATAAAAAAAAATATATTTGATCAATGGTGTCTAATTTGCAGACATGTTCTGAAAGATATAACTCAATTAAAAATGGTGAATGTTTCTTCCATTCTTGGTAGAGAGGAAGATATTCTGGTGGCAGAATTTTAACTGTGAAGTCATGATATGACCACCATTGGAGAAACCAATTGAGAATTTGATTTTCAAAGACTTTTGCACAAACCTTAAGAAACCAAGTGTTTTTGTGTCTAGAATTATTGTAATAAAGTGTTTGGGTAAAGGCTTTAATATAATCCTAGCAGGTAAAAGAGACTTTAGAATCTTTCATGGTTAAATATATTTCAGCATGGAGGTTGTGCCCCAGTCTTCAATAGAAAGAAGTTTTTTAATCACCATTTTAGAATAACCATGCACATATTCAGTTGTAACTTCAGCTAATTATGATGTTCTATCTCTGCGCTACCAGTGGCAGCTAATATATTTTCATAATAAGCTCTTGTTTTAAATGATTCTCCTACAAAATAGAGATGAGTTAATAAATGTTTTTGAAGTAATCTCCACGGATCTTCCTGTTTTCATATTTGAGAATTTTAAACAAGGAGTATTAGCTCCCTTTCTTCGAGCTTCTTATAATTGGGCCTATCGGCAGTATTTTTTAAAGCGATTATTACAAATGAATCAGCCTTTTTAGCAGTCATATAGGATTGTATTTGTTCATATAAAGGATGATCTTCTGGAATATCGTCCAGACAAATTGAAGGGCTTACATTTTGAGTTTTTTCTAAAGAAGATGGTCCTGCAATATGCTGCATTTTGAAATTTATCAAACTCATATTTCCTCTTTGTAATATGGGGAAATTGGAAGAACTTGAAGCATAAGATGAAGATGGGGATTCCCTTCCTCTAGTGTTTTGATTTTTTTCTTCTGCCGCTATTTCTTCTTCCTCTGACCGCCATCCATGGGGGGTTGGTACTCATAATGCTATATAAAGTAATTATTGATCAGCATACCAAGCCATATATTCAGAAAAATCTTCATAAAGTGTATCCTTTGTAATAAGATTAGTGATGACTTTTCTCAGAATAAGCATGTGCATGTCAGCATTCAAAGGAGTTGTTTTTATAAAAGTGATTAGAAATTTATGAGCGAAGAAATGAATGAAGAGCTTCATTGTTTCCTTTTGATCCTGTAAAACAGGGAGCGGTGTAAAGATTAATCACTTAAGTTAATCTCAAACCAATAGATGTGATCAACATGAAATTCGTTAGAGATTAATTCTTCTTCAATTATGTCATTAACAAGTTTTTCTAGAATAAGAAAATGAATATCTTCATTTAAAGGTAAGCACTTTATTATAGCAATTATTTTTTTTTTAGAAAGAAAATATTTGTAGAATTTCATTTAGTTAAAAATTCTTGAGATAAGAAATTAGGTAAAGAATTTTCACTACCCTTTTTATATTGAATTTCAAAATCAAAAGGGGCTAACTGAGCTTGCCATCTTGCAAAAATTAATTTTGAAGCATTATGTTTAAAGTCCTTATCAAACATATACTTAACAGATTGTGCATCAGTTCTAACAATAAATTTTTGGTTATATAAATCATCTTGAAATTTTAAAATACACTTAACAATAGTTAACATTTCATGGGCCACAGTGGCGTATTTATTTTGACTTTCAGACCATTTTCCCGAATGAAATCTAATAAGACATTCAGTATTATCATGGGGATTTAATTGTTTAAGTATTTCAGCATAACCAATATTGGATGCATCGATCTCGATGATTTTTAACCAATCAGGGTTAGCTAAAGTTAAGCAAGGAAAAGTTTGAACTTATTTTTTAATTAATTTTACCAGATTAGTGTGGACTTAAGTTCAAGGTTATTTATAATCCTTCTTTAGCCTATCATATAAAGGAGCTAAATCCCTAGACAGATTTTTATAAAAAGGAGAAATATAGTTAAGACTTCCAAGAAAACTCTACAACTGAGTTTTATAAGTAATAATATCAGGGAATTTTTCAGCAAAGTCCAAAGTTCTTTGTATGGGCTGAATAGTGCCTTGAGAAATATTATGTCCTAAAATCGGACATTCGTCTGAAACAAACTCATTTTTGGCTTAGAAATAACCAAATCATTTTGTAAAACAATTTTTTTGAACATATTTAGGTGTTTAAAATGCGATTCAAGGGTTTTTGAGAACACAAGAATATCATCAATATAGATAATTATAAAATCCATATAAGGATTAAATATGTCATTCATAATTTTTTGGAATTCAAAAAGAGTATTTTTTTAAACCAAATGGCATAATATTCCATTCATATTGTCCAAAAGGGACATTAAAAGCAGTTCTATAAGTATGATCTTTATCAATTTGAATTTGCCAGTAACCAAATTTAAGGTCAAATTTAGAAAATATGTTGGCATCATAGAGTCTAGAAAGCAAGTCTTTTTTATTAAGTATTGGGTACCTAATCCATTTTAAAACTTTATTTACGGGTTTATAATTAATGACTAGTCTAGGCATACCACGTTCCTTTTCAGCAGCATTATTAACATAGAAAGCAGTACAAAACCAAGGGGATTTTGAGGATTTTATAAGACCTTTTTTCAAGAGACTATCAATCTCTTTTTTACATAATTCTACTAATTCTGTATTCATTTGGCAGGGTTGAGATTTTGTAGGTATTTTGTCTTCACTGAAGCCATCTTCATAAGGAAGTGAAACAATATGTTTCTTACGATCCAAGAAGTAATTTGGGTAATCAGCACAAATATCAATAGTCAATTGATCAGAAATTTTTTTTATTTTTTCTTGGATTTTTATAGACTTCATTGACTCATGAATATTCTACTCATTATTTCTAATTGTAAGAAATTTACCTGTCGTTGCTTCATCCTAATTAGAGCATTTATATCTCTTGTTACAGGATCAATAACAAAAGGATAAGAAATTTCTTTATTTTTATAAGTAGACTTAAAACCATTCGCATCGATAAGCGTATAAGGATAATTAACATTTATAAAAGGTGTTCCTAAAATAATAGGAAGATATAACTGGTTTTTTATCAAAAAAAATGCGGAATGCAAACCTTATTTCGACATATATGAGTATTAGGCAATTTATAGTTAATATCAAGTTTATGACCAGATGCAGACTTAATTATGTGGGTAGTTTTTTCAAAATATCAGGTTGGAATTAAACCTTCCCGAATGCAATTGACATCAGCACCACTCTCAATCATAGAGATATTAGTGAAGGAAAATGCGTTATTAATTAATATAGTGCAATTTATATACCATTTATGAGTATTAACAATTTGTATCATACCCAAGAAATAATCATGCTTTAAATCTATTTTCTGAACAATATTATCCATATTTTGAGAATTTTCAAAATCCTTTTCTTTTGCTTTAGAATTAGATGAAGTAGTATTTTTAGAAATGTTAGAAATATCTTCATCCATTTTCAAAATCCTATGATCTGAGACCTTCTGATTTTGCTTTAAAGAGATAATTTCCTTTTTCAACTTTTCAACTTCTGTTTTCAAATCATCAAAAGTTGTATCTCTTCCCAGAGTTTGACTAATAGCGAGTTTCTACTGACTTCGGAAACAGAGTAGGGCATGATATCAATAGTAGAATCAGTATTTTTCTTGACATATATACTATTAGTAGGATTAGAATTACTAGAATTGTTGGTTGATGTAGAAGCAAGATCAATAATTTTTTGATGAAGCTTCTCATCAGTTACTTTCTTTAGTAATTCTAAAGCTCTATCAGCAGTAATTATGCAAACGTTTAACTCTAAATCTTCAAATTGAGATTGAAGTTTATAAAACGCATCATCACAATCACAAGTATTAGCATTACAATCAGTACAAGCATTAGTCGTAGGTTTTTCATGATTTTCATTATCAGAAGAATTAGGTAAATCACTATAATTTCCAAATTCAGATTCAGAACCAGAAGTATATAATAAATCATACACTTGGTCATGCATCTCATCAGAGAGTGCTAAAGACTTGAGTTTTTGAAGTTTACAATCAGGAGCTATATGACCATATTGGTTGCACCTATAACACTTGATTTTTGCTAGGTCTCTCTTAGACCTATTTTTTGTAAATCTGGTAGTCTTTCGATTGGATTTTCTAACTTCACACTCTTCTTTTGATCTACATCTAGATCTTTTTATTCTATAGAATTTGTCAGGATTATCGTATCCATGGCCTTTTTTTCTAGTAGAAGGAGGATTTTCCATACCAAACTGTCCACAAAAATCACCTAATTGGATTTTTATCTCTAATTCTATCTAGCTTAATTTGTCTAGATAGTTTCAATTCATTACAAAGTTTTAGACCTTCTTCAGTACAAGATGATAGAAGTTGGCCATAAGTGAAATCCGTCCAAGGGATTACACCATATTGACCCCTGATGGCTTTTCTAACTCTTTCAGCAAAAAGTGATAGAAGACTATCTACAAATCTAGCCTTCCAATGTTCAAATCTAGATTCGGGCAGATCCATGACCCTAGAAAGAAAAGTATCTTTATACCATCTAAATTCACCCAAATGTCTACACCTCAGACTATTTAACAGGGTAGGAGTGTTTTCACGTTGGTTAGTAAATCTACCCCCAATATGTTGAATAATGGTAAGCATAAGGGTATATACGGTGTCTTCTCTATTTGCTAGAAGATCTCGACTGTAACACCCCAATTTTCTGAATTGGAATGCTACACGGTGCTCATGACTTTGAAGGACCACAAGCTAACCCATGACTGATATTTGTACCTGTACACTACATAATATAACATGAAAATACGAAAATATGTACTGAATGGCCATAAGGTTCAAATCTAAATAAACATCTGATAAAATAATGTCTAAAATAATTATCTGATAAGCAGTATTCTGGAAAGCCTCTAAACTGTCCGAATAAGGATTTGATGAAAACATGTCCCAAACTAACTCCAACTACTAAAATAAACTGAAATAATAATGAAATCATCATGTCCTCGAAATATGAGGACTCACTTCTAACGCTGACTGCTGATACTGAAATCTACTATTGATCTAGAGCGCATGCCTCTGAACCTATGGTGTAACATAAGAGAAAGCACCATAGCGCAAATGCATTAGTATGTCTGAATGTACTGAGTATACGAGTGAGGTAGGATAAATACAATGTGTTATATGCATGAACAATGCCGACTACTATGAAAATGAGAATACATACATGTATAAGTAACTATAACGGAACTCATGGAGATACAAAGTTCTGAATCTGAATACTGACATCATGACTTTACTGATACTGAGATATTGAATAAATGATTGACTATTTCTGACAGTTTGAATTATGAAGAATTGGTCTAATTGACAGTGTCTAACAGACCTAAAACTAAATACTGATAACGTAAGCTATGACAACTGATATAACTTTGATGATCGGCCTAACAAATGTAATTGATACTGAGTGACTGTATCCGACAGTCTAAATCTTCTAATAATAATTAAGAGTGACTGATCTTGAGATCAGGCCTAAATAATGGGTGATCTCTGGAACTGATATGAGAATACTCAACTAAATTTGAGATTGAGATCAAGCCTATTTGATGTGTGACATCTATAAGTACTGATACTAAATAAATTAATGGGAGTCTAAGCCTATCTGACGGGTGGTCTTTAAATCTGTGGAACTATCTGAGTTCCTTACTGAGGTTGATGATTGTAGCTGACAGTCCTGATTTCTGATTTCTACTCTGAAGAATGAAATTGAAATAGTAACTGTGGGAGTTCTCACTTAACCGAAATGCCTCGAATCTGACTAGTGGGGTCCAACCTGTAACCCCAGCTGGAAGGGCGTCAATATCGTGCTACGGTTAGAGACCTTTGCTATGGTCAAGCCTCTCTGACGGGTGATCCTGAATAGGAAGCCAAGCCTAAGACAATATATAATAGTTAAGTCTAGCCTTAATCTGATGGGTGACTCCTGGACCTGCGCTGGCTACGCAGTTCTGGAGTACAGGGATTGCTACTAACGACTCTACCTCTCTAACGGGGAAGCTGCCATCCCCATACTCGCTCGGTGCTAGTTCCAACTCCCAACTAAAAGACTCTAAACTGATTAACTGAGCTAAACCGATAGACTAAACTGAACTGATTAGCTGAACTGGGTTGGACTGAGTTAACTGAACTGATACTAGTTGTATTATTTAGTGGAGCTAAACTAAGTTTACTGAGTTCCCTTGACTGAAGGAACGTACTGAGTTCTAAGAACTGACTGAGAGCATCATGATAACATGACTTAGCTCTGGGCATACAGCTATATTTTTTTGGGTACAAGTACCTCCAGGACTCGATGGAAGGAAACTGAAACTTCTTGATCATAGGAATAACATTCACAATTCATAATACCATAAGCAGGGGATTCCACGCTACACATGATTTCATATTATTGATCACGAAAGATAATGCATATAATATGTACATAATTGCATGATTTTAATTTCATGAGCATTCCATAGCATAACAACAATACATAATAATTTGCATGTAATTCATGTTAAGTCATAAGGGATAGAGCATGGATTTGTCATTTGGGTTCTACTTAGCTATATTGCATGATTTCTAGTCTCTTAGGTATTTTATCAAACACCTTGCATGCACTCTCGAAGGCATAGGTGTATTCACAAATTTACACCATATTATTTCTAGCTAGGAATAAGTACAGGTATTACATCGACCTAGGTTATCTATCCCAGGCAAGAGGTTTCTGGATTCATAAATCTTATTTCTTTCATCATTAGAAAGGAAGTTGTCCCACTAACCCCGAAGTTGGCCAGTAAAACCTGCAACAATTATTTTACATATGTAGCATCTGTGCAAACATGTGCACCTGCATCGTCTTTAGGGCTAGATACTTTTGTAATAGTAGAATACATTAACATACGATGAACCAAAATAGAAAATTGTCTTTCAGACAATCCATCTAAATTCCATTCATAAATATGTTCCCCACAATACGAAGTGTTTGTGAGGGACCAATCTCTTTCTTCGATCATGGCATCTGGAGGAGTTGGTCATGGGTAATAAGCAATTTGCATTCGAGGAATATCAGCATATTTCTTCCCCGACTATTTTTTACCAAACCTCTGAGTTTATTCAAATCTGAGTGGATTTCTGCTCCTACCGAAAGGGTTTGTCATTAGTAAAATTATTGGTTAAGGATTCAATAGTATCAACAAAATTATTGGACAAATCAATGGCTTTTATATTTAAACCAGAAAATTTCTTTTCAAGTAATTTTTTAAGTTTTTCTAAATCAGAGGGTTGTCTAAATCCTTCAATGTCAGGATGTCTTTGAATATAAGGCTTAGCTTTCAAGTCTTCTGTCGTGCTTTCTGATGAAGAAGCAAGATTAGAAGACTTTTGACTATCACTTAGCATTTTGATCAGATCAATCATGACATCAACTTTTTTATCAAGAGAGGAAATATGTTCTCTCAGAACCTTTACATAAAGACTCAAATAATTATTTTGAGCGATTAGACTATTAATTTTAGAAATAGTGATTTTTCCAACTTCATTATCAATAAATTGTTGAAACGCAGAGAAGGTTAGGCCGGTATTATTAGGCAGTATAAAAGATGATTGAGGAGGATAAATAGCTTGCGTTATAGTACCATTTGAATCTTGGTAAGATCTTTCAATAACCTTGACATACAAAGGCAAATATGCAAATATAAACCATGGAACAAAGTAAACAATTTGATTATGCAATGCACATATTTCATAAAATTCTTCAGAGATGTTTTCTAATTTATCAGAACAATATACTTCAAAAAACCAAGTTCTAAAAGTTTTCCATTTTGCAGAGAAGAATTCTTTTTTAATATAATTTCTTGCCTGTGAACCAGGACTAAAATCAATTAGTTGTGTCATCATAATTTAAACAGAGGTAATATCAAATTCCATTTCAGATGGAGTAGGATTTTCATCATCAAAATCTTGAACTATATTAGTTTTAGAATTTATTTTTAATTTTTTCTACACTTATAGGTGTAACATGCGATTCTGCAGAATTTATAGTATGCAAAGATACAATACGATTCCTATCTAGACCATAAACTGGTTCTACTGAGGAAATATGGTGCATATCAGGCAACATCCTAGGAATAGAAAAGGAATTTCGATTGTAAACAGTAGAATTATTGTCAAATTATAGACAAATTCTCCCATCAATATTTTGAGTTACTTGAGTTAACTCTTTGTTCGTCACATCCTCCGCAAGTTGCTTTGGAGAAATGACAGAATTTAAAATCCAAGTTTTTGGGAAATTACGTTCATCCCATTTAATAGATCTTCTAGTAGTAACCCTGGATTTTGCAAAATTTGTTTCAATAAGTATGGTATAATCAGAAGCATCATCAACCAATTTACATCGAGGATTCATAGTGGATAATAAGCGGTAATAAATACGATATGATAAACATATGAGTTCAGATCCTGGTGCATAATTGTAACCATGGGTTTTTACATTTAGAGTTAAAGCATCAAGAATATTTACATCAGTCAAAGATAACTGCAGATTTGGTTGAGTATTAAAACATACAGGGCCATATGCAAGAGTGAACTCAATAGATCCCATCAGAGACTCTCTAAAATTTAAATTTCTAGCATCACGTAGTGCAGTTAAAAAGGTCTCTGGGAGTCTCTTTAAAGTTAGGGGCTTAAAAGCAATCTGTACCAAGCCAATATGCATAAAATTATAATGATTTTTAAATATACCAATATCATGTTTAGTGAGCAGTTTAATAGTTTTCTCATCAGCATTTAACACAATAGATTGTTCTATGGTTTTTATTATTTGTTTGTATTTGAATTTATCAAGAAATCCATATTCATAAATAGTGTTTAATTTTACTTGAGGAATCGTCCATTTATTTAATAAGTCCATATTTTGAGTGAAATCTACCTCTTCAAGTTTAGTACCTTCGTACTAACTTCTCCCATATCCATGATTATGAAACCTTATACCAAATGCTGAAAAACTTCACCTCACTTACATAATTATTATGAAAGTTTCTAGGCTCTGATACCATTAACAGGATCTCACTAGGCTAGGGTATGTCGCTCAACCTTCCAAAAAACCAAATGGCATAACATTCCATTCATATTGTCCAAAAGAGACATTAAAAGCAGTTCTATAAGTATGATCTTTATCAATTTAAATTTGCCAATAACCAGATTTAAGGTCAAATTCAGAAAATATATAGGCATCATAGAGTCTATAAAGCAAGTCTTTTTTATTAGGCATTGGGTACCTAATCCATTTTAAAACTTTCTTCAGGGGTTTATAATTAATGACTAATCTAGGCATACCAAGTTCCTTTTCAACAGCATTATTAACATAGAAAACAGTACAACACCAAGGGAATTTGAGGATTTTATAAGAACTTTTTGCAAGAGACTATCAATCTTACTGATCAATAATTACTTTATACAGCATTATGGGTATCGACCCCCCATGGATGGCGGTCAGAGGAAGAGGAAATAGCAGCAGAAGCCAAAATCAAAACACTAGAGGAAGAGGATCCTCATCAAAATAATAATAATAATAATATCACTAGGCTGGGGTATGCCGCTCAGCCTGCCAGACCATGTAACAATATCGGATTACGCCAAAATCAGAAAACCGAACCAAAGCACCAACTGAAATATAAAAAAATTTCAAATAGTTTAATGACAGTATGGAATCTCTTATTCAAAAAAGGGGCCTGTCAGAGATTTAATAGCATTATGTTAAACACATGTGTCAAGAAGTTCTAATTGTGCAAAATTCGCCCTTTTTGCATTAGTACAATGAGCTAAAGAGGCACAACTTACTAGACGTAGTCACAGAGACAAAGCTAACATAAGTTTATTAAACTCGACTGTACCACCATTTTGGAACCAAGTCAAGAAACTATAGAAAAATTCCTTCATATTTTGATAGAGTCTGGATCTTTCATAGTTACCATGTAAAAAAAGTTAGATCTTCAATATAGATAGAAGAAGCTTTTTAGTCGGACATAGTCATGGATGGACGAGGGTAAAATTTGTATTAAATGCACACAAATAAAAAAGTAATATGTACCTTAATAGCCGGAAGCAAGTCCTAAAAATATTAACAAATAGTGGCTAGTGCCTTCTTATTTATCTTCGAGATATATTTTACAAGAAAAACTTGCTCCTCTTACAGCTGAATGAGATAGCTTTAAATAGGAAAAGAAAAGAATCTTGCAAAGTACTAGGTGGGTCCCTGTGCATAGCATAGTAAAAGTTTTTAATAATTTAGCTGCTGGGTCCCGCCTGATCTTTGCCTTTCTATTTTCTGATAAATGCTTCAGAGTTTTCAATAACTTCATCTGTTTCGCCCATAACTTCTGGAGGTTGGGACTCTGTAATATCTTTAGTGTTTACTTCATCACTTTCCATTGATGTATCTGAATTTTGTTCAATCGTTTAGAGTAATTTATGTCATACCTCTGCTAAGTATTGTTCGATCATCTCCATTTTATTTCCATCGTGAGCTGATATTCTTCTGGAAACATAATTGAGACTTTTATCTTCAACTAAAACTAATTTTTGAGGACTCTATTTATATTCAGCAATTCTCTTGATGATATTTTCTCGTTGATCATGTCCATATGTGAGTTTGGTATTTGGATCTTCACGAGTTAGCTTGTCCTAAAAATTGCAATAAAATATTCTGTATAAAGCAAGAATTTGTTGGCTAGTATAACCTATTTCAACTGACCATCTACGAATTCAAGGGATAGAGAATTCTATAAAGAAATACATTTGGTCAATAGTGTCGATCTTACAAATATGTTTAGAAAGGTATAATTCAGTCAAGAAGGATGAGGATTTTTTCCATGTATGATAAAGAGAAGAATATTCTGGAGTTAATATTTTAACGGTAGGTCCGTGATAAGTCTACCATTGCACAAACCAATTGGGAATGGGATTGTCAAAAACCTTGGCACAAATTTTTACAAACTATGTATGTTTGTGTTTAATATTATTATAATATAAAACTTGAAAAATGCCTTAATATAATCCCAATATGTAAAATTTATCTGAGACTGTCCCATTGGTCCCATAGGCATAGATTTTTGAGTCATAGATGAAATTCCCCATTCTTCAATAGAAATAAGTCTTTTAACAATCATCTTGGAGTATCCATGTACACCTGGGGTAGTGTCTTCCATTGGACTGTGATCAAAATTTGCACTGAATGTCTAAACCAAAATATTTTCATAAAAAGTTCGGGTTTTATATGATTCTCCTGTGAAATAAACATTAGTAGTTAAGTATTTTTGGAGTAATCGACATGCTTCTTCAGAATTTTCTTGTCGAGAAATATGCAGATTTTCAATAAGTAGAATGAGTTCTCTAGCATCCAAATTCTCATATGTGGGTTTATTTTTGGAGTTTTCTTGGACTATAGATGCAAATGAATCTGTAGTTTTTTGCTGATCGGATATATAAGATTGAAGTTATTTGTATAAAAGATGATCTTCTGGAATATCTTCCAAATGAATTGAGGAACCAATATTTTGAGTTTTTTATGATGATGATCCTTCTTGGAGAATTTGGGAATTGACCAAAGTTCTATTTCCTTGTTTTAATACTGGAAAATTAGAACATGCAGAGCTCTATGCAAAATTATTTCTATTACCAAAATAAGTAGGGTTTGTTCGTCCTTCGTACTATGAAGATTTTTGACTTCGTCCACCTATGCTACATCCTCTGGCTGTTTGCCAGGGTGGATCCATGCTACATCAATAATCAGGAATTTGATCAGCATACCATAACATATATTCGAACAGATCTTCATAAAGTGTGTCCTTTGTGATAAGATTATCAATGACCTTTCATAATATAAGCATGATCATATCCGCATTTAAAGGAGTTGCCTTTATAAAAGTGATTAAGAATTTTTGAGAGAAGAAGTGCAGAAAGAGCTTCATTATTCCTTTTAATCCGGTAAAATAAATATTAATCACTTAAGTCAATATCAAATCAATAAATATCATTATCAAGAAATTCATCGTGGTTAAGGAATAATTCTTCTTCTATTATACCACGAACAAGATTTTCTAAGACAAGAAAATGAATATCTTCGTTTAAAGGAATGCATTTGATAATAGTAATTATGGTTTTTTCAGAGAGGAAATACGTGTAAAAGTTCATGTTAATCGATTAAATATTCTCGAGATAGAAAATCAGGCAAAGAATTTTCACTACCCTTCTTATATTGTATTTCGAAATCAAAAGGGGCTAGTTGAGCTTGCCATCTTGCAAAAATTAATTTAGAGGCATCATGTTTAAAGTCTTTGTCGAACATGTATTTTATAGATTGAGCATCAGTCCCAACTATGAATTTTTGATCATATAAATCATCTTGAAATTTTAAAACACATTTTACAATAGTAAGCGTTTCATGAGCCACCGTAGCATATTTTTTCTGACTTTCAGATCATTTTCCAGAATGAAATCTAACTAAACATTCAGTGTTTGTATGGGGATTAACTTGTTTAAGTATTCCTTCATAACCAATATTTGAAGCGTCAGATTCAATTATTTTTAACCAAGAAGGATTAGTTAAGATTAAACATGGAAGAGTTTGAACTCATTTTTTAATTATTTTAACCAAGTCAGTGTGAACTTGAGTCCAGGGTGTTTTATTATCCTTTTTTAGTCTATCATATAAAGTAGCTAAATCGTTGGATAGATTTTTGTATAAAGGAGAGATGTAATTAAGACTACCAAGAAATCTTTGTAACTGAGTTTTATCAGTAATTATATCCGGGAATTTTTTAGAAAAGTCTAAAGTTTTTGTATGGGCTCATTAGTACCTTGGCTAATATTATGACCTAGAAATCTAACATTTGTCTGAAACAAGGACATTTTTGGTTTAGAAATAACCAAACCATTTTGCAATACAATTTGTTTGAACATATTTAAGTTTTAAAAATGTGATTCAAGGGTTTTTGAGAACACAAGAATATCATTAATATAGACAATTATAAAATCCATATAAGGATTAAACATGACGTTCATAATTTTTTGAAATTCAGAAGGAGCATTTTTCAAATCAAATGGCATAACATTCCATTCATATTGCCCAAAAGGTACGTTAAAGGCAATTCTGTAAGTATGATTTTTATCAATTTGAATTTGCAACCCAATTTAAGGTCAAATTTCGAAATTATGTTAGCATCATATAGTCTAGAAAGCAAGTCTTTTTTATTAGGTGTTGGGTATCTTTTCCATTTTAAAACTTTATTCAGGGGTTTATAATTTATGACTAGTCTAGGCCATCAACATTCCTGCTCAGCAGCATTATTAACGTAAAAGGAAGTACAAGACCAAGGGGATTTTGAGGATTTTATAAGACCCTTTTGCAAGAGACTATAAATCTCTTCTTTTACAGAATTTTACTAACTCTGTATTCATTTGGCAGGGTCAAGACTTTGTGGGAATTTTGTCTTCACTGAAACCTTCTACATAAGGAAGAGAAACAATATATTTTTGGCGATCCCAGAAGGCATTTGGGTGATCAGCACAAATATCAATAGTTAATTGATCAAAAATTATTTTTATTTTTTCTTGGACTTTTACGGACTTCATTGACTCATGAATATTCATACTTATTATTTCCAATTGTAAGAAATTTACCTACCGTTGCTTCATACTGATAAGAGCATTTATATCTCTTGTTACAGGATCAATAACAAAAGGATAAGAGATTTCTTTATTTTTATAAGTAGCCTTAAAACCACTCGCATCGATATGCGTATAAGGATAAATAGCATTTATAAAAGGGTTCCTAGAATAATAGGAGGATATAACTGGTTTTTTACCAAAAAAATGAAATGCGGAATGCAAACCTTATTTCGACATATATGAGTATTAGGCAATTTAAAGTTAATAACAAGTTTATGACCAGAAGCAGACTTAATTATGTGGGTAGTTTTTTCAAAATATCTGGTTTGAATTAATCCTTCCTGAATGCAGTTGACATCAGCACCACTGTCGATCATAGCAATATTAGTGATAGAAAATTCTCTATTAATAAAAATTGTGCAATTTATATACCATTTATGAGCAGTAGCTAGTTGCATCATACCTAAGAAATAATTATCTTTTGGACTAAGTTTATCCATATCAGAATGTTCAGAGGTTTCAAAATCATTTTCTTTTCCTTTTGAAGTAAAAGAAATAGTATTTTCAGGAACGTGAAAAAAAATTTCTTCAATTTTTAAAATCCTATGATCGGAGATCATCTGATTTTGTTTTAAAGAACTGATTTCCCTTTTTAATTTTTCAACTTCTATTTTTAAATCATCAAAAGTTGTATCTATACCTGGAGTTTGACTCAATCCAAGACGTCGATTTACCTCAGAAAAAGAATAAGACATATGATAATGATCATAAGTAGTAACCTTAGAAGTAGAAGTACTAGCAGCAGTTTTTTGAGTAGCAAAATTAATGATTTTTTCACGTAGTTTTTCATATGTAACTTTCTTTAATAATTCAAGGATATTATCAACAGTAAGAGTTTGAATATTTAAATCAAGATCTTTGAATTGCGAGTGCAGTTTATACATCATCTCCTCACAATTACAAGTATCATGATTACAGTCATGGCATTTATTAACTTGATCTGGTAGTTCAATATCATTTTTAGATGCAGAATTATAATCAGATTCAGAACCAGAAGTATATAATAAACCATAGACTTGGTCATGTACTTCATCAGAAAGTCCTAAAGACTAGAGTTTTTGTAACTTACAGTTTGGAGGTATATGACCATATTGGTTGCACCTATAGCACTTGATTTTTTCTAACTCTCTTTTGGATCTATTTTTTGTAAACCTGGTAGACTTACGATAGTTTTTTATTGTTTCACGCTTTTCTTTGGTTCTATGTCTAGAGCGTTTCTTTCTATAAGACTTATCAGACTTAGAATATTTTTGGGTTTTTCTTGCGATCGGTTTATCCATACCAAATTGTTCACAAAAATCTCCTAATTGGGATTTTTCTCTAAGATTGCCAAGCTTAATCTGTCTGGCTAATTCTAGCTCATTACAAAGGGCTAAACCCTCTTGAGTATAAACTACAATAAGCTGACCATAAGTTTTCTCTGAATATTGGATCTCACCATAAGATCCTCTAATGTTTTTCTAACTCTTTCAGCAAATAAAGGGGGGAAGACCATCAATGAATTTTGTTTTCCAATTCTCATACTTACTTTCGGGTAAATCCATAACCCTACTAAGAAAGGTGTCCTTATACCATCTAAATTCTCTTAAATGTTTGCATTTTAAACCATTAAGGAGAGTTCTAATGTTTTCATATTGATTGGTAAATCTACCTCCAAAATGTTCAATTATTGTAAGCATAAGGGTATAAAAAACATCTGGTTGTCCTGCCCGAAGCGGTCGACCTAAATTATCTTTACCTGGTTTATCATTAGTGGCATTAAAAATAGCTTCGCATTTATCATCATCTAGAAAATTATCCCACCAGCCTCAAAGTTGGCCCGTAAAATCCGCAAAAATCATTTTGCAAATTGTTGGGTCAGTACAGTTTGCCCAATTTTCTGCTGATGCAGTAGTTGTGGCAATAGTAGAATACATTGACATACGGTGGATAAAAATAGAGATTTGTCGATCTGATAATACATTAATATTCTATTCATAAATAGCATCCCCACTATAAGAAGTATTTGTTTGATTCCAGTCCTATTCCTCTATCAGAACATCTTCAGGAGTTAGACGTGGATAATACCCAGTAGACAAACGGGCAATGTCAGCATATTTTTCCCCAGTTGTTTTCTAGCCATACCTTTGAGCTTATTTATCTTGAAAGAGATAGTATCACCTACGTTTTGAGTAGATTCCATATTATCAGCAAAATTAGACTCTAGTTTTTGCACAAAATCATCAGATAAATCAAGAGGTTGTATGTGTAAACGAGAGAATTTTTTATCTAAGAGTTTTTCTAATTGTTCTAATTGAGAAATTTTTTCAAATCCTTCAATTTCAGGCTGTCTTTGAATACAAGGCTTAGATAAAATATATCCTTCTTCTTCTTTGATTTCAAAAGTAGAAGGAATGTTAGAGGAATCCATTTTCTCACTAAGTTTTTTAACTAACTAAATTAATTCGTCAAGTTTTTTATCAAGAGATGAAATGTGTTCTCCTAAAACTTTAACATATAGACTCAAATAAATATTTTGACCGATAAGGTTATTTATTTCAGAAACAGTGATTTTTCCAAAATCCTAATCAACAAAGTTTTGAAAAGCAGAAAAAGTCATTCCAGTATTATTAGGTAATACAAAGGAAGACTGAGGAGGATACATGGCTTGAATAATTGTACCATCAGAATTTTGATAAGATCTTTCAATAATTTTTACATAGGACGGCAAATATGCAGACATAAACCATGGCCCAAAAAAGATAATTTTATTATGTAAAGCATAATTTTCATAGAATTCTTCAGAGATATTTCGAAGTTCATCAGGACTATAAGTTTCAAAAAACCATGTCCTAAAGGTTTTTCATTTTTCACAAAAGAATTCTTTTTGAATATATTTTCTTGGTTGAGAACCAGGACTAAAATCAATAAATTGTGTCATCATAGTTAAACAGAATTAATATCAAAATCCATCTTAGATAGGGTAGAATTTTCATTATCAAAATCTTGAACTATATTAGTTTTAGAGTTGATTTCAATCTTTTCTATACCTTTAGGTGTACCATGTAAATTTGTAGAATTAATAGTATGCAAAGATGCAGCACGATTCCTAGCTGGACCATAATCAGATTCTATAGGAGAAATATGATGTATAGAAGGAAGTATTTTTGGTAGAGAAAAAGAATTTCTATAGACTGGAGGATTATTATCGAATTGCAGACAAATTTGTCTATCAGAATTTTGAGTTACATGAGTTAACTCTGAATTAGTCACATCCTTCGCCAATTGTTTTGGAGAAGTGACTAAATTTAAAATCCATGTTTTTGGGAAATCAATTTCATCCCATCGAATAGGTCTTCGGGTAGTAACCCTGGATTTTATAAAGTTGGTTTTAATAAGCATAGTGCAATCAGAAGTATCATCAATTAATTTACATCGAGGATTTAAGGTTGATAATAAACGATAATATATGCGGTAAGATAATCCTATAAGTTCAGATCCAGGAGCATAATCATAACCATGAGTTTTCACATTTAAGGTTAAAGTGTGAAGAATATTTACATCAGTCAGAGATAATTGCAAATTTGGCTGAGAATTAAAATATACAGGACCATAGGCAAGGGTAGATTCAATAGATCCCATTAAAGATTTTCTAAAGTTTAAATTTCTAGCATCACGCAAAGCAGCTAAAAATGTTTCAGGGAGTCCTTTTAGCGTTAAAGATCTAAAAGCAATTTGTACCAGACCAATATGCATATAATTATAATGGCATTTCAAAATATCAATATCATGTTTATTGAGGAGTTGAATAGTCTGTTCATCAGCATTTAAAGCAAGAGATTGCTCAGTTGTTTTAATAATTTGTTTGTGTTTTATTTTAACAAAAAATCCATATTCATATATGGTTTTTAATTCAACTTTTAGAATCGTCCATTTATTTAATAAATTCATATCTTGAGCTAAATCTACCTCTTCGAGTTTTGTACTCTTAGTACTGACTTCTCTCATATCCATGATTATAAAAGCCTTATACCTAAGCTAAAAACTTCACCGTACTTAACATAATTACTATGAAAGTTCCTAGGCTCAGATTGACAAATATCTATTCTTATCCACCGTATGTCAATGTATTATACTATTGCCACAGCTACTGCATCAGAAGAAAATCGGGCCAACCGTACCGACCCAACAATTTGCAAAATGATTGTTGCGGATTTTACGGGCCAACTTCGAGGCTAGTGGGATAATTTCCTAGATGATGATAAACGTGAAGTTATTTTTAATGTCACTAATGATAAACCAGGTAAAGATAATTTAGGTCGACCACTTCGAGCAGGACAACCAGATGTTTTTTATACCCTTATGCTTACAATAATTGAACATTTTGGAGGTAGATTTACCAATCAATATGAAAACATTAGAACTCTCCTTAATGGTTTAAAATGCAGACATTTAGGAGAATTTAGATTGTATAAGGACACCTTTCTTAGTAGGGTTATGGATTTACCCGAAGGTAAGTATGAGAATTGGAAAACAAAATTCATTGATGGTCTTCCCCCCTTTATTTGCTGAAAGAGTTAGAAAAACATTAGAGGATCTTATGGTGAGATCCAATATTCAGAGAAAACTTATGGTCAGCTTATTGTAGCTTGTACTCAAGAGGGTTTAGGCCTTTGTAACGAGCTAAAATTAACCATACAGATTAAGCTTGACAAACTTAGAGAAAAATCCCAATTAGGAGATTTTTGTGAATAATTTGGTATGGATAAATCGGTCACAAGAAAAACCCAAAGATATTCTAAGTCTGATAAGTCTTATAGAAAGAAACACTCTGGACAGAGAACCAAAGAAGAGTGTGAAACAATAAAAAACTATCGTAAGTCTACCAGGTTTACGAAAAATGGATCCAAAAGAGAGTTAGCAAAAATCAAGTGCTATAGGTGCAACCAATAGGGTCATATAGCTCCAAACTGTAAGTTACAAAAACTCATGGTTATGATTCTGCGCCTGGATCTGAACTTATAGGATTATCTTACCGCATATATTATCGTTTATTATCAACCTTAAATCCTCGATGTAAATTAATTGATGATACTTTTGATTGCACTATGCTTATTGAAACCAACTTTATAAAATTCAGGGTTACTACCCGAATACCTATTCGATGGGAAGAAATTGATTTCCTAAAAACATGGATTTTAAATTTAGTCACTTCTCTAAAACAATTGGCGAAGGATGTGACTAATTCAGAGTTAACACATGTAACTCAAAATTTTGATGGACGAATTTGTCTGCAATTTGATAATAATCCTCCAGTCTATAGAAATTCTTTTTCTTTACCAAAAGGACTTCCTTCTATGCATCATATTTCTACTATAGAACTTGATTATGGTCCAGCTAGGAATCGTGCTGCATCTTTGCATACTATTAATTTTGTATTTTCGTATGTTAAACCTTTTGTACAAGCACATTAAGGCTAGGGATGAAAAGATTGAAAATCATGGTTCAACCCTTAACATTTTAGAAACTCGGATAAGCCAATTGGCAGTTCTTGTGTCAAAAAAAATTCAACATCCTTTACCGAGCAAAACAGAAAAAATTCAAAAGAGCATCTTGAGGCCATTGCCTTACGATCAGGTAAGGAATTTGATTAACCTTATGCAAATCGACAAGAACAACAACAATCACAACAACAGGTCGATATGGGTAAGAATGTTGAGACACCCAATGAACCATCAAAACAACAAGAAGTTAAGAAAAATAAAGAAAAAATATTAAAAAATTGACTCCCCTCCCTGTAACAATTCCTTTTCAACAAAAAATGAAAAGAGAAAAGATTTATAGTCAATTTGCAAAGTTTTTGGATATTTTAATACAAATTCACATGAACATTCCTTTCACTGATGCTTTATTACAAATGCCTTCATATACAAAATTTTTGAAAGAAATTTTTTCAAGCAAAAGAAGATTGGAAGAAGTTTTTATGGTAATGCTTACAGATAAATGTAGTACTATACTTCAAAATAAGCTACCACAAAATCTTGGGGATCCAAGTAGTTTTACTATTCCATGCACTTTAGGAAGCATATATTTTGAAAAGACACATTATGATTCTGGAGCATCAATAAATTTGATGTCTTTTTCTATTTTTGAAAAATTGAATCTTGGTGAAATTAAAGACACAGGTATCTCTCTTCAATTTGCAGATCAAACTACAAAGAAACCAAAGAAAATAATTCAAAATGTTCTTGTAAGAGTAGATAAATTTATTTTTCTTATAGATTTCATTGTACTTGAGATGAAGAAATGTCCTGATGAACCAATATTTTTGGAAATACCACTTCTTGCTACTAGTAGATCCATCATAGATGTCCAAGGACAACTAATTTTAAGAGTGGATGAAAAAAAAAGTTATTTTTTATATGCAAAAGATGCTAAGATTTTCAGCAGATGAAACATTATCTTTATATTTTTCAATTGATATAATTAGCAATCTAACAGATGAACTCAAGGGTGATCAATTAGTTTCAGATTCAATGGAAAATGTCTGACCACGTCAGGCAGCATACAGGATGATGATCTAATTATGAAAAAAGAAGCTGAATTATTATAAAGAGATTCCGGGGATGATGAGATGCCTCCAGAAAAAGTTCAATAAAAAATTGGACTCAAAACTCTTCCATCTCATTTAAAATATGTGTATCTTGAGCAAGAATCATTTTCAATAATTATTTCATCTTCTTTAACTACAGAACAGGAAGATAGTTTCCTTGCAGTACTATGCACACATAAAGGAGCTTTGATATGGACTATTACAGATATCAAGTGAATTAATCCAGCTATTTGCGCACACAGAATTCTCACATAAAAGAGATTAAATCCAACAATGCAAGAAGTGGTGAAAAATAAAATAATAAAACTTCTGCGTTGAGTCAAACTTTGGACACAGGTGCGAGTCAAAAGGAATGGAATAGGAGTAAAGTAGGGATCACGAACTGAATCAGTCTATCTGCTACGCAACCTAGCGACAGGTATCATCTACCCTACTTCCGACAGTCCTTGGGTAAGTCCTATTCAGGTAGTGTCAAAAAAAGAGGTATGACAGTCATAAAAATTGAAAATAATGAACTCATACCTACTAGAACGGTTACAAGATGGAGATTCTGTATTGACTATAAATGTCTCAATGATGTCACCAGAAAAGATCACTTTCCGTTATCTTTCATTGATCAGATATTGAAAGAAATTACAGGATATGACTTTTACATTTTTCTTGATGGCTATTCAGGTTATAATCGGATCTATTGCCCCTAAAGATCAAGATAAGATAATTTTTACATGCCCTCGTGGAACATATGCATATAGAAAAATATCATTTGGTTTATGCAACGCCCTTGCCACATTTCAATGTTGCATGTCAGCAATTTTTTCTGACATGATTGAAAAATATCTTGAGATTTTTATGAATGACTTCACACTCATTGACATGACATTTGAAGATTTTATTCACCATTTGACCGTAGCCAAAAGCATCACTATCTTACGCTCTGACCCGAGTAGCATGGGACATGTGGAATCCCGTAAACCACCGCCTCTCAGGTCCCCCAACTGATTCTACCATAGAGGCCAACGATAGAAAATGACTCCCCCCCTCCCGAACACAGATTACAACTTTCATCGTCCTTTGGTGTCCTCTCCAGTCAAGAATTGGGGCCTCATAATCACTAGCCAATATGATTTTCTCTCATGCATTTCTTCATTCATGGTGTCCATCTTTTTGATATATATCAGGCATTGCATTCTACGAATGATTCAAATTGAAGCAATTGGATGTCCATCTCAGGCCTATATGACATAACCGGTGCTTTTCTTCTAGTATTCAAGGCTCTTTATTTTGGGGGCGTATATGATACCTGGGCTCCGAGAGGGGGAGATGTAAGAAAAATTACCAACTTGATCCTTATCCCGAGTATCATATTTGATTATTTACTAAAACTTTTGTCGCTCCATCCCCGCAGGGGCAGAGAACTCATCGCTGTCTCGGGTGAGCTACCGAAAATTTTGGGAAGTCAGAATAGGAGAGCACTCATCTTGGGGTAGACTTACAACTTAGATGCTTTCAGCAGTTATCTACTCTGCACTTGTCTACCCAGCATTTACTGTGGGCACGATAACTGGTACATCAGAGGGCGTCCTTTTTGGTCCTCTCATACTAGGAAAAGGTTCTCTCAATGCTCTAAAGCCCACACCGAATATGGAACAAGATCTTTATACTGGCGCACTTTTTCTATTATTTCTTTTTAGTTCCTAAAAGATGTGAAAAGAAAAACTTAATTCTTAATTGGAAAAAATGATATTTTATGGTAACAGAAGGAATAGTCCTAGAACATAAAATCTCTGCTGAGTAAATCGAAGTTGACAAGGAAAAAATTAATCTCATAGGAATATTACCTCCTCCTACAACCATTTAAGGCATTAGAAGTTTTCTTGGTCATGCAGGTTTTTACAGAAGATTCATAAAAAACTTCTCAAAATTTTCAAAACCTTTGACTAACCTTTTAATGAAAGATGTTAAGTTTAATTTTTCAAGTGATTGTTTGAAGGCATTTAAAACTCTTAAAGAGAAACTATCAACTACTTCTATAGTTGTAGCTCCTAACTGGAACCAATCTTTGACTGTGGGAGTTGTGCTAGGTCATCAGAAGGACAAAATTTTTCGTCCCATTTACTATACCAGTAGAACATTGAATGATGCTCAACTGAATTATTCTACAATATAAAATGAATTACTGGCAGTATTATTTGCATTTGATAAATTTCGTTCCTATCTGATAGGAACCAAGGTCATTGTCTTTACTAATCATGCATCTTTCAAATACCTCTTCACAAAGAAAGATGCTCATCCTAGATTGTTAACATGGATTTTACTTCTTCAAGAATTTGACCTTGAAATAAAAGATAAAAAGGAAACGAAAACCACGTAGCCAATCATTTGTCAATTCTAGAAAATCCTCCTCTTGAGTCTTGTGAAATAAAAGAAGAGTTTCCTGATGAAAATATTCTATCTATTAATCATTTATGACTCAACCAACCTAGTTTGCAGACATTGTAAATTACCTAGTTGGAAAATGGATACCAAAGAATCTCTCTTATCAACAAAGAAAAAAACTCATCTCTGATGCTAAATATTATCTGTGGGATGAACCTTACTTGTTTAGATTTTGTGCAGATAATATCATTAGAAAATGTGTACCTAAGAAATATATGAATTAAATATTATATGATTGTCATAGTGGAGTAAATAGAGGATATTATGCAGCCAATCGAACTGCTTTTTTAAGATTTTGGAAGTAGAATTTTTCTGGCCAATACTTTTCAAGGATGCAAGTGAATATGTCGCACGATGTGATAAGTGTCAAAGAACAGGTAATATCACCAAGAGAGATGAAATGTCATTACAATATATACAGGTATGTGAATTTTTTTATTTTTAGGGAATAGATTTTATGGGTCCTTTTCTCTCACCTTATTCTTTTGAATATATTCTTGTGGTTGTACATTATGTCTCAAGATGGGTTGAAGTCATTCCCACCAAGAAAAATGATGTTTGAACTGTGTGTAATTTTCTCAGAAAAAATATTTTTATCAAGTTTGATATACCTTGAGTAATCATAAATGATCAAGGAATACGCTTCATGAATAAATAATTTTCTGCATTACTGTCATAATATGATGTGATTCATAAAACAGGAACACTATATCATGCTCAAACTCAAGGACTGGTTGAAATTTCCAACCGCAAATAAAAAAATACTTAAAAAAATGATTGAAATCTCAAAAAAGGCTGGACTTTAAAACTAGACGACGCATTACGGACATATCAAATGGCGTTCAAAACGCAAATTGGCACTACCCCATATAGATTAGTCTTTGGAAAGGCTTGCCATCTGCCTGTTGAGTTAGAACATAAAACTTTTTGGGCATTAAAAGCATTGAACTTTGATATTAACTCTACTGATAAAAATAGATTTTTTTCAAATTAATGAGTTGAAAGAATTGAGATTAGAATCTTATGAAAATGCCAAAGAAAAACAAAAAATAGCATGACAATCAAATTCGAAAAAAGAAATTCGAAATTGAAAATCAAGTTCTTTTTTACAAAAGCAGATTAAGGCTATTTTCAGAAAAATTAAAATCTAGGTGGACAAGTCTGTACAATGTTACAGATGTTACTCCATATGGAATAATTGAAATTCAACATACCAATGGGGGACACAAATTTAAAGTAAATAGCCACAGATTAAAATTATATTTTGAAGAACATTTTGGGCAACAATCATTAGTTACTATAATAGATTGATGAAGTCCACAATCAATAAATCAAGTTGACGACACTAAACTCAGAACTATGGTACCTCACTTTCCCGCAACTATTGAAGGTGAAGCAATGGAACCTCCTAAGTCCAACATAGAATTGAATATTTAAATGTTTAACCAATTGATCTGATTAATATTCAGATTATTGTACAACCAGAACATTTCTTGATGATCTCTAGAAAAACAGTGTCATCTACACAGGAGTAACTCTACGGTGATTGATATGCCTGAGTAACTGGTTGATTAGTCATTTAGTAATGCAATTCATATGCCAGCACAGGTAAAGCTATTTGGTTTATATTAAAATCAAAATGATCTAATGAAGTATTAAATTAGTATATATATGATAAATTATAAATTTCATAATATTATATATTATATAATAATTTTTAAAAAAAAAAACATAATAGTAGTATACCAATTTTCTCTTCACTTTAACATTTTTATATTTTTAATTACATATATTATTTATATAACTATAACATTATATTAATATATGTATTCTATAATAATATGGTTACTATTTGTATAAATAATAAAATAATAAACAATATTAAAGTAATATGAAGGTGATGTAGTTATTTAAAATATTATACTAAGGTTTTTATATAATAATGATTATTTACTATTTGAATAAAATGACTTTAAAAAATGAATATATGTATTCTATAATAATATGGTTACTATTTGTATAAATAATAAAATAATAAACAATATTAAAGTAATATGAAGGTGATGTAGTTATTTAAAATATTATACTAAGGTTTTTATATAATAATGATTATTTACTATTTGAATAAAATGACTTAAAAAAATGAATGAAAAAGCTAATAAAGTGTCATTTTCAAAGAAGATACACTACTACAAATTCCTACTCTTCTCACGTCCAAGGTAAGTCACCTTTCCTTTTCTTTAGTTGTTTTGTTCTTCATTTTAAACGAAAAATGAAAAAAAAAAAATTGTACGATTACTCATATCAAAAAATAGTAATTAAAGAATTCTTTTAACATAATTATTTCTTATGTCAACTCACTTGAAATAATGTTTCTTCTCATGCCTTCTTTTATAAATTTTTTAGTCATTTTACCTCAACCGCAACAAGAAAAAAATGAGCTTAACTTCTCTTCTCAAATATTTAAGTTTTTTTTATTTTAACTATCATGTTTCTCTTTTTCTCATTATCCCTTTAGTCACTTCTCTTCCTCATATTTGTTTTTCATCTATTTTCTTCTTAAATGGCTTTTAGAACTTTAAGCATATCCTTCAAATTTTGAATTAGTAAAAATATATTTTATCATGAAATTTCAAAAATAAAAGAACTACCTTTTAGCAAAGAAGATGAAAAAAATGATGCATTTATTATCCAAATTCATTTTTTTCTTTTTTAAAAAAAAAATTAAAGGTGGGCATCAGCCCATTTATTAAGATCAAAAGCAATATAAAAAGACCAAAAATGTTTAACCCAAAAAGTCGATATTAGACACAAAATAAGTCAAAGATCAAAATTAGAAAAGTTTATCCATTTTTCTTCTCGATCGATGATTCATTTTTTTGAAAGCTTGTACAAGCTACATATTCTTCTCTTCAATCTGCAAGAGTTCAGTTTCATTGAAACCATTGAAGGTTAGCTCCTCTATTTTATTTTCGCACTATTTATTCCTTTTCCTCAAATGAACTTCGATAGAAGTTGATACTATCATCAGATCTGAGAAATCAGAAGTTCATAGTACTGATTTTTGAATTGTGAGAGAATTTTATAAAAAATTTAAATAAGGCTAACAATATTTCTCATATATTGAAAGGGTCAGTAGATTTCTCTCCAACGACTATTAACAAGGTGTTTCATTTGCCTCCAATGAATGATAGTACTAAAGTCACATTTTTTAATGATTTAAATTTGAAATTGATTGAAAAATATTTGTGTCCCTATGATGCTGATTGAAGCTTCTCATCAATTGGTGAGAAGATCTATATTAATGGGCACAACATTAAAAAAAAAAAAAAAAAAAAGCAAGACCATTGTTGATTTTTTTGAGTAGTAGATTAATTTTCGACATTAATTTATCTAAGGTTGATATACCTAGATTTTCTCTACTTTATGTTTTTTATTTTAAAAAAACTTTTGATTTTAGTAAGCTTATCAACACCAATATTAAAAAGTGTTATTATGATCCTATTACTCGCATGTTGTGATTTTCTTCAAAAACTACTTTGTCGATTCAATATGCTGAAATTATATCAAGTTTGAAATCAAGTGTGGCATTAAATAATTATTAGTAAGACACTTTGAAAAGAATGTGGAGAAGAGGAAGGTCCAAAAAATAGGAAGAATTATGAGATGATTTTGAAAGCTATAAAAAAAATATTATTAAAAAATTTAAATGAAAAAAAAGTTGATGAAAAAAATAATGATGAAATGTGAGGAAATGAAAATAGTCTTAGAGAAAAAATTGAGGGTAGGAATTGATGAAATGAAAAAAATAATATTGCAAAAGTTAGATGGAGAAGCAACAGTGGAATTCACAACTAATCTTTCAAGTGATTTAACAAACTAGGATTATATTACTCCAATGATGAAGGTTTTTTCGCCTAATTTTATTGATCCATCTACTAATTTACTTTCTAATTTTTTTATTGGTGACGAGTTCATAGATTTCTCACAAATTGCATCATCATCTTTACCACCTCTTCCTTCTTTCTCCAATACCTTTTTCAACTTAAATGATCCCACAACTTTCATATTACTCTCTTCAAGCATAAATGACAATCCGAAAGAAAAAAGAAAAAGAGTTATAAAGTGAATTTGGATAAAGAAAATGATGAATGAATGATGAAATGTTGAAGTTATTTTCATTTTGGAGAATGAAATGGCCAAGTATGAGAGAATTAAGTTGTTGTAGTCTTTGTTGATCTCACTTTGTAGTTTTTGTCGATCCCATCTTTTTATAAAGATAATACAAATCATTTCTATGATTTAGTAGGTCTTAACCTTTAAATATCATTGTATACATATGATATTTACTTTTGCTAACTTTTATGTATATAGGAATCAAGAAAAGTCATGTGACATATGCTTATGTGGTGGCTACAAATATATATATATATATATATATATATATATATATATATATATATATATAAAGAGAAACTTCAATAACCATTGAAGGTGAAACAATGGAATCTCATAAGTCCAATGAACGTAAGAAAAAAAACATGTTTAATTGGCGCAGGTAATTTTCTAGTTTATATAAAAATTAGACTTAAATTTATGAGTTATGTGTGACTATGGTTTCTTTCAAACTTTCTTCTGCAACTGTATTTTTGAAAGCCAAAAAGAATTTTATATATATAGATATATATTACAATAATGTATTTTTGCCATGCTAATTATCAAAATAATTTTTTTCATATCATGTCAAATATATATATATTTTATATTTATCATATAAGTTCTTTGTTTGTGACTTAATTTTTGTGAAGATAAGAACTATCTTTAACACTTGACTGGATAATTTGAGATTGAGAAGCACTATGATCAAAAACAAGTAGAAGTTACAATCATTATGCTAGAACTTGTCCCAATTGTCTATCGAGGCAAAATCTTAGGTAATACTATTTTTTTGAAAAATGAATTTAGTCCATCCTTATTACCTCAGTCTTCCTAAATATCACACCTAATAAAATGATATTTACATTCCCAGAAATCATTTTAAAGCCAAAAAGAAAAAAAAAAGAAAAAAATAAGAAGTTTATTCTCTTATATCTATCTATGCTCAAATTTAAATGTGTATCCATACTTATAATTTGAAATCCCTTTTTTAAAAGTAAGTTGAAGTTTTTTTCAAAAAAAAAAAGAATCAAAATTAATGGAAACAAAAAAAAAAAAAAAAAGAAAAAAAAAAAAAAAAAAAAAAAAGGAGCAATAAATTGCTACAAATATATTGATGCATCAATTATAAATATTTGAAAAATCTGATATGAGAAAAAGTATTTTGCTCCAAAATTTAAAACAAAAAAAGGCAAGTCATTATAAATATAATCTATTTCTTACCAACCTGAAGGAAACGTTACAAGCCTAAAAAGCTCTAGAAGATTTGAAAAACTGATGTTTAGTCTATATTAGTGGAGATAGACATAAAAAGCAAGTATATGGACTAAAGATGAAAAATACTCACGCAATTAATCATAAATTTATCAATTTCAGGAAAGTTTCGAAAAAGTAATCAGATGTAGTCCTTGTTGAATAAAAATTAAAGCGGAAATAAAGTGAAGATTTGATGGGTATAGAAGATTTATACAGTTTGACACCATGATAAATTTGTTTGACTAAATTAGTGTTTTACAAGAGTAGCAATAATTTCAATTGCATATATATATATATAAATATATATAAATATATATATATATATATATATATATATATATTTATATATATATATTCTACTTTCAAAAAAAATTCTCGAGGACGTGTAAAAATTCAAGTATAGAGAAATTTGATGAACATAAATTATTCATGTATTTTAATATATAAAATAACAATTTTAAATAAAAAATATGAAGAAATATACTTAATTTTCTAACAATTCTCGCAGAAAAAGGAATGCATGAAAGAAAGAAAGAAAGAAAGAAGATATAACACAAGAATGAAGATTCATCCACTAAAAATTCATCAAAGATTACACAAAAACAAGAAACATAAAATCATGAATATTCTCATCAAGGTTATTGAATTTCTCATCAAAGTTTCATGATAATTTTCATGTCAAAATACCATCAAGATTTCATGATAAATTATCTTGTCAATTTCTCATCAAGATATCATGATATAATGAAAATGTCTTGTAATTCTCATCAAGGTTTCAAGTCGAAATTTATCTATAAATAAACATATGTTGTAGAGAAAGATCATCCAATTTACCATCTACTTAATATTCTAATTTTTCTAAGGGGGAAGAAAGAGTTGATCTTGATCTCTTCCTCTAATCATTTTCTTATAGTGAAAATACTTTTAATTTTTTTGGTCTTAATTTTTCTTACTCAATAGTAAAATAATCTATTTTTGTTGGGATAGTTGATGAAGCTTGCTATATATTCTTATAATATCATCTAAGTCTCAACATATCTTGACTTAAAAATTTTCACTTATATTAGTGTTGGAATAATAGTTTAAATTAATCTGTATCATCATCTTTATATATTTTACCTTTAAGTTATCTTTATATTAATTTGATAATTAAACCGTATCATCATCTTCATATATTTTATCTTTAAGTTATCACCATCGTCATATATTTTATCTTTAAGTTATCTTTAATGAATAAATTAGTGGAGTCAAAGTAAGCTTTAGTTATTTATTATTTCAAAATCTTTGAATTTGTTTCTTTAAATTTTAATTCTCATGAAGAAATTAATTCAAACAAATTTATTGATTAAAGAGGTCTTTATCTTATTTTTTTCAGTCTTAATTCTCATGGAGGGGTTGACTCAAATAAGTTTATTAATTTAAAGATTAATCAAGTCTTTTATCCTATTTAGCATAATGTAGGCAAAAGAATATTGAATCAATAGTTACTAGAATTAAATTAGTTAATTAACATAACCTCAGAATGTTAATTAATTAGTTATTTTTAGTAACAAAATATAATTGTATTAGCAATGAGTAATTATTTTCTGAAAAAAATATATAATTTTGAGAATAGATTTTATTGTAAAAATATTATCAAGTGAATTCAATGATTTTCAACTTTTTTTTAATTTTTAATTTTTCAAAAAGTGAATTGCTTTAGTTTTAAGTAACCTACAATTCCAACTTCACCTTCCACCAATTTTGTTCTCTCAAATAGTAGTCAAGATATTACAAATCTATAGCATAAATCTTTCCATCTCTGTAGAATAATATCATAAATTATACTAGAATTTGACAAAGTATGAGCAACAGAATCCTATACATAATGACCTCGTCAAATTTACTCAAACATGAAATGTTCTAACTTATAATTAGCTAAATTCCCTATTTTTCATATTACATAAAATTTCTTGCGATAATACTTTCCTGGGATGGGTTGCAATGCTGCAATAATTTTTACAAAACATTTCATTACTCCTTTCATTTTAGTTTTAATTTTAATTTTTATCTCTTACTTTTATCATTAGTGTGTTAAAAGGAATATGTTTTTTTGGCAACTCTTAAATGACATGTTTAAAATTACATATTATGAGATATTTATTATTTAAATCATAAGGTTAAAAATATAAATAATTTAATATATTCTACCTATCTTTAATTTCATATCATAAAATTTAATTTTTTTTTTTAACAAGTTAAAATACAAAATGAAATGATGGTAGTATGGAGGAGTCATATAATAAAGTATTTTTTAAAAAAAAAGTTACAGCGCAAAGCATCACAATTGGTTCTCATTTCGAAGAGTTGCTACAGGAATGACAAAACTAAAGGCCAATTTGATCATAGATTTTTCAAGTAATTTCTGAAAAAGAAATTAATAATAACATTTGATCATACAATTTGTTATTATTTGATAAATATTTTTGAACAAATAATTTAAATTCTCAAATAGTGTTTTAAAGGTAAAAGTGTAAACAAAACATTTTACTTGATATGAAGCGAGACGTAAGCCCTGAGGAGTTGGGGCATAAGTCGCACAAATACTTTAATTTTTAATATTTTATAAATTAATATAATGAGAGAAATCACAAAAAAAGTACATTATATCAAAAAATTTTAAAAAGTGAATATTTATCTAAAATTGTTTCAACAAAAAAAAGATCTAATCAAAGTCACCTAACACTACTAATAAATAAAGTCAACTTTCATATGCTAAATTATTTTATGTTCTCCAAAACGAGTTTGTATAAAAAAATAATTTAATCAATCCTCATCATTTCATAACGCGATCAATATAATTACGCACTCATGTAGCATATATTATATTCTAAAAGAAAAAGTAAATAATTTAAAAGCTAGTCACTAGCGAGTTAAAAAGAACTAAAGGAAAAGAAAGGAACTAGGAGTATTGATGAGTGACAATTTCACCACTAATTTATAGCTTATTTCTCACACATTATTGTGGTTAAACTGATGATATGAGGCTAATTTTCTTATGAAATGCACTAATTAATTTCAGGAAAGTTTAGTGAAGAAGGAGTGAAGTCAAAGAAAGGAAAAAAAAAGAGCTGAACAGGAAGAAGTCTAAAGAGGTGTCTGAGAAACGACCCTCAAATATCGCTTTCGCAATCTGAAGTGTTACAATCGCGACTTGTCAAAATAGACAGAGAAGTCGCGTATGCGACCTATTGAGTCGCGTCCACGACAGATCAGAAAATTCAAAGATGCCGCGATCGCGAGAAGGTGCATCGTGTACGCGACTGACATAACAGACTCAGAATTTGCAATCGCGACAAAAAAAAATTATGAACTCGATCGTCGAGCAGATTCTTAGGGCCAATGATGAAATTTTATATGGCTCGATCCCAATACATAAAAGGCACAAACCCTAATATTTCAGCAATCAATTTTATTTTCTTGGAGCTTAGAATACATTTTGCACTAATCTTGAGTGAAGAACATTCTTAGAGTGATTTCCAAGTGAGGAATTAGTGATTTACATTTAAGAGTTATTGAAACTCAAAGCTTGGAAATACATTTTCTTTAGTTTTCGTGGAGTAATTTACTAAGATTTTGGTATATTTCTACTTTCTTTCTCTATGTGTAGCTAATTTTAAATCTTGAGGTTATACTTGAATAGGTTGTGATTAGTGCATGAGTGTTGTTTATTTATTCTCCTAATTAGTTACTTGTGATGAGTTTATTTCATGATTTAATTAAGACTTGAAGGGTTGCAAAACCTAATCACCCTTGAACCGATGTCATCCTAGAAAGAGGGGATAAGGATGAGGAATAAATGCAACCAATAACTCGAATCATTGCATTTAATGACATCTCTTAGACATAAGGACGTTAATTAAGGCAATGATTTGGTAAAAGCTCCACACTTATGAGGTACTCGAAAGAATTCATTTGCGAAATTTGGTGTTTTATTGAAAGATTGACATCAACACAGCTAAATCTAGCATACCCATGATTTATAACTAAATTTGAGTAGATTTTCAATTAATCATGCATGAACTATAAGACCCTGCAAAATTCTAGTAGTCTTTGTCCTAAACAGCATGCCAAAAGAGGCCCCGGACTTAGAAAATTTCATCTCAGTATCAAGACTTGAATCATTTTAGCCTTCGAAATTGGAGGATCTTATTTTCAACCTTTCCGACCTTAGAATGTCGATTTTTAAATTGATTCATGATCAGGGTCACTTGTAGGTCATCTCAGGTGAGTTTCAAATTTTTTGGACTAGCGTAAGGGTAAGTTTGGGTGCCCAAAACAGTAAGGGGTCGTAATAGGCCCGCGTCAGGAGGGCCAGTCAACCCATCTAAAGGCCGCGCCGCGAGGGCTGCTTGACCCGAGCAAAGGTCACGTCGCGATGGTCACTTGACCCAAGTAGGGGTCGTGACGCGATGGGGACCCCATTCAGCATTACTTTATCCGGGTTTGTGGGGGCAAATAGGTTATTTTCCCACCCTTATTCAGCCTTAACACGAAATTAATCATCCCATAGGGCAAAATCTCATTATTTCTCTCAAGTTTACTCAAGAACAAACCCTAGGGGGATCTAATTTCAAGTCCAAGCTCCAAGAACACACCATCAAGCTTCACTAATTCAAACACTAAGGTATGTGAAGTATTCATCCAAGGGTTTCCTTCCACCCTTGGAGTTCAAGAAACTCGTTTAAACTACAAGTTAATTGATTTCATGAATTCCATGTGAGATTTGAGTGTATTCATAATTATGATGTTAATAGTGATCTAATCCCTGTTTTATTTCAAGTTTCATGTGAAATTATTTATCATGTGTCTAGTATCATGTGAATTCATGTTAAAAGCCCTTGATTATCGAATTGGGATTTGAAATTATGGTGCCTATATGTTGTTTAGTTTCATGTGAATAGATTATGCTCCCCAAGTGCTTGATAAATTGCTCATGTGAATTAAATGTTAAAAATCATGACATGCTAGCATATGTGCAAGCTTATATCTTACAAGTGTTTGATAAAATGCCTCTATGAACGAGTTGTGAGCAAGTGAACATTGTTATGCATTTCAAGTTATGCTATGCCTTACTTTTCATGCTATCGAGTCCTGGGGTATTCAATACCCAAAAATCTAGCTATTTACCTAGAGTTAGAGTAGTTACAGAACAGTCTCAGTAGCTTCACGAGCAGTAGTACTCAGTAATCATTCACAGTCTCAGTTCAGTATTTAATTCAGAACTCAATAGTATTCCATCAATCAGCAGGACCTAGTAAACTCAGTTCAGTTTAGTTAGACAACACGATCAGTAACAGTTCAGTCCATCCAATACAGTTTAGAAATCAGTTCAGTGTTTATTCAGTTGGGAGTAGAATTCAGCATCGAGTGAACCCAAGGATGGAGACTCACCTGCCAGTAGAGGGTGTGATCCTTAGAAGCAGTCCTTGCATTTCAGAACTACATAGCCAGCGTAGGTTGAGACATCAACCTGCCAGTTGAGCGTTGATGAAGTGTTCTACCTGCCAGTTAAGGGTACCACCGTTCTCATTCAGAGCACCTGCCAGATGAAGGTGACTCAGCACTTGTCTTTACCCGTGGCACAGTACTAACACCTTTCCAGCTGAGGTTACAGGTTGGACCCCAATCAATTCTGAGAAGGGGCATGTCAGTTAGATGATTACCTCCCACAGTTTCAGTTTTGGTCTTAGTATAGAACTCAGTTTAGTTCTACAAAATCAGGACTGTCAGAAACAGTCATATAGTTAACAGTATATCAGTATCAGTAAGCTTAGATGTCAGTTATTCAATTATCAGAACTCAGTATCCAGTGTTACTATGATCTCAGACACAGTATATGTAGATATGCGCACAGTATTGCATAATCAGTGTTTCATTAGATTCAGTTATACATGTACTCTTATTCAGATATTCATGCTACTCAATCAGTTATTTGTTCATGCATATAAACCCAAGCATTCAGCCTACCTCACTTAGCATACTAGTAAATTCAAATTACTGACGCATACCTTTCTTTTGCGCTATAATGTCTTATATCATAGGTTCAGACGCATGGGATCCTAACGACACTTAGCATCCCAAATCTATCAGCAGCAGACTTAGTAGTGAGTCCTCATAGTTCGAGGACAGAGTTGTTATCTCATTATTTCAGTATTCAGTTTATTTTCAGTAGTCGGGGTTAGTTGGGGACTTGTCCCATCAACTCCATATTCAGACAGTAGAGGCTTTTCAAACTAGAGTATTTTCAGACAGATGTTTAATTTCAATATTGATATTTAGTATTCAGTATTTATTTTCAGTTTTGAACCTTATGGAAAATTTCTACCTATTTTTTGTATAATTACAGGTATTATTATTCAGTTATTACAGCAGGAACCAGTCATAGGTTAGCTTGTGGTCCTTCAAAATTATGAGCACAGGGTGACGTCAGGCTATAGACTCGGGCCGTTAAAAACTTGATATCAGAGTCTAAAATTCAACAGTCCTAGGAAGTCTGAAAGTCGCGTCGAGTAGAGTCTTGTGCATGGGTGTGTAGCGCGCCACACTTATGGGCAAGAAGCTATGAGGCATTTTAGGAAAAGTTGCCCTTCTTTCAGTATTCATATCATCCGAGTGAGCATGAGCTCCAGTTATAGTCTCAGTCTATTACTTCTCTTACTTTCGTTTACAGAACATGCCTCCCAAAAAGAATAACGGAAGAAGAACAGGAAGCCGGTAAGCTCCTCATCCCTTTCAAGCACATCCCCTAGACAAACATGTTTCCCACGAAGAATTCAGAGCAGCTTTCACTACTTTAGCATATTCTGTGGTAGCCCAGAATGAACGACCAACTATTGTTCCGACCGACCCAGTGGCCAATACTGCTGCAGCTAGAATTCGAGACTTCACCCGAATGAACCCTCCATCATTCATCGGGTCTAAGTCAGATGAGGACCCACAGGAATTCCTTGATCAGGTGCAGAAAGTCACAAACATTATGGGGGTGACTGCTAGTAAGAGTGTTGAGCTGGACACATATCAATTACTGGATGTGGCTCACTCATGGTTCAAGCAGTGGAAGGCAGAGAGGGTCGATGATGCAGGGCCCGTAGAATGTGAGGAGTTTGCCACTGCTTTTTTGGATAGGTTCTTTCCACTAGAGTTAAGGGAAGCAAAGGTGTTGGAGTTTATTAATCTAAAGCATCGCAATATGCAGTGAAAGAGTATTCTCTAAAGTTTACTCAGTTAGCCAGATACACTCCTCGTGTGGTGGGAGATAGCAGATCTAAGATGAGTAAGTTTGTGTCTGGAGTGTCTAACAGTGTTGTCAAAGAATGTAAGACCGCGATGTTTATTAAGGAGATGGACATATTCAGGCTCATGGTCCATGCTCAGCAGATAGAGGAGGCTAAGAATAGGGAGAAGGAGAGGGGGAACAAGAGAGCTAGAACAGGTAGCTTCAACTTTGCTCAACCTATGTCAGAAGGTGGAAATCGTTCTCAGTTCCGCCCGAAATCTTCAGTTCCAGCTCCATCCTCAGCCAGTGCTCCAGTGCCAAAATTTAGAGACGGCAATAAAGATAGGGCACCAGGCCCTAAACCTCAGGGTAGTGTTAGTAGTGCCCGAACAAATCTCTTTTGCCAGAAATGTGGCAAAAACCACCAGGGTATCTGCAGAGCTGGCTGTGATGTATGTTCTGGATGTGGTAAGCCAAGTCATAGAGTCAGGGATTGTCCCCAGTCAAGAAATTGATACTCTAAAACATTAAAATTAGATTCCCCCATTTTTAATTTATTTTTTGTTTCACACACATTACAAGTCAATCTCTAGTTGACTTTCAACCCACTTGAGTTTTGAATTCTTTGTCTTCGCTCCTTGTGGATTGACCCCAACCTAAGTTGGGTTATTGTATTGACAACGATTGCTTACACCCCTTTAAGAGTATAATTTGAGCATTACCAAGTATCTTTCTTGAGTAGCGACGTCGTTGACACCTACAAGTAAATACATTTGAAAGTGTTACTTTTAAGTTTTCTTTTACTTTTAATTTGAGTATTTAAGTATTTATCAATCATATATTAATTAAATATTTAATTAAAAAAATTAATTAATAAACTTTCTAAACCTATACCTAATTTGTACCTCGCGCTTATACAAACGCTCCAATACTTACGTGAGTACCTCAAATTTCGAGGCATTCACCTTTCGATACTCTCTTTTTCACAACATCACAAAGCGTTTTAGGCTCCTCGCCCCGAAGTGAGCCTCAAGGTGAGCTTCGACTGTTTCTTAAAACACTTCTCTCAAATATTTAGTAATTTTAGATGACTTAACAAATATATTTGGAAATGTATGGCCAACGGTAGTTAGGTACGCGTGAAAAATGTTCAGTGGATTTCTAGTTGACTGCCACGTGTAGTATTATCCCTTACCATCTTATCCGCAAACTTAAAAAGAGAAAAGAAATACACAGAAAAATAAAAGAAATAAAGTTGTTTCTTGAAAATACTACAGAAAGTTGTTGACGAGGGCAACAAAGTGATAAAATCTCAAAATCAAAATGTATAATGACTCCTTGCGTGTGTAACTAAAATGCTCATTTTTAGTGTTAAAACGAAGAGATTAAAAAACAAGTGACGTTTTTTGTTCTTTTATAAGAGAGCGTGTTCTGTTTGTCTCATATACGTTTAATTAAAAAATTTAAAAATATTTTTTTTGAAAAAACGAACTTCTCAAAAATAAAAAAATTACTTTTTTACTAAAAGTAGAAAAAATAAGTGATATTATTCCATGAAAAATATTTTGCTCCATGAATACACACTACCAGGAAAAAATGAAAAATCAATCACAAAATGTGGTAGGAAAAAATCGATCACACGTGGTCGATTTATATTAATTATAATTTATTTTATAAATAAAAATTTTAAAAAATAAAAAATCGATCACATGTGGTCATTTTTTAAAAAAAATAAAAAGTTAAAAAATATTTTTAAAAACCGACCACAAGTGATCGGTTTTTAAAAATTCTTTTTTAATTTATTTTTAGAAAAACCGATCACTTTAAAAAAATAAAAGAAAATACTTTTCAAAAACCGACCACTTGTGGTCAATTTTAATTTTAAAAAAATAAAAAATACTTTTAAACATAATCTTTATATGTAATCAATAACTATAT